>NC_070584.1:23313038-23628593 GCF_027409825.1 Scomber japonicus | reverse complement strand
AGTCTAGCATAGCCTTTACAGTATATAACAGAGAACGTTTACTTTTACTTGTTCATTTGTTTTTTCACTTGAATTTTTATTTTATTTTATTTATCTCCAAAGTATCAAAATATTCCCTATATATATATATATATATATATATATATATATATATATATATATATATATGTATATTTCCTGCTGTTTGGGTTGTTTTTTGGTGAGGAGAGGTCACAATTTGCTAAAATGATACATGGCAATATAGCAGTTTTTGTTATGCCCATACAAACTTTCCACTTTACAAAATAAATACAGATTCTTAAAAAAACTATTAAGGAAATCCTACATACCATTAGTGTGGTGTGTCATAGCAAAATGTGTTGCAAACAGATAAAATATTTCACCATTCACAAACATCAGCACTGCTGACAGCCCCAGGATACATAGAAGCCAAGATGACTGAAAGGTGTCATAGTGTGGAACTGAACATTTATGGGGGGTTAAAAATGTATGTTCTGCCTCATGCCAAAATGTTACAGATGTAGTCTCTAAGAAAAAAAACAAAGCTTGTCCAAAACTGATCTATGGTTGACATGTGATGAACCCAGAAGTTCAGTACTTACAAAGTGAAATACCAAATGGTCTCATGGTTTCATCATCAGTAATGTTCGAGTTAGCTGATAAAACCCACACCTAATCAAATTATGCAAGTTAAATTATTTATTTTATTATTTCTCAGTTAGACGGAAATAAGGAATCCTCCTGGGCCTGGAAATAACAATGACACAAGTTCCTCTGTTTCAAATGTATAGGACCTAATCAGACTTAATATTAACACAATACATTACACAGCAGTATCAAGTTGAATTGAGGATTAGAAATTGATGGCGAACGTTGAGGTTCATTTAGTAGATGAAATGCTACTAAGTGCTATGAAGACCCTTCAGCCTGTTCAAATGGATGTTTTATTAGGATGTCCCTATTTATTTGGTAATGCATGAGTACATGTTTGTCTCAGTGAATACTGTACTGTATGTGTGTGTGTGTGTGTGTGTGTGTGTGTGTGTTAGAGAGAGTCTTATCAGTATACAGGGCTCTTCAGGCAGTATGGGGGATTGAGGGCCACTCTAATCTGGACCCAATGGTGACTGATCCAGCTCTCTTTTCCGTCTGTGCTCAGCATCCAAGTGTGTGTGTGCTAATGCAGATATCTTATTTTCCTCTACAGTTTGTCAAATGAAGTGAACTCAGATTAACTGAACCAGCAGGTCTTTCTCAAAGTGCTTTGCAGAGCAACATGTAAACCGGAGCGAAAAAACAAATCTGTGTGTGATTTTATGTGTCTGGGTAAAGGATGATGCGGTGACAGCGGTGACTTCATTTCCATTTCCTCCATGCCGCACAAGTCACAGCGCGGGCATTAATTATGAAAAATAGTTTGGTGAACTGAGTCTGAGATTGCACGCACTAGAGAAAGTTATGATGAATGATGTTAAGAGGAATCTGTCAGCTGCCATCCCGTTTGGTTTCCACAAATAATTGAAGGGTAGTGTACTTTCTGACAGAAACATGGTTTATGAGCTCAGGGCCGGAGCAGCGGTGCGGATCGCAGCCTCTGGGAGCAGCGCCGCCTGCTTTTCTTCTCCCCAGTGGAAGGTCTGACAGCACTTCCAGCTCATTGTGTTTTTAATGAAGAAACCCATTCAGATCCACTTACATTGCTACATATCATCTGACAGAGATGTTCAGCATATCTCAAGAGGTATTGTGAAAAGCAGTTGGGCACTGACTTCCCCCTAATCTCCTTCATCTGCTTCTACATCGGTTTATCACTCTGGCCAGATTTCATTAAAAAGTGCTTCTTATTATATCATAATTGTGTGTTTTGATTGTTTTGCAGGCTTACTAAATTGTTAAAGGATCATTTTGTCATCAATTTTACAGATGAAGATCAGTTTACCAGTCATGTTGAGTACAGTTTATAAAGGCTTCTGTGGCTTTGTCCATTGACAGAATAATTTTGGTGATTTAATCAATGGTTACAACCATGCTGTACAGAGAGAACCTAATGAAAGATTTCTTTACAAATATATATTTTTGTATGCCTTTAATAGGTAGTGACAGTTAAGAGATAAAAGGAAACTAGGGGAAAAAGAGAGACACATGGGGTATGACATACAAAAAGGGTCTATCACCAGAATTAAACCATCAGTTTTGGGGTTATGTGACATGTTTCTTAACAGGTAGGCTACCAGGCAGTGCCAACCCGACAAAGGTTTCTATCAAATTGCATCATGGGACGTGTGGGATCCAGTGATTTCTAAACTTAATCCCACCGAAGGACCAAAATTCAAGATATCTCAGACTCTACTGCTTTGATTTTGACCGTTCTTTTTAAACTCTGTCTCTTGCAAGTGGAAGTGCACTGTGAAATTACTGGAGTAGCCCTTTAAATTTAGGATCACAGATAGCAGATCACATCAACTGTCAGTAATTGAAAGAGTCATCTAGGAGAGCATTTACGTTGTCTCAAATGAGAACCAAGCCAAAATCAAAATCAAAAATGTAATTGTTTCAGTGGTATTATTTATTCCCTGGTAGTACAACAACACAGCAACACAGGATGTTAGTATCTAATATATTAACTGACAAGATCATACACTATGAAGTATAGGGCTTTGTCTCTGGTTGGAAGTGATGTAAACTGCTGCAAACGACATGACCAGGCTCAATCTCATTACACTGGTTTCTTATTCAACTTTATTGACACTTTGCACCATGATAAACTGACTGAGTTCATCTAACACATCACATGTACAGGACAAACAGTGCTCATGAAAACATAACACACACTAACACACATCAAGGAGCACCTCAATCATAAGTGACAGATTGAGAAATCAGCTCTGGGTGCAGATACACTGTATGTGAATATATATGTCAACCTCCAAGCATTGTACATACAGTGCTTCCTTTCTTCCTCCTTACCCTGACACCCCCAAACCTATGCGAGAAAAAAAGCTTCCTCCCTCTACTCCAGTTATCGGTTTAACATGTTTTTATCAGCAGGAATAGATTTCACTTCACCTGGACAAGCCTCGGCCTGCAGATTAAAACTCCTAACCAACAGAGCCCCTTGCTGCTAAATCACTTTTTCAGCTGCTATCCCATAATGCTGCACATGTATGTGTGTGTGAGTGTCTTTTTGTGTGTGTGTGTGTGTGTGTGTGTGAGTGTTTTTTGTGTGATTGTGTGTGTGTGTGTTTGTGTGTGTGTATGTGTGTATGAGTGAACGAGAGAGATGAACGTGTTTGAGTTGTGTAGCATTTGGAAACTTTTACACTTTGTAATCTTTTTAGCATTATAAATATTTGTTTCTTTCCTGAGTGAGTGCAGTAGCCCAGCTGATCTACAACCAGTTTAATAAAGCCTTTCCATTTTCACTGGTTGCTCTTTCCTATTGAAAAGGAAGTACTATGTTTTAGGAATAATTCATTTTAAAAATGTCTTTATAGTAAACAGAAAAAACTTGACAGTTAGCATAAATGATAATTACCCCAGTAGATCATGAAAGGAATACAGCCTACAGAAAATTCAACTTCCTTAACTTCCTCTCTTCCTCTCTTCCTTCCAGCATGCCTTTAATTTTTCTTTGGTTGATTCCTTAGTTTCCTCCTTCCCTCTTTCTTTATCTTTCAGGTCTTGTCTGTTTTTGGTGGCACCTGGAAGTTGCTCAATGCCCTCCTGATCAGACTCTCATATACTCATATATGTTATCAATCTATCTATCAATCTATCATCCTTTTTTTCCATGCTTTATTTCTGTAACTGCTACCTGGGGTCTGTTTTGGTATACACAACATTTTTGGATGTTTGTCCATCCTTGAGGAGAGATCCCTCTTCTGATGCTTTTCCTGGGGTTTTCCTTGTTCCCTGTTCTTTTGGGGGGTGTTTTCCCTTATGTGAATCGATAGTCTAAGCATAGAGGATGTTGTATTGCTGTATACAGTTTGAAAAGCCCCAAGAGACAAAACAGGTGATTTGGGATATATGTATAAAAATGACTTGTTTTGACTTCCTTTCTATTCTAAGGGGAGGTATCATATACCAGTATTGAATTTAACAAGGCATTATCAAGTGTATGTTTGTGTGTCTGTTAGAGATATTTTTCTGTTCTCTTGGTGCCACCTTGTGGAGAAAAGTTTAAAGTGTCATGAATTCAACTGATTGAATTTCTTGTCTTATTTTCTTCTTCCGCCATTCCCTCCTTCCTCTCTTTTTTCCTCAGAGATACAATGCATCTGTCCAGCGGTGTGACCTCATACCTTTGACCTCTGATTTGACTTCAGTTAACCTTTACAACCGTCAAACACTCTTCTGATGTAAGTCCATCCACCCATCCATCCATCCATCCATCCATCCATCCATCCATCCATCCATCTACCTATGTAATCTTTAAATAACCACCTATGTTATCTCTCTGCTTTCAGGTGTTAAGCAACTTTGCTGAACGTAAGTATAATAACAATAACCACAACCACTGACATAAAAAATACATGAGTATGTTTTGTTTCTGCTGGTGGAAGATGGGGGATATTTCACTTAACAAGATAAACATTATAATGTATGTCCATATTTAAATAATTTACTAAACAACATGTAAGTCACCTTTCTGGTTTCCTCCATGTAATTGTAGAATTGCTCTAGTCTGTTAACATATCCATCAGATTACACCTGATCTCTGTGTAAAGCTATACTGGCCTACAGTATGTGTGATTTCATTAAACTTCGTATCTTCAGAGTGACGAGGAGGCTTTTGTTGATGATGTCCCTTCCTGTTCCTGTGTCAGAGTTTGATGGAGAGCTGGTCGGATGACAGCTGGAACTGTTGTCATAACCGGAGGAATACTGGCCACAGTGATACTTCTGTGTATCATAGCTGTGCTCTGTTACTGTAGACTCCAGGTACGCCTCTTTATGTGTGAGTGTGTCTGTTTTTATAAATGTGTAAATCCCACACTAACAGGGACATGATTGTAACTACTGTTAAACTGAGCAATGTCAGTGAGGAAGGAGAGGAAATACATCAACATACCGTATCTCTTCAATTTGAAAATTCTCACTGAATGTATATATACTGTAATTAGACAATACTGGTACCAATAAATGCTTCTTATTTCAATTATTAAAATACTGTATGACTTACAGTTTTCTGTCATTTATAAGTCATGGCACATTAGACTACTTACTCTGCTGTTATTGTATTGAATTTGACACAGCAAATACAATTCATAACAGGTGTGTGCATGGTTACAAACCTCTATCATTACATGTAATTTCTTTGCATGTTCTACATTGAAGACTAATTCTCTTGGACTAATAATATATAATAATAAATGTTATAAGCCCATTGATAAGATTTTTGCCATGGCACAGAGTAGTTAGTAGATCATACAGGTCTGAAGTTCAGACTGTCCAATAAATTACCTCCATTTTTGTTTGACATGTAATGGTTTTTGTCATACCAAAACTTCTCTTTGTAGTACTACTGCTGTAAGAAGAATGGGTCTGACAGCGGCTCCATCTCTCAGCAACACTTTGCCTGCAACGCCTGCAGTGTCACCGGCCTGGACGGGTCAATCATCACCCCACTGTCCCTGTCACCTCCAGAGCCGGCTGGTTCCTCCAACCCCTCGAAGCCTACAAGAGGGGGACGCAGCTACTGCCCTACCTGCTCCCCCTATGACTCCCCCTTCTACATCCGTACCACTGATGAGATGCGCAATGGCGGCGAGCGCATCACCTACATGCCCACGCACTATGAGAACCAGGCGCTGGCAATGCCGCTGCCCGCCGTCCGAGGCTCCTTGCTGAGGGACGTCCAGCGTAGTCGGCCACCCGATTTCTATACCAACACCCGAGCCATCAGCACCGAGGTGTGACTACCCCAAACCCCCCCAAAAACACCACCACCCATATGTACTACACACACACACGCACACACCACACATCAGCACCATCACTAACAAGACCATAACAATGACAGTGACACCTACGACAGCTGTCAGTGGGGATCTTCGGGACAAAAGGCCATTGTTACATAATCACATTTACTTAGGGTTTGGGATTTTTTGGGGGGGGATTACAAGCCAACTGCTGAAGACTAAAGTGTATGACAAGCAGGGATTATTTTCAGACCTATTCCTCACTTTATATGCATAAATTCTAAAGTTTTCATGTTCACAAATGTGGGTAATTCTGTTTTCGACTGTAGCTATAAGTTTGTGGAATGAAGAAAGAAACTAAGGGTATGGTTATAAACTTGTACACTGTATGTTGACTGTTAACTGTGTCTTTACCGAATGAGGGCTATCTTAGATAAATTATGATTTTCTCTTACTATATCCATCTATATCAGCCAAAAAAAGACAAAAAAAAGTAGTATGATGAAGCAATTTTTGTCATGGTTTGCAGAATGGAGACTAAAATGGGTTTGCAAAAGGTACAAGAGTAAAAGAAGAAAAAGTCAATGCCTCCCTTCTGTAGTTTTCTGGATCTCTGGAAGCATGCTAGAGCTACAGGAAGAGGTTGGACAACTGAAGCTTTCTCTATGCAAGGTGTTTGGCAAACTACTGCAGCTCGTCATCTCAAGTCATCTCCTTTCATCTCATCATGTAACTTTATCAGAGGAATATCATGAGCACGGTTGCAAACCCAGTGAGATATTAAGATGCTGCTCATGTAGATAGACCTGCAAGCTTTTAAGGCTGGATTGTGTTAAAGGCAACAGTGGCAAACTTGAAATTAACTGAGTGAACCTCCCTCTACTGACAGTGATACAAAAAGTTTGAAGTGTAAATATTGATCAGAAAGCAATGAACACATCTCTTGATCCCGTTGTGTTCTTGAAGGATTTGAACATGATGTATTTTGAATTAAGGAGTGTGATTTACTAGTTTGTGCTATTTTGTCTACACACTCCTCCTATACTCCTCTAATACTCTCATGTTGAAACTTTGAAATACAAATAACCATGTTATTTCTTTTTTAGTTTTTTTTCATATAGTGAGAAAGTCAAAGTCCACATTTATGTGATTTAAACTGTTTCACAGCGCTCATTTTCTACATGACACCTACCCAGCATTGCTTGCGATACACAATAGTATTTCCTGTGATATTTGTCTTATTTGTCTGTGTGAAGCAGAACTCAGTGATGCTGAAAAAGTGGCGCAAGACTCCTTATGGACTTGCATGTTGTGATAATGTTGCAGGATTTTCAGACAGGCCTAGTGTTTTTCTTCAAAAATGCTCTTCCTAACTTCTTTTCAGCAGTGCACAACATAATTACAATTTAGTGAATAATTAAATACTGCAGTGCCATTACACAGTATACCTTCAAACCTCTTAAGACTATTTCATAGCTCAGTTTTTTGTTTCCTTCGGATGAACTACAAAGGGCAAACAAGTGTACAGAGGACTGGCAAAAGTTCATCACTAAACACCAAAAGGTTTGATTTAAGGGATTTAAATCATGTCAGGGCTGTCATCGGACACTGAAAGATGATTCAGTGGAATAAAACCAATGTTTCTCCATGTTGTTCTCATTGTCTCACAGATAAGGAATAACTGTCATCATTCATTTATTTAGCCATTGTATTAACTATCTATTTTACTACTTATGTAACTAATTATCTTTAAAAACAGAATAAAAAGATTTTTAGAATTGTGGGTGAAACAGAAATCATACATAATAGATATAAAACAGTAATATTTGACAGTGTTAACTTTTGACAAATAAAGATTTGTAACTGCTTGAAACTTTTGTGCTTTTGAAACTTTTTGTGATTATTGACGAAACTACACATACATACACAAGCACATTAAGCCTGTTGGATTAGAAATACTTTTGACAGATGACTGCGTTTCATCACAATGCTAAAAGGAAAGTTGTTTTTCACCCTTTTTTCCCCATAGTACATGATTTTAATTATGATCTTTGAAGGCCATGTGAACTCTGACCAACTAATAATTGTCATGAGACAAACTACCACCAACAGATACAAAAATTAATTTTCAGAACAAAGCATTCATTTTTCCTGTGTTCTGTCCTAATGGGAGTCACTTTTTTTCCTAAAGTGACATCTATTGTTTTCTCTATTTGATCCACCACTTCATTAGATACACCTGTGCAATGTAATTGAATCTGATACAATAAACTCTAATTCTACTTTTTTGAAGTTTATACATTTTCAATTTTTGTTGACATTATCAAAAAGGTGATAATTTAACTCTCTGTTCATTACTGAGGTCGTACTTAGTGGTGGTGGCGTATTGAGGTGCATTATATTGACTGGTGTTCCTTATGTTTTTCCCTTCTCATGTATGTTAATGGAGTGGACAAAATATTAGGAACACCAGTCAATGTAATGCACCCTAATACACTGTCGCCCTATAAAGTTGGAATAATTTTGTTTTTTAGACACAATCCTCTGTTTATTCCTATTTAAATTTTCATTGTGATATGTTTGGAAGAGATTGATTAATAAAGTTTTGAGATATACACTTTATCTGTCAAGAATGTATCACATTGTCCCAATTATTTCATGGAAAGAGTGGAATTTTATTCCAACTTTATGGACAGTGTATAATAATAGTGCTTTACAAGTTTAAAACATGTATTGCAAGTATAACAATTAAGCAGTGACAATAGCTATATAAGTTAAATAAAAGAATAAATAAAACGGTAATAAAATAGATAAGACATGTAATAAATAAACAGTGTGATATCAATTAATTCAAGACAGATGCTTCTGCAGGCCTCAGATCTTCATGCAGGGAGTAGATGCAGTCACTACACTAACATGTCAGAACAGAAATGATTGTTGAGTGAATGTAAAAGATGTGTACAACTTGCAGGAGGACAGCGCATGCGTGACATTCCACACCGGAAGGCGTTTCTCAGTAAAGTACCGAGTGATTCATCTCCTTAAACACAGACGATCTTCGCTGCAACTCTTCTGACAGCTAGCAAGCAACTCAACAACGCTCCAAACAAGTAAGTTGACAGCTTGTTTGATCAACTATTGTGTTCATTTAAAGGCTCCGCGTACACGCAGCGCAGACAGGGGTGTTGTTGTTGTTGTTTTCTCTCCCCTTTTTCTTTCTTGTCATTTTCCTCCGGAGGCGGACGGGGTGTTGCTGTGTTGAGGTCGCCCCTCCAAACAGCCAGATAGTGGTCCAAGTGTTTTGGACTTCGAGCTGGTTAGCTTTTAGCTCGCTGGTCTAGCCTGGCACTCGTAGGTACTTCCTGTTTAGCCTCACTCACCTGTTTACTGCCAGCTGCTTGTCCGCAGGTCAACTCGTGACAAATCTGCTTGTTTCTTATCGCGGTGCCAAGGAAAGACTGGTGGCGATAGGGATAAGTTAGCTTGGCGCTAGCTCATTTTTACCATGTCTCTCTCTCTCTGTGTGTGTATGTGTGTGTGTGTGAGAGAGAGTTATGTGTCTGCATTAGCTGCACTCCTTTCCTTTGCAAATCTACCCAGTTGTATGTGTGTGTGTATCTATATATATCTATATATCTATATCTATAGATATATAAGCTACACCAGCTTGAAAAGGCATTTATGGCATATATTATATTTAATTAATTAATCTACTAAATGATCATCAAACAGCTGCTTCAGGGACAAAACTAGCCTGCTGCTGATGCTGTGAGAGACTGTGAAATGTGATCCAGGCCTCCACTGAGAGCTGCAATAAAAATCAAACAAGCAAGAATTAATGGAGAAAGATTTAAAAGGGTTATTATTGTCATTGCGACACATGTATATGTAAAGGAACGAACTGAAGACTCCTCGGGTCTCCTAGCAATTGAGTAGCCTATATATAAAAAACAAACAAACAACGTTATATGAGGAAACACTGAATAATACCAGGTACTAATAATGAATACTGTTGTAATTACGAGTATAAATGTAATATCAGCTGTAGCATGGACTGTAAGCAGGTCACGGGATAGCCTACTACACAGCAGTGTAAACAGTAGTGATATAGTAAAATGACTATGGTGTTCATATTGTTTGGGGGGCAGAGTACTGAGTTCAGAGGGAGTCTGAAGCTTGGAGATGTGTTACAGGTGAAGTGAGTGAGAGGCAGAGTTTATTAGTCTCAGCCTCAAGGAACAAAAGTGTTTCTTAGTTTGTTGGAGCAGCGTCTGTCGGGTGTAATTGTCACTGATGGCAGGCAGACTGTTCCCAATCATCTTCTGCACATTCTTTACCACCCGCTGTAGTGTTTGTCTGATGGCACTGGAGTGGTTACCATACTGAACCCGTGATGCTGTATATAAGGATGCTCTTCACCATATACCCGTAAAGGAAAGTGACGACCAGAGCAGTGAAAAGTCCAGCCCTCTTCAGTGTGACCTAATACATAATAAGAAAATATTTGTTTTATTTATTTAGTTTTAGGCATTTAAACCAGCATCTACAAACACTGGTAACTGTCCCACAGTTTGGAAATCAGAGCATCATCACCTGAATAAATGATGTCATGCCATCAGTTGACAGTTTGTGGAAGTGGTCCATTTACCTCTACACTGCAGTGAGCTCATTTCCAGCTGTGAAAATGTTCCTATACCTTAATGACATCCCTGCAGTTGTTGTACCACTGTCTAGGGTCAACTTCAGAATCATCACTACAGTGTGTGTCTTTGTTGAGGAAACGGGAGACTAGACTAGACACAGCATGATAATATTTAAGCAAAAATATCACTGTATTTTGACCTTAAAATGGATCATGTGTGACAATATTTTGAGGGTGACACTCAGTGCTTTAAGAATGTGACGGACATTAAATTAATCACAGTATTTAAAGTCAGCTTATAATAACAGAAAGAGACTTTTACATTTTTTTTTTTTTTTACAAGAACATGATATGATAATACCTACACTCCAAGACCATAACTAAGCATATGTTTGATCATAATTGAAATTTATCAATTAATCATATTAATAGTTTCCCCACACTTGTTGTGGCAGTATTAAATGACGAGGAGAAACAGGTAACAGTTTAAAAGTTAGACAGTTCTGTAAGCCTGGTTGACTCACAATAGATTGTGTTTGTATCAAGTCTTTTGTCATGTGATGGAGAGGTGTTTTATTTGGCATTACACAGCCAACAAGAAAACTAACCAGTATATCTGGAAATGATTTGCCTATATTTCAAATTGATTCATCTGATATGCTGACTTGCAGGATCTCTGCCTGGTCTTGTTGTGTCAGGTTGTCACAACACTATACTTCATATTGAAACTGTTTATTTTAATGAAGCTCCCACAAACAGACCAGATATGACACCTTGTGTTTGACTCTGAAATAAACAGGGCTGGTAAGGTTACTTTGGAAATGTAATAGTTTACAGATGAGTAGTTACCCTATTTAAAATGTAATAAGTAATGTAACTATTTCAATTGTTTAATCAAAGTAATGTAACTTATTACATTTGATTACCTTTTGATTGCTTTTCTAATTGTTTTCAGCTATTGGGGCAAGGGTACCCATTAAGCCCCCCAAAGTCTGAGTTCAGGTGTTTTTCATGGATACTGACAAGATTTATAAGGGAGGTCATTTCTCATAAATCTCTCATATCTCTCTCATATCTCTCATCTGAAAATGTATTCATTAATTCATGTAGATTTTTAAATAAAGAAAAAAATATATATTTTATTAAAATAAATTGGTATGTGACACAATTTAAGCCCATGTGTGCTCCAAATAAGCCCATGGCATGATGTATTTACAAAAATGTTGTTTTCAAAGAATTAAAAACAGCAATATATTTATTCAACAACATGTTAAATATTAAAATTTAAGAACAAAACCCCTCCTCCTGAGCAAATAAGTTCTGACTTTTGATGTAACCTCCTTTGTAATCATCAACATTTTCATGTGTAAATGTAATTTAATTACACATTTTTATGTCTGTAACTATAATGGATTACAGTAATAAATGATGTAACACAGTTACATGTGACTAGTTACTCCCCAACACTGGAAATAACCTGGATGACTGAGGTATTGGGCCTAATGGGAAGTGATTAAATGGCTGGTATTTGTTGTGGCTAGCAGGCAGAAACCCTTTTGTGTTCACTAATAAGCCTCAGAGCTGACTTCAGTTCCAGTGAATCAGCGGGGCTGTGAGGAATCACCTGGCTCAGTCTGGTGCTATAGTGTGAGAGCTGGATGAGATTTCCCATCAGCTTAAATACATGCAGAGAAATCAACTCCTGACAGTGCTGTGCTGCACCCTATCCCCAGTGTGCAGATATCCATCCAGACACCAGCACAGCGATTCTAATTAATTATTAGTCTGTTTGTTTTAATTACTTCTCAGATAGGCACAGATGCTGTCTGATTGTGAACAGGAAAAGACCAAACACCACACATCAATTAGGCTTTTCAAGTTTAAAAAGTTAGTGAAGTCGGACACTGCCTAACCCTAACAATTGTATTGCAACAACACCCATTGAACAGGTTTTCTGTGCTTCAGTGACAGGTCTGTCCAGTGTGCTTATGTTTTGTTTATTATCTTTTTTAATGTTAGGCAGGAAAGCTGCTGTCAGCAGGTTGGGCAGCATCAGCTGACTTCTTGGTGTAACAAAGCAGATGGACTCGTAGTCGTCATCATATTCAACCAGAGGAGACACAAGGCCAAGTTAATGCCTGTCTTTGGCTGAGGGAATGGTGGCCAATAGGAAGAGTTTATCATCCAGCCCTCCTGTGAAATGTCAAAGGTTTTTTCACTCATTCATCTTCCATTAGACAGATTGTGTCTTGTTCTTCCCTTTGTTGTCCTTTTATTATTCCTCCTATGTGCTGCCCAGATCCATAAAGTTTAGAGTTCTGTCATAACAAACTTTTACAAATCTGCAACTAATGATCATTTTTATAATCAATTAATCTTCTTATATATTCTTGATTTAATAGATTAGTTCTTCATAAAACATCAGAAAACAGTGAAAAATGTCTATGACAGTATCCTAGAGCACAGTGTAACTAATTCAGATATATTATTTTGCCTTTTGAAATACAGCCCAAAAAGATTCAATTGAATATAAATGTAAGACCAATGTAAGCAGAAAAATTCTCACATTTAAGATCCTGGAACCATAATATCTTCAATGTTTTAATCAATGAATCAACTAAGCTTTAGCAGCTTTACAGTGTTCATTAGTTTCTGTTGACTCTGTATCAGTAACAAAACAGCAGGGCAGCTCAGCCCATAGACACACACACACACACCCTTACAGACGTAATGTGTCTGGTTAACTCAGTGTCTCTGGGTGTTGTGCAGCACTGTCTGCACCACTGACCAGTCACAGTTTCCATACAGGCGGCAGTGGTTGGGTAGCGAGGCTGCCAACTGGGACCATATTGGTGGAGCAGTCTTGTAATGACTGGGTGCAAATTTGCTACCATGTTTACAGTTGAGTTGCAGCCAGAGAGGAAGAGATTGGCCGGCTACACAATGATAGCAAATACTGCTGCATGCATGTAATCATGGTGTTTGAAATGTATCTTTAATGGATAAATCGTAGTCACCTACAGTACCACATTTTATGGCGATAGTTTGGACATAACATTTGAAAAGCTATAGTTGATCTTTCTTTGTCTTTTTTTCTTTTTATCTATCTGGGGTTTTTTTGCCGGTGAAAAGCAATTTTGCAGGTGCAGCTGTAGTTTACCGTTAAATACTGTGCGGTGCTTGTGTGTGTGTGAAAGAGAGATAGAGAGAGAGAGATTATGGGATGTTCTGTACTTTACTTGCACAGTCAACATTAAGTGACCATGATTAATAGCTGGTCCAGTTTGGCGGAAGTGTGTTTACCGCATACTTCAGGTCCAGCCTGATTTCAGGAGGAGAGACAGGAGCTCCAACAGGACTGATGATGGCAGACTTTTGTTCAAAATTACACACAGTTTCCCAGCATTCCCTGTTGCTATCTGTGTGTTTGATCTGGGCTCCTTCTCCTCGCAATTCCTCCTCGTGTAAGTGAATGAATGGGAGTGTTGCTCCTGTGTAATTGAATAAGTGTGATTGGAGCATGTGACCCTGTTACTTTCCTCATGTATGTCTGTGTGTTCACATGTTTGTGTATGGGTGTAATTTGCCAGGGTTAAGAGTGTATGAAAACCTTTTGTATGCATGTAATCACGTCACTGTGTGTGAATGAATGCCTCCCTTATGCATTTGTTCTCAACTACGTGGGTATTTATATGTATGTTTGCTCCTCCACAGCCTTCATCATTAATGCTGCAGAACCAAGAGCTGCTTGGTTGCTGCTAGGGCTGTGCAGTATTTACACATAACACACAGTGATTATTGTATCATCTTTAATGTAAGACTATACTACTGTATACTATACTAACCCTGTTCCTTTAACAATACCTGTTTTTAGGTAACAACTTTTTGAAGGGAAATTAGCAAGGTAGATATTTGACACCTTTTAACCCTTACATGCCGTTCAGTGTCAAAATTGACCCCCTTTTTTTATTTGAGAGCTGTAAAAACACCCTTTACAGACTTTTCCTAATGTGACCCACAGTGTACAAAAATGGAAATAAAAGGCATCTTTTTGTGTGTACAACTGATCCACATTTACATTTTTATATGCAAATGTACAAGTTTGACCCGTTCATTTAAAAATTAAAAAATCACCATTTAAACATGTTTGTTGTATTCTTCATATTCTATTAAAATGTTATCCTGGGCCATAAAACTGACAGGGGAATTTATGATTGTGAATTGGTGTAGAGACTAATTATGAATCAGAATATAAACAGTATGTTATGGGTTAATGAAACATAAGTGAATTCAAATTAAATACATGGATAAAATAAATAGAAGTAGGTGCACTGGTGTTTGTGTTACTGAAGGGTGCGTCACTTTGACGTTGTTTCAACATCTTAATACTGTATTTACTGTAGTTATACATTTGTAAATATGCTTAGTGGGAGGTAATCATGGTTTGTGAAAGCTGAAAGCAGTTTGTCTGCCATCTGATTCTTTATTCTGATCACTGGTTAACGTAACATAACTAAAGTTCAAAAGGTGTAAATATTATATATAATATTTAATTGGGTTATCTTAAAATAAACAGTGCCTAAGAGCTGTTTAAAAAACAAACTTTATTGTTTACATGTTAAAATAATATGCTTGCTTATGTGCATATAGCCAGGTATCTACTAGCTTGAGGACATGTTTGTGGTGTAGTCCAACTCCAGGAAGTTGAACTCCTGGTAAATGAATGAGCCGGCTTGATGTAACATGTAGTGAAAATGGACTGTTTTTGCTCTCATGGGCTGCTCTGTTGATGTCCAAACTGCAGTTAAAGTCTTCATTATCATAAAAACAAGGCACAATATCAAACCAAATGTTTATTTACTGTTATGGAAAGCCATAACAGTCTTTTCTCTTCTTACCCTGCATGAACCTTTCACACACGCACACACACTTAATTGTGGGAGGTTTATCAGGTAAAGCATGAGCAAGAATGTTGGAAATAGAGACATCCGGATTCATAATGAAGGGAAGCTCATTGACCATATTTAGTTGTCGGCTTGGGCCTATAAGAGTCTGTGACAGGCGACCGGCAAATATCTGAGTGATCCGAATAATATTTAATCACACCCTCAAGCACTGACAACATTTTTACAAGTTGTGCAACAAAAGCTTTGCGGTTGGATTTACAAGTTGTGCTTACCTCCGGGCTGTTATAATTAAATCTGAGGTAGTAGGGTGGGGGATTGGAGAAGCGTTGGCGCAGACGTTACGTAAAAACGTGGCCTGCAAAACCACAGCCAGAGGTCAGTGTCTGGTATGTCTTTGGTGTGTTGGTGGTAGGGTGTGTTGTGGTTTGGTATTGCTGCACACTGTACCTTTACTGTAACCTAATGAACTTTAATGGATTGAGTTATTATACATGCTTAGCTGATTGTATTGGAAGCACTGTCTTTTATTATGGAGAAAACGGTTTACAGACTCCCTAATCAGTAGGGCTGGGTATTATTTAAAAACTTATGATACCAGTACAATTTACTTTAAGTACCCTTAAAGTGATACCGATACCAACTGAGTACTTTATTCGATACCCATTCCACATTTTGTACACTTGCTTTTATCCAATGTAAAAGGCGTGTAGTGTAGCCACACTTTAGAGCCTTTAGGTAGCATCTTGGCTGCTCAACTGCTAAACGAGCTAACTCAAATTCACCTCGACTTCACCACCACAGACGGGTTGTAGCTGGGGTAGCAGTGGGCCAATCACATGTTGTATTAAACCAAATGCTTGCGCTGATTGGCTGTGAGCATGTCCATACAAATAGTCATATTTTATAGCTTTGGGTGCAACAACGATCGATTGCAGGTATCGTTTGACGGGAGATGTTTCGGTACTACTTGGTATCGATTTATTTCGGTCCATACCTTGAAGTTATCGAGTACCGATATCCAATCCTACTAATCAGTTATGCAACTGTCCCTTAAAGTATTCCTGACTACAGTATGGTGCTTAAAATCAGAGATCAGAATACCAGAAAACATCTGCACAATCTAATACTGTTCTCTTTGTTTTGTGTGCAGACTGTCCTACAGAGCTGGGTGGACAGCAGAGGGACGGGGAGAGCTTTAATCTTGGTCTCCCCAGCCAACCCTGAGAAAAACAGCCAAACATGGATGACAGCTCCTCACTGGGCAAAGTAAGCAGCTCTACAGAGTCCGTGGCCACCGTCACCAGTGAGGAGTTTGTTCTGGTACAGCCCAGTGCCGCTGGATCACCACAAGGCTCTGAGGGCAAACCAAGACTCAAGGTCAGAACCACACAGTGACAGACTTTTACATCTGATCAGAACAATGTAACATATTATTTTTATGCCCACATAGGATTTGACAGCAATTCAAACAAGATGGACACGCCTTTTGTCTCTCTTTAATTAGTTTAGCCAACTTAAACTGAGATTCTCCACTGTCTCTTGTTCTGTATCTGCATGAATCATTTCTTCACCCTGTCTTTCTCTTCCCTTGTTTCTCTCTGCCCCCTTTCCTGCAATGTTTTGTCCTTTCCTCTCTCCCTCAGATGTCTTGGAATGGGAGTGAGCAGTTGGAGAAAGCAATGGAGGAAGTGTTGGATGATGACAATGATGAAGTGAAGGTGGAAAAGAGCAGCGTGGAAAAGATGGAGAAGCACAAGGACAAGGACACAGAGAGCCTGGTCCAGGAGCCCCAACCTCCAGGTATACACTCTTGATCTTTCAGGTTCATTTACAGTCATTGTGTCTACTCACAGGCAGCAGTTCTTTCATTCACATGATACTCACTGCATCAATATTACTTCCAGTTAGTACAATCTATAGCTAATTGTGTATTGTTATTTTTTCTAACCGTTTTATCGTTTGGCTGCGGCAGAAAACTTCCTCAATTGTCGTGTTACTGATACTGATAATAATAAGAGGAACTGACCAGTGTCACTGGCAGTAAGTATATGTTCATTGCCATATTTGGGTGTGCTTGGATGTATATAATTTAGGAGGTAATACGTTACAACATATGGATGACATGATTGATCAGTTCAGGCAAAACTTAAAGGCTGAGGCCATAATGGAAAAATGTTGGAAACAAAAATGCAGTGTTTTACTTTAAATACAAATGTAAAACTTTCTTTTGTAAAGTTATTATGGGATTTATTATAGGTTTCAGAGATGTATAAGTAAGTATGAATCTTTTCATTTTCACTGACATTTATTGTCAGAGAGTCGAAAAAACAAAGTGCAAAGCACCCTTTAAAAACTGAGCAGAATGCCTTGAAAAATGTAGCTGCGGACATGCCTTTGACATACCAAAATCAGATTAGCGAGACTGGTATCTGAACTCTGGCATTGACCTAGCTGCCTCGTATATCAGTAAGGACAGCCTGGCCCAGACAGCTCAACAGACATATTGAGACAAACAGTGCACAAATAACCAACACAGTGGTAGATGTAATGCTCTGTGCAGCTCAGTGGCAGCAAGACAAGTCAGGTTCATATCCCACCAGGACATTTCATTATTAAAACAGCATTCATTGTGCACTGCAAGTATACTAATTATTTAGGATTTATGAAGTCACCACATGATAATTGTGTATTAGAATGAGATATTTTTTGTTTAAAATGTTATTATAGCACTCTAGAAAGGGATACAATATCAATTCAACAGTGAGATTTAAAGCATAAGAACAGAGCAGTAATGGTATTCAAGGTGAAATGCATATCACCATATTAGAGAAACTGTTAGGGGGTGAAAAAGGGTGGGGGTGGGGCATCAATGAATCAGGAGACCAAGATTGAGAATGAGAGTTTTTGTGATTTTGTTTCTGCTGTGGAAACCTTTGGGGTAGCATGATGACTGTCCTCATGTTGTGGCTTCATTTCCATCTTTGTTCAGTCCTGGTTCTTGTTTTGAAATGAGTTTAAAATATCTAATCCCCTTTGTCTTAAATCATCAGTTTTATTTGGAGATCAGTGGAAACTCCACTGAAAAATACCTCGTTCTGTACATTTTCGGATGAAGTCAAAGGAGGATGATGCTCGTGTGTGTTATGTAATTCTGATGAAGCTCCTCACTTTCAGGTGACATGAAACTGCGAGTGAGACAGTGTGTCACACAGGAAGGAAGTGTATTCTTGTCTTTCCCCCCCTGAGTCCCATAGAAGATGTAACAATATTGTTAATAGTGGAGTTTGTAGTACATCAAACTATTAACAATCAAGGTGTATCAAAACCTTTTTTTTTTTTTTACAACATTATATAATTATTATTAAACAGGTCAGGCAGCTACTGAATGTAGGAGGACAAAGCGGTGGAAAGTACATTTTAATTTCACTTCTGCCTAACAGAATTTGAATAACTAAAAACAGAGTTGTGTCATACATGATAACGAGAATGAAGTTCCATTGAATGGCATGTTACTCCAAACTTATTTTGCGAGGACTTTGTTTCACTACATAAAATGTATTTTAAATTACAGTGAAATCAGTTTTTATATTTGCAACATGTCTTTATTTATTGACTCATTGTTAACCCTTAACCCCACGCATATTGGTCACTACAGTGGACAGCTCTTCAAAAGCTGTTTTCTTATATACTGTATGCGTGGATTTTGATGGCATAGTTGTGGACACTAGTGTGTCATCCCATACACCACCACTCCATGTGCAGTAACTTTTTTGGTTGTAAATCACATGATTTATGTTATTATAGTGTAATGTAATGTAATTTGATGTTTTTGCCTAAAGAGAAATAAACACACTTGGGAAAAAAATCCTGACTGAGGTTATCATAATTCATGCATAACTGCGTTAATTTCACATCTTCAATGGTGCCAGTGTTTGGTGCTGCATTACTGCTGAGTGAACTAAGAGGAAATGATGTAGAATAAAAGGCAGTCACTGGTGGAAGTCCAGCTGCCGCTCTCATTGTTCTGCTTCCTGTTTGCGAAGTGTGAAAGTTTCAGGTCAGAGGTCATTTTAAAGAAGAGCCCATAACATCCTATGTCATTCTGCCACCTTCTCTTTATCTTTTCTTCTGACACCATTGTGTTTATGTCTTTGTCTTCTCAAATACACCAATCTGTTGTAAAGCTGCTAGGCTACAGGATGTGAAAATACAGGAAATTTGACAAAATGCTGTCTGACTATTCATGCCAGACTTACGGGATATGTGGTTTTTGAATGCTGCTATTTTATCTAAGCTATAAATTTGGTTAAAATGTTAGTAACCATTAGAGAAGTAGACTTCCATTTAGTTATGAATATGAACAGAAACTCCCAAAACAGGTTTCAGTTTTTTAGAAAAACCCCAGTACAGTACAACTTCTCACAAACTTTCTGTCTGTCCACAGAGGCATCAGCATGTCTGACACCATCCAGCCCCACTGTCCTGGAAGAAGACAGCGTCCAATTTAACAAGCTGTCCTACCTGGGCTGTACCTGGGTCAAAGCCCCACGCAACGAAGGAGAGGCACAGAGGGCAATGGCCACACTGCGAGCTGAGAGTGCCATTCCCATCCCAATCACCCTGCATGTTCCCTGTGGACCAGATGGCTCTGTCAGGTCAGCTGTGCATTAAGACAGAGACTCTGTGTGTGATTGTGAGAGATGGAGAGAAATAGATTGAGTTAGTTAATTAGTTAGTTTAGTTCAATTAGAATAGTCTATTAAGATATTACAGTTTTCTTGTGATAAATATTTATGTGTGACAAAACAATATTCATGGCGGGATAGACATGTTATAAGACTTCTCATATAATCATTACGGGGTCATGAGAGAAAAAATTATAACAGTTTTAGGCATTTTAAGCTAAAGTAATCATAGGACGGCTGTTTTAGGTAACACACAACTGGTTACATACAGTATACAGAGTACATCTCTGTGCAATATCACTAAAATGTTAAACAATTCAAAATGATATTATCTTATAATTGTAGTATTTTTAGGGTTAGGGTGTATGTGAAGATATTTGATCTTATTTGTAATTTAGAAATAGATTACATTGAAAATACAGGACTCATAATACAACCTTGATGCCAGAGTTTAGTAGTGAGTGAGTACACCTGTGAAAGCTGAAACAAAAATGATTACACCTCCAAATAAGTTTCACTTCCTGAACAAGGTTATAATGGGACCTGTGAACACCACAACTTTGAATGGGTTGTGTCTATTCAAACATGGTTCCTCATATTATGAAGTAGCTGAAGAAGTAAGAAACCAGATGTGAGATGGTCATAAAGATGAGAGAAGGTATAAGATCATTAGTAGGTTACTGAACAGAAGACAAAATTCAGTTGCAGGAGTGGTTAGGAGGTACCGGAGGACCCATACTACCAGTAACAGAAGGTGCAGTGGCTGTCCTCGAAAAAGGATGGCATGCAATTATTTGCTATTTATGCAACCTTGCATTGAAAAACAGATGGGAAAGTGCTTGTGACTTGGCACAAGGATTATCTGTGAAAATGTGTGTTTCTGTCACTGCTCAGACAGTGGGAAGGACATTGCATGAAGTTAACCTCTATGGACAATGTCCAAAAAGAAACTTACTTGCTTAGAGAATGGCAAAATACCGCAAGATGAAACTTTGCCAAATACCACGAAAAGAGGCCTGATGAATATTGACCCATTCTTTGGTCAGATGAAACCAAAATAAATTAGTTTGGGTTGGATGGGGTCCTGCATGTTTGACGTGGACCTGGCCAGGACTCCCACAGTGGCTGCATAGTGCTGACTGTGAAACATAGAGGTGAGAGTGTGCTGATATGGGGCTGCATAAGTGCGAAAGGTGGCAGAGAAATGACTTAAATGAATGTTTTTGTACCCAAATATTGAATGAAAAGATCAGACTCAAGTATGTTGGCAGAACATTAAGTTATCAATAGGACAATGATCCCAAACGCACTACAAAAATCATGCAATCATTTTTTGGTTTTTTTAAGTATATTTTTTTGGGGCTTTTTGGCTTTTTAATATACAGGTTTAGTAGTGAGAGACAGGAAATGGGAGGCAGAGAGGGGGGCAATGACACGCAGGATAGGACCGCTCGGCGTGGGCTTCGAACCGGGGTCACCTGCAGCGAGGACTGTAGCCTCAACACATGGGGGTGGTGCTCTGCCCACTGAGCTAAACACCGCCACATCATGCAATCATTTTTGAAAAAGAAAAAAAATGAAACAATCTGACTTCACCAAGCATGTCCCCTGACCTGAATCCAAAAGAACACTTTTAGAGTATTTTCAAGAGGAAGATAGAGCTACAAAACCCCTCCAGCAAAGAGCAGCTGAAAAGAATTATCTGTGAAGAATGGCAGAACATCTCTTCACAGATCTGGGCAAGACTGGTATCATGCATGATACCAGGCTCAGGAGGATGGAATCTCTTATCAAAAATAAAGCAGGGCATACAAAATATTAAGAAATAAAAGAATGGAGTCTTACAAATGAAGGGTGTGCCTATTTTGTTCTTAAATACAGATATTTCATTATAGATGAATCAGTCAAACCTTCTGTTTTTTAAGTACATCGACATAATTCTTCTTGGGTAAACAAATGGAAAGGAATCATATTTAACATTTTAAAGATATTGACCAGGGTAAACTCAGATTTGTTATATATTTCATGATTATAGTTTATGTGCTTCGTTAAGGTTCCCACTACTCCAATGCCCTTTAGCCAGCAAAAGAAGTGAAAGTACACATCAGCTTGATATGACTTCATTAGTAGGAGGAGAAACGCTTCTCAACAATCCTGAGTCATAAAATGAAAAGGGAACAAAATTTTTAGATACAGCAAAGAGGAAATGAGACATTACTTTTTTTAAACCGCTTTGTAAAAATGTTTGGTGTAGATTAATGTATTATCTGTACTGTGGGCTGTTGGTGACGTGGAAGATTTACCTCTTGACTAAATGGAGACTGGTATGACTACAAAGTTTAATGTCATTTATAGAGATGTCAATTCCAGTACAGTAAAGTATGTAGAAGTTATAAAACAATATCTAATACCAATTTAATGTTAACACACAAGATCCAAAAGTTTCACATTGTTTGAGTTGTTGGCTCTTAGGTCTCATTTATATGTGAAGAGCAGGTTAAACCTTATGCTTAAACTTGCTAATTGATGGCACAATTGATTATTAGTCATAAAATAACATGTTATCTGATCTTTCGGCCATTTTTTGCAAATGCATATTATGTTGAATAGGTAAATTGATTATAATTCATATATTCACATCTAATAAAAATAACTCTCCCCAGGATTGCAGACCAGGCCACAGGTACAGAGATCGCCTCCTTCCCCATATACAAGGTGTTGTTCTGTGCTCGTGGACGGGAGGGCTCTGTGGAAAGTGACTGTTTCTCCTTTACTGAGAGTTACCGGAGTTCTGAGGACTTCCAGATTCACGTCTTCTCCTGCCACATCAAAGAGGCTGTGAGTTACACAGGCAGTATTACACACTGCAGCTTAGTACAAGTTTTACTCCTCCATGAAGCACCTCATGCTGTCTTGTGCAAGGGGAGTGACAGCAGTACTTATTTTGATAACAGATCTTTTTAGGTCAGGTTGTGTGAACCAGAACCACAGCGGACGAATGACTATGTAGTATTGTCAGTTGTTTCACTTTTGATTGTGTTAACAAACTGATGACTAGATCTTAATCTAGACTACTACGAATACCCATATCTTCTATCATGACTTAAAGAAGAGACATTTCTTTTTTTATGTACTGTATATATTACATGTACCAGTATACTTTTATAAAAAGCAAACACACACTCACTACAGTCCTGCTGTATTAGCACTGACATTGATTAACCAGCTGAGGGCACTGTTGTTGTCTATTGTAGTTTTTTCTAATATTTTCCAGTGTGTCACACTCTTTTCTTCTTATAGTATCTTTTAATGTCCATGTTGTGTTCATTTTTATTTGCTTATAATGATTCTATTTATTCATTTATATTTTCAACTTTCTATTCATTTTCTTTTGTTTGCTTTCCAATGAAAAAGTATTTATTTTAAGAATATTTGTAAATATTAGGTTTTTCACTTTTGATTAATCATCTTCTCTCATCCTTTTGCCTCCAGGTTAGTCGTATCTTGTACAGTTTCTCTACAGCCTTTCGGCGTTCTTCACGGCCGGCAGATATCAGGGACGCGGGGATGTGCAGTCTTCCTGACAGTAACCTCTACACCTTCACTGTCTCACTGGAGATCAAAGAGGATGATGGCAAGGGCAACTACAGGTACTAAGTCCACACATACACACACATGAAGGTACACACAAGCCTGAAAATAATGCTATAGATATCTCCCCAAAATTCTATAAATAGCATAATGGTCCTATTCATTTAAAAGTAGGAACAATATTTATATTATGTGCCAAAATTGCACAAAAAACCTTCTTTTGAAATAGAATAATCATTCTATGGTATAATTTAATTGTACAGCAACCCCATTATTTCATTTTTCTTGGAAAACCCTCTAATACATACAAATTATATACACACATAAACACACACAATCTGCTTCTTATCAGCTCGGGACAGTTGGTATTACAGATCTGTTTGTAGTTGGAAAGGTTTAATGTGCCGTTGCAATCATTTTTTTGAATATTTTCTACTTTAAATGCAATATAAGACCACATATTACAGTAAATCCATGAAGAGCAGGTAACAGAACAAGACAAAACAAACCTGGGCTTAGAGAAGAAGCTACTAAATGAGACAAAACGTCCCTTGGTAATTATTAGTCTATGTGGTAAGAGATTAGGCATTCATTTTTTATCACTAATTTTAACCATTAAAAGCAAAGTTGGGCTTTGTCTGACTCTTCAATCGGTATAGAACAATCTATGAAGGCCTATACCAATAAAACCTGCCAATGTATGATCAAATATTTGCTTGGATATACCTGCTGGTAAGGAAAATCTGCCTTCTTGTTAGCAGACCTAGGGAGACACTCTGCCCTGTTTTCGAGGAGGCCCAACGACCAGCGCAGCAACCAAATGAAGCAGCGCAAAGCCAGTTGTTGGGTTGAAATGTAGTCCTAGATGCTGCTCTGAAAACAGAAGTCTCAGATGCTGAAAACTGCTTCCCCTTCAGTTCATTAAATCCCTGCAGCATCTGAAGGCAGCAGGACTGATGTCTTGATAAATCTGCAGCCTCTGAATAGAGAAGTGCTGCACCAGAGTACATTGCTGTTACACATGGCCGTCCATTGTGTTTACCTTCATTGAAGAACAACACCTCTCATGTTTGTTTCTGCAGACACATTGCAGTGCTGTTGTATAACATTAATTACTAACCTACAGTATGTGACTCTTGACTGAAACGGCGTTGGTCCAAATCAGTCATATAAATTCTACCTGCTGATCTATATTCACCTTCATCCGGTCCTTCTGTACTTTGCACTGCTACACATGCATGAACCAAAATAGCAGGTGCTCATGGAGACGCCCACACAGTCTGTGCACCTAAGACCTACCACATGTGCTCATTGTTATATTTGTGTAGTTAAAATAGGACCTTCAGTGATATATGCAACCACACTGAAATATTATTGCAGCTCTCTTTTATTGTTTATCCATAGAAACCATAAAGCTTACTGGCACACTAATGCAATATTTCATATAATATCAACAATTTTAGAGATGGGTTTTCTTTTTATTGATGTGTGTTCTCCTCTGACAACAAAAAACCTCAGTAGTTGTTCAGAAAGCAGCTGAAACCATTTCATATTGCATGTTTAACTGGGTTAGTCATGTTAAAGTAAGGGGTATCTTTTTCAAGAAGAGTAAGCAAAACACAAAACAAGAGAATTTAAGTATACATTCATCATGAGCTCAAAAAATATCACAGTAGAACAATACACAAAATAAAAATGTAGACAAATCTATATGTAACACCCCTTTTCTTTCTTCCTCTCCACAGTCCAGTCCCTAAGGACAGAGATAAGTTCTACTTCAAGCTGAGGCAGGGTGTCCAGAAGAAAGTTGTTGTTTCAGTTCAACAGATGTGCAACAAGGAGTTGGGCATTGAGAGGTGAGGTCGTCAGTCTCAAGACCTAATGTGTTCACATACTGTACAACGCAGAAAGACACTTTGATTGCTTTTCTGGTATTGTTCTAAAAAGAGACAATGCATGATGAGGCCCTGGTAACAATCCCCTGGGGTATTTTTGTTGCAAAGTATCATCAAAGGTGCTTTACTGTGTTTCATACTTTTATCATGACACAGGCTAAACTTAATATAATTTGTAAAGGTTTGCCTTTTCAACTATCATGGTGCTGTACCACCAGAATATGTAAGACAAATTAACAGCATTAAAGAAGTTTATGATGCAGAGCTCAAAAACATTGCTCTAAACATGCTGGGTCTGAATGAAGACAGCAAACAAAATCTATGGCCGTGTAATAAAACTTAATCATGGTAGATTATACTATGACTTTCCAGATAAGAAAACATCAGACTGCTTGAACTGGCCTGCTTTTACAGGAACAGAACACGCACTCAGTGGTAAAAATATTGCAGACAGAAGGCAACAAAAACAACTTCCTGCATTCTAACATTTTTATGTGTTTACATGGTCTAGCTGCACAGCAATGCTGAAGAAGTAGGTCATCTTAATCACCCCCCTTTTCTTCCTTACTCCCTTACCTGCTGTCAGAGGGAGACAGACACCTGCCCTGTCCCTTTATTTTTAGTGTCAGTGGAAAACCTTCTACTGTGTTAAGAGCTGATCCTTTTTGAGGTCTTTATTTTATTAATTTATTAATTTTTGCCATTGCCTGTATCTTAATGGTTAATGCATTTCTAATGTAATGCATTGCTGAACATTTCTGAGAGATGCACCTCCAACCCAAAGCTAAAGGAAATTTAGAAAGTGATGATGCTGGATCATTGTGGTGAATTAATAAACAATGCTGCTTCAGAATAAATTATTGTTGTTGGGACTGGTAGCCTTGGCTATGCAAAAATGTCATAATGAAACCTTAGATATGTGTAAATAGTTTTGCACTCCCTATGTGCCTTTGGTGTCAAGGAAATTCTTGAATGGTCATGCTGTACCACAGCCTGTCCAGTTCTTTTTGTTGTACTGAAAGGGCTTAGACATGCCAGGGTAGGTTCCTCTGAACTGCACAAGATATCTATTCCTTAAGGATAAAATCTTAACATTGGCCGAGATGATCAACTTATGACATTGTTCATTTGTCCTTTTATTTAATCCTGCCTCTTAAAGTCTTCTGGGATAGGTGTGGCTCACTTATTCTCCTGTAGCATTACTGGACCAGAGTTATATTAAATATTATACTTGTAAAGATTATATATTAAAGATTATACTACATTAACATTACATTTATGTGTGCAGTTCCGTCCGTTTAGAGATCTCCAGTTCCCTTTACCTCTCTAATTTGATTCACTCTGCTGCAGTGGAATTGGTGATTATTGATTTGTGGATTTACCTCCTGTGTCTCCCTTCTAGGTGTTTTGGGATGCTGCTGAGTCCAGGTCAGAAAGTTTGCAATAGCGACATGCATCTGCTAGACATGGTGAGCAGAACTCAGTTTGACCCACTGTATCGATTGCAATATTTCATGATAGTTGGGAGTAGTATGTCTTTTGTTTGTGGTACTTGTGGTTGTTTTTGAATTGAACAAGGATCTCCGAAATGAATACACCTTTAGGTTAAGTATAATTAAAATCCCCCATTTTCTATTGATAAAATACTTTTACTTGTGTTCTTGCTCAAAACAAGTTTTACAGAGTTTTCTTAACTTTTTCACACTATTATATTATTATATCTATTTTTATAAGTCATAGTCAAGACATAAGTCAAGATTTTACAAAAAGTACACTGCAGTTTTGTGTAAACAAGAAAAACATAAGCTATGAATTAATATCTACATAGGAGTCGATGGGAAAGAGCTCTGATGGGAAGGCCTACGTGATCACAGGAACATGGAACCCCAACATGGCGGTCTTCCAGCCGCTGAATGAAGACACACCTAAAGGTGAAACTGACTTATTTTCTACATTAATGTAATATCCATAAATATTGTCACAATGTCATCAATATTCAGACTTTGAACTTTCAAACATTGAAAGTTTACATTTCTATGTAACTTATCAAAGTTAACAAAGTAGCAAACTCTGACTGACAAGATTCAACTATGCATTAATACAATTGACGCTTTACTTCTGCCAGTAAAATGTTGGGGTTTTTGTGTGTGTGGACTCTATCACATTTATGTGTGTGTTGTGTTTCCCTTGACACAGTGCCTGGTTACTGGGTGTTCACAAACATTTGAAGTAGGAATTTTTCCAAATAGTATTGACAATGTGACATGTAACTGCACATGGCTGAATGTCACATCTGGCTGTTATGCAGTGCTTGCATTAGAGTGTAGATGTGATATTTGTTTTCATCTGTTATCTAGCATAACATATAGTCTCGTATTTGGCCTTGTGAACCATAGCTAGTCAAAGCTTGGCATGTTTTCGCACATGGAAGTGTGAACACATTGAATCAGGTAGGAGCCACTCACCCGTGTGAGACAATTAATTAAAAACAGCTTTTTGGGATTATTCTTACCGAGATGTTATATTGTGGCTATGTGGGTTTTTTTTTTTACTTCATACACTTTGCTATGTAATAGCTCTTCATTTGGGGGGCTCTTGATTTTGCATGATCACTTATGATACTCATTAATGATGGAAATGAGAACAGGGCTTTTTTGTGACACCTGCACATTATGTATCTGCTACTTGATGAAAATACAACATAATTGAGGGTAATATACTGACTACATGCATAATACTCATAAATGTAGTAGTTTAATGATTTGATCATAACCGTTATCTGAATATTAAGATGTAGAACCGCAAAAGCAAATACTCATGAACACATTATGGTTATAAAATAGAGTTGCTATTTGCCAAAATGTTTGTTCATAAAAGGGAGGACAGGTGTATGGTGGTTACCCACTTTTGGGCAGACAGATTTGCAGTATAGCCAACTAAAATAGCCACAGATGGGTATCATGACACATTTTATGTTGTCTGTGGTGTAAAATGTGTAGAAACTGTAGTCTACCCATCTACCAAGATATTACCACACCAATGGTGGAATCATCATGATGTACCTGAGATAAAATGAATGGATTTTATCATATTTAATGGGGAAGTATTAACATGTGTTGAGGCTGAATCCCACTGAGCAGTATACCAAGTGTGTCCTGGCAGAGAACTTGCCTCACTGAATCCATTACAGCTAACAAATGAGACAACTTGGCAACTTGCTGACTCGAAGGCTCAGAGAGTTTGACTTGAAGGTAAATGGCAGGTCTGTCAAAGCAGTCTACCTCAGAGACGTCAGGCAGTGCAAAGTCCGACTAAGTGAAACACACACGCATCTGCAGCATCCACTTGCAAATCTTCTCACTTCCTTACCGGCAGAGAGAAGTGATTTGAGAGTTGATGCACACACTCTGTGATTGTTATATTGATGTCTAAATTATTTATGAGAGAGAAATCCTATTATAAATCCCATTATGAAATTAGATTTTAAACAAGTTACTGTTTGTACACTGTGTTTCAATACTTTACAATCAACGGATGTGTCATGAGTGTGTATGTAGCCTATGTGTACGTCTTTAGCTGTTATATGTATTTAATGTGTATTTATTGTCTGTAAGGGCAGCTACTACTATGCACTACACACTTTATTTTCCCCTAGGGGACAATAAAGTATATTCTATTCTATTTTATAACAACACAAAATTCATATAACTATTCACTATATTACTTTTTATGAATCTGTTATCATGGTGTTTTGATGTTATAATGATGCAGGATAATGTTTTTGTCCATAGTGCAGCTTGATTACTTGACTGCTGAAGGGGAGTGGAGGGTCTGAAACTAGTTTTTTACTGTTACTACTACGACTACTACTACTACTACTACTACTACTACTACTACTACTAGAAGCATTGGTCACAATCAAAATTCTCATTGAGACAAACAAGTAATCAGTCAATTGATCACTGACTTGTTCCAGCTCTGATGAATGTCTGATTTAAATGGATTCATGTCTTCATTCTTATCATAATTTGAACATAAATAATAATGATATATCTATAATAACAAATATTTATTTTACTGTACTACTTACTCTCTTTATGCCTAAGGGACTATTGATTAGCAATCTGAAGCTTCAAATGCCCCCTCCCCCAAATATTTATCCAAACGAGCAGTCTATGCTTTACATAATTGTAATTGATAATACATACTTTTGTGCACCTCCACAATCTGATTTAAAATAACAAAACCCGTCTATTGTGAAATAACTTCTCCAGAGTGTCTGTTTCTTTTCCAGTTGTTCATTCCTCCTTTATAATTTAGACTGTCCCCAAAATGGAGGCATTAAGTGATTAGTAGGTTTTTGGCCGTCTGCAGTCCCCTGCTGCACTATGAAAATAGTTTAGTTCAATCTTCAGAGCTCATCTAGCCAGACAAACATTTTCACTAATGAAATTGTGTTGTATTATACTTTGCTTGTGAAGTTGGAGACATCATGGTTATGTCTTTATCCACTAGGGGGTGTGGCATCCCCAATGGATGCATGGTGTTGATTTCCTGCCTGCCAACAAAATTGAAGAAACCAGTGTATCGGTTAATCAACATCAGATTGTTTTAGGAGTCCAGTGTATTTATTAAAATAGAAACTAACCTCACCCTCATAAGTGACCATTGCATTCCTTCTTAAGAGGCAAGTATAGATTTACAAATGTGTACCAGTTTTTGGCTGGTGGACATTTCAGAAGCCGGTTATATTTTGAATGCTCTGGCAGCTACAGTGAAATACTGTAAGGATGTTTTTCATTTGTTCCTGATGCTATAATTCAAGCTTTATAATAGTGTTGAAACTGTTTAGATGGACTTCACTGTCTGGCTTTGCTCATTTAAATTTGGTGGACAAATAAAAATTCATAGTTTAGATTAAACAAAATATATTTAAAATAACTAATAGTCTTGTTTCTTTTTTTTTCTTCTTTCTTTTTTCTCTCTGGTTTCCTCCAGATAAGCAAGTCTACATAACAGTGGCAGTGGACCTGGTAGTGACTGAGGTGGTGGAGCCAGTTCGTTTCCTGCTGGAAACTTTGGTCAGGGTTTATCCGTCAAATGAACGTTTCTGGTACTTCAGCCGTAAGACCTTCAGTGACACCTTCTACCTCAGCCTCAGACAGGTATCCCTACTGCAACTACTACAACCTTCATAGAACTTGCACAGAATTTTTTATTTTGTAAATTCCTATGGTTCAAATATCTGTTTAAACCATTAATATGATTTATTAATGTTCAAATAAAAGAAGTTAGACCTTTTTAATATTATTTCCAAGTTATTTCTATCATGATTTACCCAAAGCGTTCCTCACACATTCTCCATATTGTAATTAGGACTCATGACAAGGAAAAGTATTCAAAAATAATCCAAATGTTAAAATGTGATGATATAAAAGTGCTATTACTGGTTTAAATGTGTAAGGTTATTCAAGTCAAATTGATATGGCCCAATATCATATATGTCTCATGGGGCCATAGGGCTCACAACAACATACATTTCCCACTCAACCCAAGCTCTCCACAAAACCCAGGGAAAAGCAGAGTGAGTGGAGGGGCAACTTGGAGGATTGTGGAGTGGAGGAGGTCAGATCAGGCAGCTTGGATGTGTGGTGGTCTGTCAGTGACCACTCAAATGCTTTACTTAAGGGAGCTGGTTGTTGTAAGGGCTTAAGAAACATTCTGAAAAATGCAAGTGTTTTATTGAATGACTTCTATTTCTCTTTTTCCAACTGTGCCTCTCCCACTTTTTCCTCCTATTTTAACAGTCCTCCCCTCATTGTCAAGCTAAATCTGTTGTTGACAGTCAATATGTTTTCCTACCCCTCCCACAACACAATTTCTGTGTCTGATCTGTTTTGTACTTCAAAATGTGGGATTTAAGGATTTGTTGTGTTTGTAGGGGTGCACCTGCAAAAATGATCTTATGAGCTGATGTCTAGCAGCCAGAAAATTAGTAACCGCTGTCCACTGATGTGATGTGTTTTGTTGATAGCAGCAAATTAACTCTATCCTTTCTGTATCTCTTAATGGTTCTCATCACACCCCTGAAATGTTTGAGTTTCCTCAGAACTTGTCTGATTAAAATGTGCTGAGAGAGAATGAAGAAAGCACATTCTGTTGCCTCCCACCAACACAAGGACACTCAGCCGGAGCATTTGCTGCAGGTGCTTTAAGATAAAAAAAAAAATGCAGTCAAGCCATAAGCCTCTTCTCCCCTGTTAAAAAGCAGATCTCCTTTAGTAGACTGTGGGGAGCTGGCAAAGCAGTGGAGTGTGGGGAAGCTTTGGATTGTAGGGAGCTAATAAGAGGCTCTGTCTCATTATTGGCGTGTGGGTAATTAACAGCGGCGGTCTGACTCGTCCGCCTGATTGCCTCTCTAGTTATCTCCTCAGTAAATGGAAGAGTGTTGGACTGGTGCTGTGGTTAAGAGCTAATTAAAAGATAATATTGTGTGGTGGTTTTTGTGGAAGATGGCAATCGGAGGTGACACACGCACACACACGCACACACACAGAAACACACACACACTTGCATGTAGTCTCATTGTCTTATTTTGCCAAAAACTGTCATTAGCTAGCTGAAGTACCAGGGAATCATTATTGATGCCAACTTCTCAGAATGTTTTCTCTGTCCGCTTTACTTGGAAATAAACAAGGTGTAGGATGTAGGTGAAAACATCTGTGTCAAGTTGATTGAGACAGTGAGTCCTGTCACATTCATTTGAGGACCAGATTTTGAGAGGTTTAACACTAAGTCAAGACTGCTACTGGGAAATTCTAATCCAAGTCTTTCCAAAAGTAATTAGAAAGATTAAAACCCCCCCTCCCCCCAAGACCTGTTTTTAAGATGTATATATAATACTCTACTGTGAACAAGAATTTGTGTCTGATATGGTTTTTCCACAAAGGATAAGTTAAATGATCTTGTTAAAATCCTTCAAATGACAACTACTCCTTCTCCCTCATCACAAATACCAGAACCTGTAAGTGTACAAACGATTTGCGATGTCACAAATATTACTTGTAGGCCCACACCTTACAATTGGATTTTCAATGAGCACACAGCAACACGGCAGCCTCTGTGGAAAAGGACCTGCTCCCTATGTAGATATAAAAGGCTCATTCTGAAGTAACAACAACCTATGACCTTATGATTCTGAATTTTCAGATGATTTTACACTAATTAAAACATTCTTATGAAAATTATAACTAATTTCTGCCAAGTCTGTTCTGCTAAAATCCTCTCTGTTCTACATGCTGCACCTTTTTAAAGACATTTTTCAAAGATCTGCAGTAACTCTTCTACATTCAGATAACCAATTCAAAATTTGAGCTTAAGCTACCTTTCCTGAGCTACCCCCCTTACATTTTATCTGGTGCTTGGGAAAAATCAACAAAATATCAGTTATCAGCTTTCATATTTTTAGATAAACACAAAAAAAAAAGCCAAAAGACAACATCTAGAAGTTAATGGTACCGAATGTAGAGTGTGATATCAGGTTTTCTGTGAAATGCCACCGTTATTTAAGTTACACAACAGGTGAAAATTGTTTTTTAAAAGAGAAAACCGTCGATGATGCTAAAATGATCTGTGAATTAATAGTTAAGGCAGTACTGCTATTTTGTGAGTTGACATGGTATTTATCTCACAGAATAATATTTAGCAGAAAGAGCAGTTCTTTCTTCTTCTCAACAAGCGATACTCTGTGACCCTTCTTCTTATTAAAAACCCACAGTAATTGATACTGTGTCAGTACAGTGGACTATTTTGGCCCAAGTTTCTGTCCCAATTTCATCAGTGTAAAAGATTTACCACTTACGGTTAACAATTCACAGAGGCCATAGCAAAGCAAATGTGTTACCTAAGCCTCTCATCACTGACTTGAGATGGTCATTAGAGGCCTTGGGAGTGGGCAGATCAATGCCCCTCATTGATCCATTCTACTAGATGGAGGAGAGAGGCAACAGCACTACAGTAATTGAATAGACCAGAAATAAACATCAGTAGCTTATGACACTCAAGGTCAAGTCAGCTGGTGTCTTTGTTCTCTTCTGCATTTCTTTAGTCTATCTTGTCTCTGAGCTCTGATACTTTGATTTGGTCCTGTTATTATTTAATAAGTGTGATTTAAATCAAGAGAGTCAAAATGTCTTACTATGTTTGAACGACACAAAACCATATTCAGTCTCTGAAAGCTGGTTCAATCGTTAACTTGTAAGTTCGCATTGTCCAACTTTCCTATCTCTTTACATTATCTTGCTCTTACTGTACTCATCATCATCATCATCATCATCACTGCACACTGGTCTGTTAACCTTGTCAGTTTGTGCAATCTTGTTAGCTGCAAGTGCCCATGGCTTTCCTTTTTCTCCCCTATCTTTTTCACTTGGTTGATAGCTTAATTGAGGTACTAGCTTGCAAACTCCTCAGAGCCCACCTCGGTTGGGTTTCAGCAGATGTAGTTGCAAATATAACAGTCCAATACTTCATTGTTTAAAAAATATTAAAAACGAACAGATCCTCAGAACCAAATTAACACAGACAGCGTCTATGTAGAAATGATACCATGATCTCAGATAAATATTTTCTTTTATACTCATAATTTTGCTGACCATCGTGGGAAAGTGGGAAATCCCCTTTGCCTGAGTAAATTTCAAGCAATCAGATTCCTTTTCAAAACAACTTTTCTTGGCATTGATCACCATGATGCCCATTTCATTCAAAACTCCAGTCAGAGGTGCATGGAGTTTTTTCAGAGTGTGGCCTTGAAACTTCAGTGTTTTATACAGGGGTTATTTCAATTCAGTTTCTTCTATACAAGGGTTACCTCAGTTCATTGACTGATGCCCACTTACTTTAAGCTATATACTATCTCAATTACAATACTGTTTTGTGACTTTTGTTGCTGCATTCTTTTCTTTTAAAAGATAATAATAATAAAGGTGTAGTACATTTAATCACATATAATTCAGGGTATATTTATTAGATCATCAAATGTGCTTATTCACTCTAAGTGCAGAATCACATACACCTCTTCTTTTATCATAATGCCTTCAGTTTTTATTATCTTTGGTGAATAACAATCAATAATCAAGTACCCTTTAAGAAGATACAACATTGTTCATTGTTCGTATTTATCACCCAAATTTTACACTACACAGACCTTCCACCCCCGATGGCGGTGTTCTTCCACCCCCGATGGCGGTGTTCTTCCACCCCTGATAGCGGTGTTCTTCCACCCCTGATAGCGGTGTTCTTCCACTTGTTCACACTGGTCTTTTTTCTTTTATTGGTGTCATCTCATGGGACTGTAAGCTCTAGCCTTTCCACCTTTTTGATCAATTCAGACAGTTGGTTGATATCAGGTCTAAGGGTGCTTGTGCTGATAACCTTCTTGAGATTAACCCTCAACTGCCAATCTCATACTGACACAATGGTACCTGTATAGTAATTGATCTCTCTGGAGCTGGGACTGCTGTCTGTTTTGGACAAATTGGAGGGAATGATTTGAAGAATTTGGTGCTAGGCCATAACTCTTGTGCTTATTTGGCAGTCTTCATATTGGTTATGTCCTTAAGGCTGCAAATAAACACTTGTGATGAAATGATGACAAGCTTTTGTAATAATTGCTGTTGTTTTCATATTTGGATTACAGCTATTAACTTTTTACTAAAGCAGAATGATTAGTATTATGAGAATATCTACTGTACACTGCAGATACACCATATCAGTCATTCTGTGATCAAAATGACATCCAGTTAAAACTCACTTGTACTGAATATTAGTATCATTCATTTATATTGTGTGTGTGTGTGTGTGTGTGTGTGTGTGTGTGTGTGTGTGTGTGTGTGTAGCAAGCACCAGACAGGATGGGTCAGAGCGATGCTGTGTACGAGGTGGTGAGTCTTCAGAGGGAGGCAGAGAGAAGCAATGAAGGAACAGGACAACTGGCCTCACCCACTGAGGAAGAGGAGGCTGATGAAGGTATGAAAAGCTTACTGCACTTTCCTCTGTTTTTTCTAACCTTGTTTTGTCAGTAAGTACTGTACATAATCACCAATATGCAAAAATGCTTAGTCTTTGAAACACCGGTTAGGCCTTCTGTGTCTCTGTTCATCTCAATGATAAGATGCCAGAGTTCTTCATCAAAAAGCTTGTCCCCCAAATACACAAACACGCATGCACAACACAATTCAACATCATTCGTCTTCCAAGTCTTGCTTGATTGAAAAATGGGCCCTCTCATTGCATAGCGCTGTACAAATCTCTCGCCACCTTCAATATCAGAGAAAAACGAGACACGTCAATGAACCTTCAGAGGCACAAAAAGAAGAGAGTTGCATTACCACAAATGACTTGTTGGAGGGAGCATTTGCTCAGCAGTCTTTTTTCTGGATGGCATGAACACCTCATCTGAATGAGATCATATGTCCAGATATTCAGTCTGAAATGGGGGTTTACCAACGCACACGCAAACCTAGGGTTTTTTGGTAGCAAAACCTTGTCACAAGAACACGTGTGTAGTATATGGCTGAGATGAATCAAATGTGAAGTTTAATTTAGTTTCAGCACATAGATATTGGCAATGATGTATGTATGAGTGTGTTTGAATTTGTGTAAATGGGAGCCATGTGCAAGGCATCTGATAACAACAGTGTAGATAGATTGTGGGGACTTAGTTTGAGTTTGTTTGTATATGTGTGAGAGAAGGGGCATATGTTCTGCAGTTTACAACAGATTTTGTCTGTGTGTTATGCTGTGCATGTCAATGCACTGCAGGCAGAATCTTATGGTTTTTGGATGGCTATTGTGTGATTGTATGCATGCTTGTGTATGAACTTGTGTGAGTGGCTTGGTTTGAAGCTCAGTCCAATCCTGTTAGGGCTTGTTGGCTCATAGCACTGTAGCACTACAGTGTCAGACTACCATATAATACCCCCATGCCCACTTATTGATGAAATGAACAGCCAAGTATAACAAACCAAAAATGAATGACCTTTGTAACCATCTAAAAAGCGATACAGTAGGTATTTAAATTTGTCAGAATGACAGCAATATGAAACAAAACACAAAAACTAAAATTACACTTTCTTTGGTTCCAAATGTAACTTTGGGCAACTATATAGATGCCAACTGATCATTTGGCACCAACAACCATCTGAATAGGTTGTATTACTGAACCAAGGTGGTTGAGGTGTTACAACCCCATAATAGTCTTGATTAAGACACCAAATCTGTTAATGAAAAAATAAATAAAATGGGGGAGTAAAGGGTGCTTTATTATCTCAGATGTAAGCAGTAGCAAGACAGCAGGAAATGAGGAGATAAAGATGGAGAGCATTGTGCCACAAAGGTCTCCTGCCAGAATTGAACCATGGATGTTGTGGTTGTGTGGCATATGTCTTAAAAGTTAAATACACTGCATTTCAACACAAATCTTGCAGAGGGATGGAGGAAAAACCGCAGTAACACTTTCAGTTAGACTGTAGTGATTCCCAAACATGACCCAGTTTCAGCCCACTAATACAAACAGGACTGGCATTTCCACCTGACCACCGGCTCGGTAGTGCAGGTGTCGCAGATTAGGCTGAGCCATAATTCAGACTGCATGCTTCACTTCATGATGCTGGTTTGAGTGAAGGCGCACATTTCTTTATTCATTTAGCTGTTATGTGTGTGTTCATCCCCTCATCATCATCCAAATGTCACATTGTGTGAAATCTTGCTTCACAGTACCTAAATGAATTCAAATGGATATCATCCCAAACACTGGCATATTTTAATTGTCAAAAGAGAGAAAAACACAATTACTGTATGTAGGCAAATACCAAAAAGAAACCTTTTTTAGTCCAACAAATGTGGAAGACATTTGAACAGTATACAAAAGCCCGCAATTCCTGGTATGAAAGCACTACAGTGGATACTAAAATGAACACATGAAATTATACCTTGAATATATAACTTGAAATCCCCTTTTTTAAAATGTGAAATTGTGATACAGCAACATGGGAAGATTGACTGTAACACTGTAGGCTGATCTGCATCATATTCTGTTGCTCCACTTTATTCTTTTACTGCTGTGCTGCCAGCAGTCTTACTTTTTTCACCTTGAAGCCCAAAAATGTATTAACAGAGTGGGAGGCAGAAATTGTCTCTCCTATGTCTAGCTGCCGACTCACCCCAAAGTCACGAGTCAGCCGCCAAGGCCAGCGCTGACGGCTTTCAACTGGCACTGTGGGACCCATTCACAGGGCTTTTTCTATAATGCCCCACTCCTCCCCCAGTGCTGAAAATTGGAGGCGCTCAGGGCTGTGGAGCTGGAGGTCAGCCTCATTGTGTACAGAAATGAATACACTCCCAGTGTAGATGCCACCGCTGCGAACACACACACACATCCAATTCATGTGGATGTTTTTTTTTTTCCTTCTTGGAAGCTTCAATATGGAAAATGGGCCTGAAGCAGACATTCTTTATTTTCTTTTCACAGCATGCTTTGTGATTGTTGCTTATTGTGTTATTTATTACTCTTTCTTATACACATGGGTGAGCACAACACACACACACACACACACACACACACACAATATTTATCCATGCAGACTGTGATCACCCTGTACACATCCATATATCCTATACAGTATCTATACTATCCTTTGTCTGCATAACTCAACACAATGAGAGAGAGAGAAGAGAAAAAGCTTGATTGATGCAGTAAACTGCTGCCAGATCATTATAGTATAGATTACGTATAGATTAAGAAAGTGCAAAACATACTAAAGGATATAAAAAAAAATAAAAGCACATTAAAGTAAGGTAAAATAGTGGTAGGGTATTTCACCTAGCCTTAGTTTACACAAAACCAATCTACTAGTGGCTTCAACATCAGAGGGATCCTGTTTGAAAGTAATCCTATAGTGAATGCACAGACCCCTCCAGATTAAAAGGTAACAGTAATGTCCCTCGTCTTCACAGTTTCTTTCATCACCTGGTAAGTTGGCAGTGGCATTGGACTCACGCTTCCTCGCCACGTGGCTCGAGCCAATCTGAGGATAGAGGCAGCAGCTTTGTGCTGGGTCTGAACCATTTGAAAGGGCTCATCAAGCATTTATAAAGACCTGAAAAGCTCCTGCTGAGGCTGTAAGGATGTATAGGAGCAGCAGTGGCTTGATGTTCTATAAGAAAATGCCGTAACTCATTATTTAATGTCAAGGCCGTAGTCAAATCTTCAGAAGGAATGAATGATGCCTGTTCACACTTTTGAGAGCTGTTGCGGTTTTGTTGTTGAGATATCAGTGAAGCCATGTCCTCAATGCCACCATTGTGTGTTTTTCTTGTCAGTTGTAAAATGTCTAGTTTACTCTCACTGGCATTAATAAAAGTGACCTTAAAAATGTTGAATTTAGACTCCCTGAAAGATTGAAGACACCTGCTGTCCTTCTTTTATGTAGGTCACCTGGATGTCGTTATCAAGCAAGTTATGATACATAGTTTTTCATCTTGTTCATGTAATATGATGAAAAAAGAAGAGCCACACTGGAATGACACTAGCTTAAGCCTTATAGATGTGTAGTGTCTTTGTCTTTTTTTCTGTGGCAAAGGAAATTAGTCAAGCTGACCAAATCACAGTCATCGATTCCATTGTCTCAGCATCATAAATACTCTAGTGAAATATCTTTATCACAATGGTGTGATTGAATATTGTCTGAGTAAATAAACATCAAACATTAGTTCCAGTGAGACAGAGAGGGGGCTTATTGTTTTGTGATAGATATAATATATAAATAATACAGAAAAGCTGGCGTGCAGGTGGACGAGTGGTTAGAGCGCATGCCACATACGCAGCCGACCCTGGTTCGAATCCTGGCCGGAGGTCCTTTGCTGCATGTCAACCCCCCCCCCTCTCCTGTTTCCTGTCTGTCTTCTGTTAAATAAAGGCATCTGTGCTGAAAAAGTTTTTTTTTTTTTTAAAATACAGAAAAGCTTTGCCTACAACCATTTTAATTTAGTAGGCCAGGAAAGAGCTGCATTATAGGGTACAGGTAAGTACCAGGACCAAGAAAAGTCATACGTATGGACTGAATGAGAGTAAAGGGAGAGATTCTTCTTTTTCTATGTCGCAGTATGACAGCAGTATTTTTGCATCACATGTGTAATCGCTATACGTGCTGGACATACTCTGTGACTCTGACTCTGTGTGTGGATGATGTGTTCGTTCCAGTGGGCGGCTTATGTGTGGGAATCAGTTCTTCTCTCCAGCAGCAGAGCAGGCCAGACAGTCAATTAGTGCTTCTGCATCTAAACACAAGTGGTTCGCTGTGCTGATTGCCTCTTGTCTGCCTTGCGAACTGCCAGACAGAAGCACAGCAATAATGGAAAGTGTAGGCACTGCACTCTCCTTCTTGTATTTGACTGTGTGGCATCAATATTAACAGGCTCTAAAATTTGCAGTACACTTAAGAGTTCCCTTACATGGAGTTTTATTCAGCTTGTGATACATTTACCGTACATTTATAGATCTGATAAATCTCACCTTGCTGCCACTATGATCTTATAGACTCAAATGGGACATTCATGAGGTTTTAATATCTGGGACACTTCACCAATGAGTAGAACCCATGCATGGTACAAGTGATGAAGGATCTTCAGGACTGAACATGTCCTTAATGCTGTGTAATGTTCAAACAAAGAAAACACAAAACATTTTAAATTTGAGGCAGTCTTAAAGCCACTGTACAAGGTAATGGTCTTAGTCCTTTGTTCACGTGGCTGAAGTCCTCGGTATCAGGATAGCTACTAAATATTACTATCTCTGTGCATTTGTGTTTCTTGCAGATAGCGACAGTGAAATCTATAGTGGGACAGGAGATGTTTCCAAAGACTGTCCTGAGAAAACCCTGGAATCCTGGGGAGCAATCCTCAACAGATGGTAAGGCTTCAGAAGAGACAGAGAGACTGAAAATTGGACATTGAGACACAATTTTGATGAGATGTGGAGAGAGTTCAGTGTGAACAGTAAGGTAGAAGCAGATGTACTGTAAGGGAGGAGAAGAATGATGATATAGAGGATAAAAAGAAACATTAAAATATGGAATTGTATACAGAAGCGTCAGCGGGAAGACTTAAAAGGAGATAGCTAGAGAAGTATGGAGATACCACACTGAGAAATAAAAAGACTGGAGATACAAATATGGATGAGAGGTGGTGAGAGGTCTTTTTTTTTGTTACAGGCGATTTGTTCAAGTGTAGACCTTAATTTAAAATGTTCAGTCTTTCAATCTGTTCCAAATGTGTCTGGCTATATTTTGGTGAAATATGTAAAAAAAAAAAAAAAAAAAAAAAAGCAGAAGATGTTTAGAATATTTAGATTTTTGTGTAAAGGTAATTAAAATCATAAAACAATCTGTGCTGTAATAATTATATACATTTAAAGAAATTTGGGTGGAATTTTGAGGGGGGAAAAAATTTGACTTCAAGAGTTATTACACATAAATATTGCTCATGAAGACTTATTTATAGGTAAGTTGTAATTGAATCACAGCAGAATCAGCTTATCAGTCAGATACAGCAATGAAAAAAGCTAAAAATGATGGCATGCGGATTGTAGATAGAAGAAAATGCTCTTTAGCTGCTTCATCTCGCTCAAAGGCAGTATGCCATGACACATAGATGCTAAAAAGGTGTAGGGGACAAAGACTAAAAGGAGTGTGATTTGCAGGCTTGGGGTTTGCTCCACCACGGCGGTTTGATTGTTTTATCATTCCTTTGTATGGAAAACAGTTCACCCTTCAGACACAGCTATTCATTTATCTGCTATGACACATACTGTCATACTTATAATACTTTGTGCATTAACAACAGCCAGCATTAATACATACAGCTTTTGGTACAGACACATAATTAACTGAATAAAAGATGTTTCTGGATTTTCATTTGATTTCACAGCCTGTTTTCTTGCGATTGCATCAGCACAAAGAAGTGAAGTAGTTTATCAGGAAATTGCTTTCGTATGGCCTCAATAAATACATTATGATGAGATTTCAAGCATCATTAAAAAGAGCTGACAATGTGTTTTCAGGAGCAGGATATTTTCTTGTGTGGGAGAACTGTTAACAGCATGGCAGCACTGCAGATAATACTCTATACTACAGGATGGGACCACAGCAGCTTTCAGTGGTGGTACTGGGAAGCTCCTAGTTTGATTAATTATAACTAGCTGTACAAATAGTCCTCCCTACCTGACCAGAATGATGAGAAAATACTTTATTGCATTATGATCTAATTATACAATGGATATCAAAAATAAGCTCCACATTTGTGCCATTAACACAAAATGAGTGTTGGTGCATCATGGGTACTTCAGTTCAGCAAGCATTTACTGCTGCACCCGGCATGTCATTGTTACACCTCACATTAAAAACAATTATCAAATCTGAGGTTGAATTGATATAATTGAGATTATGAAATAATGGATTTTGTGTGTGTGTGTGTGTGTGTGTGTGTGTGTGTCAGGCATGGGAACCTGTCCTGTCGTCCAAAGGGTTTGCCCTCATTGGTTCGCAGTGGCGTTCCTGAGCCACTCAGAGCAGAAGTCTGGCAGCTGCTGGCTGGTTGCCACGACAACCACGACATGCTTGAGCACTACCGCATCCTGATCACCAAGGTAAACAAGCACGCACGCAAGTCGCACTCATGTTAGTGTGTGAAAGTACAGTATGTTTCAATTTCAAAAGATGTTGATCACATACTGACCTCAGAGCTGGCATCAAACTTTCTTCTGATAGATTTCGTGTCTTTTCATTGACTCAAATGTGTGTGATGTGTGTAGTTGTTTGTTTTATGGCTATGCGGTCATGTTTCCATTGATCTCTATAAACGGATACCTGCAAATGAAGGCAGAATCTGTGGGCAATGGGACAGGACTTTGGTACCAGAAGCCTTGTAATATTGCCCACTGCAATCGTTATCAAGATTGTTTCTCCATATTAATGTAAAATATGAAAAATAGCCAGTAAAAATGGTATAATGTAACTATAATGGAAACAAGTAAGGATCCCCCCCCCCTTATTTTGTCTACAAGAGTATGTCTCAGGGTACCAACATATCTGATACTGCTGTCATTACTGCTGTTCCTCTGAATTCGTTCATTTAGCGTTGACATTTAAGCGCGCGCAGTGCTGTCTCAGGTCTGTTACATCTCCTGCTGGCCCTTTAGCCTCCCAGGGAGCCCTCAAGAAATTAAAGCAAATTTTTCTTAAAAGGACCTTTCAAATTGAACTGCTGGGTGTGTTCACATGTAACATATTTGGCACAGTTTAAACAAACTGTGCTGTGTGTTGGCTGTTTGTTCTGTTGTGTTTAACTTGATGAAAGTGCTGTGATCACAACTGTTGCATGAGTCAGAGCACTGACACTGCTGGAGAAAGTGAGTCCGGATCTGTTGCTGACAGGGACCACCAATAGCAATCGCAATTTAAACTTTGTAATATGCTCTTCATTAGAGTGACTTACAACTTTTTCAAGACTAGAACAAAGTCACAGTAAAATGTAATCCAAAACACAAATATCCAAACCTTCCTTGCTAGTAACGAAGGCGACTAGTAGTGAGGAGGTCAAAGTTACGGTAAAGGTCATTGGTTCAATGCCTAACAATAAGTGATGGTCACAATAATTACTCAATTATTTTCACGATTTTCTGAATTACATGATAACTCTTTAGTGTCCTGCCATCTGTATTGATTAACCCTTTATCAATCAGTTTTATGTATTTAATAAAACTAAAATCTTCAAGTCTCCTAGTGTGTGAGGGTGAAGTTATGCAGCCCAGGTCTGTGGCCCATCTTTGGATTTCCAGCGAAAGACTTGTAAATCAATAGGAAGAACGACGAAGTCTAACTGGACCAGACAGCAGCAGCAGTTGGAGGAGGAGGAAGTGCTATAAACACACAAAGAAGACAAAGGTCCTCCCTTTTATGGTTAATACAATAGTCTTTCTCTTTACCTCACAGAGACGAGTGAAACTACCTGCCACGATTAATACACAGAGAGAGAGAGGGGGATGGATAGAAGGAAGAAAAATGGAGAGAGGGAAGAATGTGAACCCATAAATATGACACTGTAGTCACTGAGGGAAGAATTGGAGAAAAGGAATGTGTGTAAACATCAAGCGAGCTGGCAGATTTCTCTCTTTCCTGGCTCACATATTTTTAGTTGTCTTTCACCTACTGTGTAAATTCCTGTCTTTCTTTCTCTCACCATCTTTATCCGTTAAAAAAATGCAACTATGTTTGTCTTGATGTCGTATTTCTTCACCTTGCTCTCCTTTTTTCTTTATCTCTCCAATGTAATCTTTCTTCCCCTCCCACAGCTTCCAGTCTTTCTTTCTTCTTTTCTTTCTTTCTTTCTTTTCTTTCCTTTTTTTCCAGTGCTTCTATGTTTGTTTTTCTTTCATGAGCTATATTTTTCTATATATCTCTCCTACTCCCTCTTTGTCTCTCCTTACATAAGACCAAGCTTCTGTAGTTCAGCTCATTTATTCTCATTCCACTGACTGGTCCACGCCCACATCCTCTGGCTTGCTGGAGTAGTGATGGTATTGATAGGCGGGTGGCCGGGCTATTAATAGCTGCACCAAATGAATGGAACTGAGGGAAGATGGAGGAGGGAGGGAAAGAGGGAACAGAGGCAAATGACAGCAATGGCGAAGGCGATGTGGAGCTTATTAATGTCTGTTGTCTGGGCTCAGTGACGACGTTAATGCTGATTGAATTCTAAGTAATTGGACTGTCGCCCTTATGGAAGGGGTATCAGTGTCATAAATCAGCGCTGTGTATCACCAGGGGTTCTGGACGGTCGTTGTGTTAGTGATCTACAGTTGACATGTGTTAAACTATGTGTGGTTTCTACTCATGTTTTAAACCCACATCACTAACAGAGTTCTGGTTATTTATTGTACTTGGATATTGAGCTACATTTTAACACTTGCACTGCTTTTCAAATGAAAAGTTTGCTTTCATACAGGCTCTATACTGAAATATGTGAGAAAAGTTTATTGGTTTTTCATTTATATGTGCATAAACCTGTAAACTTTATCTCATAGTGTTTCCCAAACTTTATAAAGGTCTTTGTCAGAAGTCTCCCTTAAATGAACCATCAGACACCCTGACTGAATTGTCCTTCAGCCTTTCATATTTCACCTTTAGGAATGAGTCATGTGCAATTCTTCTCTAATATTATTTACTGTAGTTTGCCCATGTTAGTGACACAGTAAGTAAATAGTTTAGATAGAAAAGAGAGAAAAGGTTCAAACATTTCTTATGTGTCATGTGCTGTCATCATTGCAGACAGACACACACGCATACACACAGACCAACACCATTGCCTCGAGGTGTTAATAATGGCTGGTTATCTGAGCACACTGAGTAGTTTATTCAGGTACTTGGCTACTATAAATGACCTAGAGTGTGACTGGTTACCTTTCTCTTGTAAGTGCAGACTGAGGGGTTAAAATGAATCACAGTAAAAAAGAAAACTGTAGAAATAATGAATATATTATTTTTTTAGCCTATCAATCATATTGCAAACCTCTAAAATGATCTTGTGACCTCTAGTGGGGTCCTTTCCCAAGGTGAGAACCACTGGGTTAGACTAACTTACTGAGCACTGAGTAGCATGTGGCCTGTGGCCGGCTACCTTGATATCATAGATTGCAAGTGTCATGTTAAGTGGTGCTGTTCAGTTGTACTGCTCTCATTTACAGTCATCACACACAGAGTCACAAATACACAATCTGTCACACACACCATGGCCGCGGGGCATCTGAGACATTCACAAATAACTCCTTTCTCGGCTGGCGCAGCACTGTGTTTGGGGTCTGGTTGGGGGTTTGCTAGTGACATTTGAACAACCTTTGCGTCTCCCTAGAGCTGAACAAGACCAAGGTGTGCTGCCACGCTTGAACCCACAGCTTAAAAAAGCTCAGCCAGCTATTTCCAGGCCTGCCTTTCTAAAGCCCAATCTCAGTCACAGCACAGCCAGTGTGTTAACAGAGGTCAGGATCTCTATAGGTACGACGGCTGTAATCAGAAGCCTGGAACAGCAGTTTCACCACAGCTGGTTGTAAGAAGCCTTACACTGTATGAAACTGAGAGCTTTTCAAGGCGATTGTTTTGCCACAATTTTTTTTCCTTTTTAACTTTTATTTTCAGTCGTTTTGAACAATATCCTGTGTTATTCTTCCTGGCTAAACAAACTCATTAGCGATGGGTACAGTTTTTTATTGCATAGATTCTGATTCTAATATTTCTGCTGCACCAAATTTAAATATTTTACAGTTACATTAAGGCATGCATAACTTGCCATGTAGACAGAAACACAGATGTAAAACCTGTCTTGTCTCTCAATACCCAACCCCAACTACTACTATAGTAGTGTGTCATCACTGTCTTTTGTTTTGGGTACTGGAGCTGTCATGGCCCCATCCCCAATGTGTTTGTACTGTTGTTTCGCTGAGCACACTTTGTTACTGCAGCATGATTTTGTTTAATTGCTTGGTACAGAAATAGATGTCAGGTAAAAGTTTTTCTGTGTCTATCATTTGCTAATTTTATCCTAAACTTAGGTAGTTTAGAATTCCGACCCTCTCCAAAGCTTGTAATGAAATCTAAGAGCAAAGTAAACCACGACTGTGAGGTTCTTTACATTTTGATAAAAAATAATTTTCAGGCCAGGCGCCAGCTTAGCGATGACATTTAACGTCAGTGTACAATCAAAGGTAGCATCACCCATGCAGCCAGGCTAGAATAATACTACTCCTACGCCTGATAACCCACATACAGATACATGGAGTACAATGTACATAAGATAGGCTACCATGGTAACTGCCAAGGTCTATGGACGTCTCTCTGCTTGAAGTTGTCTCCATGACAATTCTGTTTCCTTTTGTCTTTGTCTCTTAACATTCTGCCTTAGTTCATTAAGCACTTGATATTTGGATAATTGGAACCTGGGTAGGCGGCCGACTATTGAATACACAGACCCAAATTTCCTGTACTACTTTTGCAACCTTGCGACAACCACTGCAGTTACTGTGAAGATTCTCCGTCACCAAGATCATGGTTATCCAAGGAGGGTTGAATCTCTGGAGTCCCTGTGCAGTCATTGACACCACAGAAGTTAAACACCTGGGACAGTTGCCCTAAATTCAACCCTCCTTGGATTCTGTACGCTATATGTATATGTAGGACATTGTATACATTCTATATACTTGCTGTATGCAGTATACCAAAACTAGTACAGAGGGAGGCTTCTTGGTTTACACTAACTTATATTTTTAGCCACAATGAAATGATATCGTCAAACCTTTGAATTCCAAGTTTGGTGATATTTATGTTTCTACCTCTGTCAGACCTTAGACTTGTAGAATTTTTAAAAAAACCTATTGGTAAAGTGCAGTATGATCAAAGCAAAAAACGAAAGTTTTTATAGGTTCTTAAACAATCACAATGGAGGTTCTCAAGCACTGACATTTTAGAGATATGAGAGTTATACAAGGATTTCACCTCTAGCTGAAAATACAGTATGCATGTATGCACAGATACACATTATGCACATACATAAACATAATTTCACTGCCTTAACTCTGTACTTTGAGGTCTCCAATTATTCATGGATGAAAAACTCCCCTTTAGGGTCCAAAGTCTTGTCAATCACAGCCTTTCGACAAAGATACACACTCACACATACTCCCCACTATCCCATCCTGCTTCATAGTATCTGTAGGGACCAGCTGCACTCTATAGCCACAACACAGCCAAGCAACACCACTCCCATTCTCCCCTCCTTACAATATAGGCCTATTCACAGCATCCCCTCCCTTCCAGCTCTGTGTGTGTCTCCATAATGCAGCCCTCCAACTCCCATTCACATATCTACAGCAGGAACCCTGTAGGCACCGTAAAAAGGACAGACTGTCTTTCCTCCACAGCTTCAGGAAAATCAATGTATGGAAGAAAATCAGATGTCATTTCTGTAGGTCATTTTTTATTTGTTTGAACAAGATAGACAAATCATGTCACATGCCTATCAGATAGATAGATTGTCTGTTTAGAGTTTTTAGTAGATTTTGAATATTTATGGTACTTGCCTACATGCATATGTATACATAACTGTGTATGTTGAAACTTTTCATTTAAAAAATCAACATGTTCAATCAACATGTCAAAGTTGTGGTAACACAGTTTTAAAAATAAGGTTATTCGTTATAGCTGTAATCATGCTGCCATACTGTAGTGAGTGCATGCACTGTGTGTGTATTAGCATAGCCTCCTAGCCATCCTGACACTGATATGACAGCTCGGATTAAGGAGATCCAGCCTGCAGCGTCTTCTCTGGTCACAACACTTCTGTGTCTCAGTCCCCATACCGACTGTAGACTCACAGCTAGAGTAGTGCTCTGCCTATTCCTTTGAGCAGAGTTGCACCAGCTTGATTCTCCTGATTCAATAAATATGCAAGAATCTGCATGAACAATAACATTTTAATTCAGGTTTTGAGTGAATTATGAATAGGCTTTGTTTGGGAAGGCTGTATAAGTTGTGTTGTTTATGTGCAGTTTAACCATGAAAAGCTTAAATTTAACACAGTATGGAAGAAAAAAGAAACCCCTGAATATACAGTAGTGACACATACAACAGGCCACCAACTGACTGAGCATTTCATGTTCCCTATTAGAAAAGTACAGTACTATATTGTATATATGTTAGTGTTGTGAAAAACTGTGCAAACTTGGCTTTCGTGTTATGCAGCTGGATCAGGTTAGTGTAGACTAAAAATTTAAAAGGAACCAAAAAACACTTTTAAACTGTTGTGAGATCAAGCTAAACTTTTAACAGCCTGATCATGGAAAAAATACATTTTGGATAAAAGTAAAAAGAGATATTTTTTACATTTAGCTTTTACATGTGACTAAGAGCTGTATCATGACCTACATGGTGCAAGGACAATAGGAGCTAGAGAATAACGAATATAAATATCCCAACCTGAGTGGTCGGACAGGTCTTCACCGCCATGTGGTGTGAGATTAAATGAAGATGATAGATGGTGATTTCAGTAGGCAGCCTGTCTTTGACCTTTAGCTCCCTCTTTACCATTCAGCTACAGCAGTCGTGGTGTAAACAGTATTGTGCTGTAGGTGAAAATGGTATATTTATTTTTTCTGTTAAGGGTGTTAAACATAAATTGTTGTCAAGTGAAATGTGATAATAATAGCTGTGTCTTTGTTTTCCACATGCTGAGAGGTACTGTAGCTCCTATCTTTATATTTGACATTTCCCCCTTCCTACTGTGTCTGATTCATGCATTTTCTCTGTAATATTAACCAGTAATAGAATGTGTCTCCATAACTGTAACTTCCAAATACAAATAACTGTTCCTTTATTTGACAAATTAATTGCTGCTTTGCACAACTTACTTCACCTTGGCTCACTTCAGTGACACTGAGAGGCAACTGCAATTTTTTTATTTTAAAACCCAGAGATGGCATTGCATTAAAGAGCGCATTGTATATTCATGTTTTCGAAGTTATGTTGTACTGGATTGAGTGCTTAGATTGTAACACTCATTACATGGAAAACTGAATTTATAATTTATACAGATTAATATGGGGAATTTATGACATCTGAATTTCCAATGCATTATTTGTGAGAAAGATGGCAAGGCAAGTAAGACACGCAGCACTAAAGGCAATGCTTACTAATGTTGTCAATGCTTCAGATTCTTTCACTTGAGTGCTTTCAACCTGGGATCTGACAAAGCTCGGCCTACTGTTGGTAAATATAGATACTGGCTTCTGCCTGCTAAACCATGCTAAAAAACAGGTTTAGTGTTGGTCCGTTGATCGTGCTAACTGTATGTTTGTATACAGGCAGTGAACCAACACTAATCTTCTCCACTAACCAACTATCCTCTACATCTCAACCCCCAGACTCATGGATCAGGGTGTTGTCTAGCTAGGGAACCACTACATTTATATTATACCATGTAAGAAAAAAAAAGACCTTACCAATGATTATGAGGTCCAGTTTGAGATTAAAATCAGTAGAGGAAAAAGAGCAGAGCATATATTGCTTAAGCATAGACTATTTCTCTGTCACATGCCAATTGTACCCCCATTAAAGACAGTGTAAAGTGAATTCAGACATTTTCTTCTACACATTAAATAGGTCATAAATGTATTTCTGAAAAAAGGTGTAAGAAGCATTTCAACCATTTAGATTTGAATTGTGGAGCTAGGCTTCAGGACATTGTTACTCTGCTCTGGGCGCGTCTGAAAATCACCGCTGCGTTAGCTACTACTACTGCAGTCTACAGTTAGCCAGTTAGCCGAGTTAGCTGCTGAGTTAGCAGCAGAAAGCTCTCAAGACGTAGCGCCCCTGTTTCTGGTAGAGGTGGTGACTTTGATTGACAGATGACACTTGGGTTTCAGCGAACTCTGCGGGCACTCCCACAGCGTTTGGGAGCAGATAAACAGGCTGATTTTTACACTACTTTGAAGCCTAATTTCATATATTTGGCAATTTTTTTAATCATTCAAATTTGGCAGGGTGGTTAACAACACACTTTTCTGTGGTATGTCAAACTCAGAACACATATTTATTCTTACTTTACACGGACTTTAAAGACTTAAGATGTTAATCATTAAACAGAATGAAAATAGCCGCAAAAGCACAAATTATGAGGAGAAACTGGCAATTGCTCAACTTATATAACAAAATGCTGCATAATCATCATCACCCAGTATCGTCAAAAATGCCATGAGTTCATGTAATTAATAAGAGTCCAGTAGGCCTTAGCCGGGGTACTGCATTTGTGTCAGGATCACAAATTCTGTCATCTGCTTTGTTTCTATTAATTGAGTTCTGTGTGATACATGCTCTAGAAAGATGCTACAAAAATAAACGTTGCTCACTCAATTATTTAGTTACCTTGTGCTGTTAAAGTGTCCTTGAACAAGATGGTGAATCCCCAACCACCTCATTCTCTGCAAGTTGCTCTGGATAAACCTAAATGCCTATAATGTAGATGTAAACCCCCCGCTTATGACAACACATTGCTGTTGAGACAGGAGTCAGCAGGAGCCCAGGGGTGGAGGAAGGTGGGATGCTGGGAAGCAGTAAAAGGTGAATCAGCCTCCACCTTTGTTTCGGAGTGGCCCCGCTGGCTTTGTTTGGGAGCAGAATGAATTATTAACGGTGGCCTTCTGGTCGTGTTTTTCATCAGTGTCCACCTCCAAAGGTAAAGAGCACTAGCTCCTTCCATAGTGACAACAGAACTGTCTGTGTGAACTTTTTTTTTTTTAGTCTTCACTTGGTCTTGATTTATTTTCATTTCTTTCTGAAGCCTCAGATCTTCCATTTCGTTTTATGGAAATTAAATTAACACAGGTGTTGAAGAATACAGGTCTAATTAAAGAGCTCTCCTCCTGAATGTCATATTGTTTGAAACAATTTGTATTAGATCCTTTCACTTCACTTAAATGGAGTACTCTCTCATTTTGATTTCACAACCATCAATTAACAGACAATAAACCTCAAGCAAAGTGACTTTCATCAGTGTCTGAAGTTGCATCACTGCTTTTATGTTAATTAACATAATGGGTATATTTTAATACCTGTGACAACTGACCAACCACTATTATCATTTAAATTTTATATGATCAGTGTTGTACATATCTTCCACCTTACTTGACAACTTTTAATTCAAAGTACCTGATCGTGATTTTACTCATTCTATAATGTGAATCGCTCATTCTTCAGTGACTTGATTTGAGAAACATACAGTGTGCAGTAATGTGAAACAAAAATCTTTTGTTCTATTTAGTGAGATGTTATTTTACCATGGTTTATTTATTTTAATGAAATGATTTGACAGATTGGTACATGAAGCAGAAATCAAAAACATAACTAGGTTTGCTGAAGTGGAGGTACAAATTGTTGTTCATTTTTAGCACATTTTTGGTAGTATACATAGTGAAAACTTTGACTGTCTTTCCAATGATGCAATTATAAAGTTTCAGCCACTACTTCCTCCATATTTAAAGTTGGCGAGTCAGTGTAAGGCTTGTTCATGCAGTTGAATGCTCAGCCATAAACAGGTGTCGTGTCATAGAATTGAATTGGCTGCATGCTGCTTTTTCCTGTATAGTATTATTGCATCTTATTACATCTTCCTCAAGGACACTCAATCAGAGATCTATGTTCAGCCATTGTTGATGAATTACTTTTCCTCTGGAAGGCATGCTTCTAGTTTTTTTTAATAAGACAAGGGGAATAGTATGATGTTATTCTTTGTCCATTTGCTGTAAGTATGCTTGTAGGCTGTGAGGATTTCTATATTTGTCCATTAAAGATAGCCTGTTTTTAAGTGTTCACTTAAGCAGTAGTGCTCCCTTACTGACTCATCATGGGCAGCTCAGCAGCCAAAATAATTTTTCTCGTGCATCTTTTTCCTTCTGCTTGTTGTTTGGGTCTTTATAGTGCAAAATCCCCACCTTCTTTCTGATTGTTATATTTTTTTTCCCCCCAAATAATGTGAGCCTTATACTCCTCCTGGGCCAGGTGCAGTGTTGTTTTCCGAAGTATCCATTTTCCATCCAACTTGCAACCAGACACTCCGCTTTGACTCTAACAGGCGCTAATAATTAAAAACAAATAAATAAATAAAACAAACATTTTAACAAACTTAAGCTACATTTTTCTTTTTCCTGTCCAGTCTTGACGCTTGACAGTTTCTTTCCATTCCCTTCTGCTCAGCCAATTTGCTGTCACTTGATCCTCTTTATCATCTGCTGGCCAGAGGATGCTCCCAACTGGCCGAAATGCCTGGCAACTGTAACTAAGGGGCAGGCATAACTGTGCTAAGCTGTTGGTTAAATAAAGAATTAATAAAGTATCTAGATTAACCTGAAGTCCGGAGGAAGAACTGGACTCATTTTTACTAGGATTAGATGTTCCATGGGATTATGGAGGTTGAGCGTCATAGCCATATTGTCCCATGTAACTGTACGCACAATATATACATTATAACATTATATGCAAATTAAACAAAGTGGCAAGCTGAGACTGATGACCACTGCTACTAAGCACTGCTTCTTCCTCCAAAGTAGAGAATGTGTAAAAAGTGACTCATAAGGTTGTCAGGAGATGTACATTTTGTTATTTTGCAGTGATAATTTATCTCATGTTAGATTTCAGTGTTGTTGTTCTTTATGTTTCAATTAAATAGACCTGTGTTTTTAGTGAGATAGGATGGTAAGAGAGACTGAGAGTAAAAAAGTGGGAAGGAAACAAGGAAAGGAAAAAAGGGGAGGGGTGAAAGAGAGAGGGCGGGGGGGTCTAGTTAATAGAAAATAGACTGTGAGAGATAAGTAATATGTAAATAGGAAATGTATCCAAATTTACCTCTGGGAGAAAGCCAGAGTGAGAAACAGAATAATGTGGCAGGGAGCCTCAGGTGCAGCTAGAAGGGGAGGAGGCGAGCAATGAGCGAGAAGCTGAGAGAGGGAGAGAGAGTGAGAGAGGGAGGCTTTTTGTGTGTGTGTGTGTGTGTGTGTGTGTGTGTGTGTGTGGAAAGAGAGAGAGATTGAGCGTGCAAGCTAGGGAGACTGTGTGGAGAGGGAGGGAGGGAGGGAAGTGTAAGCCAGTCACAGCATCTCTCATTCTCACTGCACCAGGGCTGAGGGACTCTTCGTCCCCTCGCTTCCCTCGCTGCAGATTTAACTCATTTCCATCAGCGCAGTCATCTTTTTTTTTTCTCCTCGCTTTTTACTTGCTGCTTTTGACAGATTCATCGTGATCATCTCTTTCTGTATGCCAGGATCTAAGGATTTATTTATTAAAAACGTGTCCTGTTGTTGGAAGTAAAAGAGGGACGTCTGCAGAGGACAGTGCATAAAACTGGGACTCCGACTGGGACTTGGTCTTTCCTTTATGCTGCTAGAGTGGATTCTCCTTTTGTTACGCTGCCAGTGTTTTGTTCAAGGCGACAGACATACTGAGAGTGGAGTTAAAGGCGAGGCTGTATAGGACCCCATCCCTCCAAACAGAACGCATACTTGAAAAGACTAAGGCAAGTTAGAAAATCTATGGAGAAGGGTGCTAAGCCTGCCCTCTGCCAGTGCTTCAGAATGTCACAACCAAAATGCAAGTAACAAGTTTATGGGATAAATAAGTGCATTGGAAATTTGTCCCCACACCACTCTCTGCAAGTGCCACAGGATTGCTGAGGAGTCGAAGTGAGTGGAGCGCTGAGTTATTCAGCTGGCCTCTCATTGCTCCTGGAGAGTCCTTTCACCTGCCTGCATGGGAGTCTGACATTCAACACTTTCATCTGCTACCAGACATCTGTTTGTCTTTTTTGCGTCTTGCAGTCCAGATAACTGAGAGGCAAGGTTGCTCATTTGGATTTACACTTAATATCACTTTTATGGCAGAACTCATCCAGACATTTTGATGCGCTTGGTTTTTACCTCATTCTGCCTAGGGATGCCTTGTAAACACATTTTCCCCCCAGTGCCATGTGTGCTGAGAGAGCTGTGACATTATCTCCTGCGGAGATCCCCATGTTTTTCTAGCCTGTGTCTGTGTTTTGATTCAGACAATAGCTGGGCATACATGGGCTCCAGACACTGACCAGAGGACCACCAAAATAAGGGAAGCCCACTGTTACATAGTAAACACACTATCACCCGTATCACAGTGAAACTTTGGATTGTATTGAAGGGTTGATTCAGAGATGGATGTAATTTTCTTCTCCAGACTTTGGTATACACCAAGAGAGACTACTACGAAGCTTTTTCATATAAGCATTGGTTGCCTGAAATGTATTTTTGAAAGGTAACTCCACTCAGTAAATTTCATCTGATCTCTATGTGTGAAATAGGAGCCATATGCTCCTTACTTATTTAATCCCTTCCGAGGATCTGTCAAGACAGAAGACCATTGTGCTTTGCTTCATGCTTTAACCTCTTCATAAGATTTCCTCCCTTACATCTTCTGTGCTCTCTGCCCTTGTGAGGACAGTTTGTGCCCTCAGCCTCCCGGTGGCAGCCCTCATTAGAATCAGGCGATGAGGCCACAGACTGGCAGGCATAGCAGCAGGGAAACTCGCCTTTGGGATAGATGCTGGCCGCAGCACTAATGCTACTCCGCTTTAGGTTTACTGAAGGAATATAGCTTTTTTTTCCTCTTCACTCTTGACTGCTACCCACCCACTATTTTCACTAACCATGAGTGATTGGAAAAGGGGAGCTGAACGGGTTGTCTTACCCTCCCAGAGGCTGTATTGATTTTCCTCCAGTCAGTGTTCATTTGATTGAGACTCAGCTATGTGAGAGTAACGTGAAATAGAGAGAGTGCGTGTGCTAGAGAGAGTATTGAGCTCTGTTAACTGAGGGAGGCTGCAGACACCCAGAAAAGAGCGGGAGGGGGGTAGGCAGTTCTCCAGTTTCAGGCCAGCTGCCTTATGGGTGGCACACCACAAACCTGACCCACCTGGATAGCACCCAGAACAATGAACCAGTCTGAACTGACAACGGACCCGGTGCTCATTGCCAACAGTAGCCATGGAGACTTCTTTCCTGGCAGGGCCTCCAACCACTCCTGTCCCTTGGGCTGGGGGCTGAATGAAGGACTAGAGGCTTGCGTCCTGGAGACTGCTGTCATTGTACTTTTGACAGTGCTCATTATTGCAGGGAACCTAACGGTGATCTTTGTGTTCCACTGTGCACCTCTGCTACATCACTACACCACCAGCTACTTCATCCAGACCATGGCCTACGCTGATCTGCTGGTGGGTCTCAGCTGCCTGGTGCCCACCCTGTCTCTGCTCCACTACCCAGCAGGTGTCCAGGAGCCCATCACATGCCAGGTCTTCAGCTATGTCATCTCTGTTCTCAAGAGTGTTTCAATGGCCTGTTTGGCCTGTATTAGTGTGGACCGCTACCTGGCCATAACTAAACCATTATCATACAACCAGCTGGTCACACCGTGCCGGCTACGGGGCTGCATCACACTCATCTGGGTCTACTCTAGCCTGGTCTTCTTGCCCTCCTTCTTTGGATGGGGTAAGCCAGGCTATCATGGGGACATTTTTGAGTGGTGTGCTCACTCTTGGCCCACTTCTGCCCTCTTTACAGGCTTTGTTGTGTGCTTGCTCTACGCACCTGCTGCGCTTGTGGTGTGTTTTACCTACTATCATATATTTCGCATTTGCCAGCAGCACAACAGGGAGATCAGTGAACGGAGGGCACGTTTTCCCAGTCAGGAGATGGAGGCTGGTGAGGGTGGTGGTGGTGGACATCATGGAGGACATGGACCAGATCGGCGCTATGCGATGGTGCTCTTTCGCATCACCAGTGTTTTCTATATGTTGTGGCTGCCCTACATCATCTACTTCCTGCTAGAGAGCTCCCATGTGCTAGATAGTCCTGCCCTCTCCTTCATCACCACCTGGCTGGCCATTAGCAACAGCTTTTGCAACTGTGTGATCTACAGCCTGTCCAATAGTGTGTTCCGCCTGGGCATGCGAAGGCTCTCACAGACAATTTGCTCCTTCAGCCACTGTGCGGCTGATGACAGGGACTTTGGGGAGCCTAAACCAAGGAAGAGAGCAAACTCATGTTCCATCTGAAAGGATGTCTTTCAAAGGATGAGGATACTCCTGGAACCTACAAGTGGGAAGCATAAATCTCTACAAGCTGACTAGCTAGTTAAATCTCAGTTAAATTGGCAGGGCTCCTTAAAACACAAAACAAATTCTGTTGTAACAGGCTGTTAGGTGACACCAGTGACATTGCCTTGGTCACAGTAAATCGCGGATTATTGCATTACAAGCTGCTTTTCAAGGAGATGGGGGTAGTGTCAAAACAGATATAATAAGAGAATGCTTTTATGCTATGGTATGTGACTTAGCTCTGAATAGCACAGCAAGTAGTCTCCCCAAGGCTTTTTCAGTCTTTACATCTCACTGTATGCCAACAGACAGGTCAGACCTGATGAGAAGACATAACTGTAAATTCCAAAAGATTCACAAATATTTCCACAGACATCAAATGTGACCACACTGTTTAATGCCAGTTACATTTTTCGTGTTGTGAATTAGATTGACCTTTTATTGGCTATCTGTGCACTTTCTATGACTGTCATTAGCAAAGACAATATAATCTACACATACTCATGCTCACAAACCTGTTGATAGGTAGTAAATGGATATTAGAGTTTTTAACTATTTAAACAAAAAGACGACAGCTATTATGCTGCTGATAAGTACCAGATGGTGTATGGCCTTGACTGTTTTCAACAGGAGAGTGAGCAGTACTTTTATGCTGGACTGTTTATGTTGAGACTGTGGACATGGTGTGGGTAGGTGAATAGGAGAGAGATGCAACAAAAGTCATGATGTACTTGCCACATTTTAAACATTTTGATAGAGTGATTGGCTACTCAACAATCTGAGAGTCAGTTGAAATTTCGTTCAAGTTGTTTACTCAGACCTTTGCTCAAAATGGTCCTGCTAATATAACAATGCACAGCAATCTTAAATGGTAAAGCTCCAAATTAGCACTGTGCAGATAATATCCAACATCACATCATCAAACTATCTTTACTTGCAAGAGCCTTTAAATAAATTCAAAACCCCTAAACAGGAATTACATTTACACTTTGCATAGTGGCTAATCTATAGTGTAGACAGACAGTTTCAACCCATTTAACACATTGCCTACAGCAGTACTGTGACCTGCATCAGATTTTCCACAAATGATGTGCTAGTTACATTTTTTTTAAACCAATTTAAATGTCAGCTGATTATGATTGGTCACCATGTGATTGGCGCAGCCCTACTAAAAAGCACCTTATTTCCGAAATGTAGTCCAAGGATCTGTAGGGTTTACAATGGTTTGACACTGAGGCCTCTATATTAAGGGCAGTGAACTGATGCACTCTGCAGAAAACTATCCCGCACCATGTTTTTTATGAAATAACCTATCACACCCTTTCCTGGTATGGTTGCGTTATGAGTATTCTGCTAACAGTTTGATACATGAATGCATGACAGAAAGATCATGTATACTGGATAGTGAACAAATGTGACACAATAAATTGCCATTACCTAATTTAGAATTTCATATAATTTTTTATTACGTAAAAGCAAAATAGATATGTTACATTTGACTTTAGAAACAATGTACCTGATGGACTTTTAACCCACTCATATTTTTGCCTTTGTCACTTTAAGAAAAGGAAAGTGATAGGACCAGTAGTGTAGACCTGAAGATGCCTATGACACAGTTATCTTTGTTAGAGATTGTGTTTGTGTATGTTATGTTATGTTTCTGTAGAAGAGGTGGGCATAAGTTCAAGTGAAAGAGATCCAATACATCTGGTCTCACCAGAGGATAAAACTTATCTAAAACTACATGCTTGTTTGTGGTAAAGGTTTGAGGTTATCAGTAGCTTAACTTGTGGTGGTTTGTGTGGTCAGCTTTACCAGTTTCTGTTGCTGATAAACATGAAAAGTCACTGCCCTCAAACTACAGGCCTGACTGTCTACGGACTTTTCAATGCTTCTGTGAACACACATAAATCACACAATACATTTTTTGGGGGAAAAAAACATTTAGCTGGCAGCTAGGCTGTTTTTTCCATGGTGTTTGTGCCCAACTGATAACTGTTATGGGAAGGGTATATATTAATCTTAAAAAGGAGTCCTTAATGTATTGTTTGTGGACTTCTTATAGGAGATGGGTTATTAACCGTATTCTGGTAACAAAACAAAAAATGTAATTCTTATGTTCTTTTATTGTGCCCTCAGAGGTTGGGAAAGACTGTTCCCCAATCTGGGGCTTTTGATATACAAAATGCAGATGATGCTTGTTGTTAAAGCAAACTAAAGACTGCCTTTGGTTATGATTCTCACCCTTTACCACAGCACAGTGTTATAGTCATTCCAATCAATTTACCTTGTACATTCCCCTAAACATTGAATCAGTGTCAAAGAGTAATTAATTTCACATGAATACAGCCACGTACTCCAGCCAATGAAATATGCGATTTCCCTCTTTGCTCATGTAATAATATTGGTCATCTGTGGTTTAGGCCTTGCTTGTAGTGTATATTTGTCCACGCTAGAAACCAAGTGACACACCAAACCCAGCCCCTTGATATTGTAACTGTTCATTCTATGCTGCTCAACAGTACCCTGTGTGAGTCATTCCTCATTTTAAAGCTGCATTAAGTAATTTTTCACCACTAGAGACAGAGATACACTGAGCCTTTAGCTTATCATAGTTTAGTGGTGTGTTAGCAAGCAATTTGATATTTATACATACAGCAAAAACGGAGCATCATGACCATTCTAGTCTTTCTAGCCACCTAATGAATGTAAGTACAATATTGTTTTTAAGCCAAGGTTTGGTAAACAGAAAAACAGCTGTCTGCTTTGGGTTATCTACATGCTCTACTTTCTTCACCAGCTTCTCTTTTACTTCGACCTTCTGCAGTTTCACATGAGGCAGCTAGCCTACAGTCAACTTGAAATAATAATGTGCTGGGAGTGGCTGCCTGTGTTTTATGCTGTATGTGCTGCCATTGTTTTGGTTTTGTTGGTTCAAATAACTTGGGTAACCAAATCAGCGAGGTAAAAGCATCTGTAAAGCTGAAGAATGGGGTAATTTTATTTTTTTCCCCAGTGGGATCATCAGCATTCATTACCCTTTTACATAATCAGGAGTTGTTATTTGATTTGTGAGTCATTGTTTATATATGAAAAAAAAATATATATATATAAATATATATATAAATAAAGCAATATATGTATATGTATATATATATATATATTGCTTTATGCAGCTTTAATGCATTACAGATTGTTCTGTATACGTGCCTAAAGATGTATTTTGTAGGAAAAGTGAAAACATGTGAAAAAGATGTTGGAAAGTAATTACTGTTACATGGACATGCTGCACTTTTTAAAAGCATTTTCCAGTTACATGTGTGGAACATGAACATACCTTGTGACCATGTACATATCTGAAGGTACAGTACAGTGTCATTTGATTTAGTTTTCCATGTCTCTGTGATAATATCAGAGGGGTTTCCACTTGAACAAAGAATGGTCAAGTCATTCATTTATCACAGCCGATCAGACTCATGCCTTCAAATGGGTACATGTTCTACTGTCTGACGTCTACATCATATCTGTAAGATAAGAGGAGACGGCAGATTTGTTTTGGTCTTGTGAATTCCCTTCTATGGCCATATGACATTATGTATATGAGGAATAACAGTAGGGAACCACAGCATAGCCGTGTCAAATACTAGACTTAAGATAATTATTTTTTTATTTTGATAGCTCGTGTTTTTTGGCGCTCCTTGGGAGCATAGTGCAGTGGGGTAGTAGATTCAATTTATAGGAACTGAATAAGTGCTGTCTTATCTTCACAATGTGGTGACAAATAACAACATATAGGACAAGAAAAGGCAAAATTCTGTAATTGCCTAAAATAAAATAGCTGAGTTGTTACCATATAATGTAAAAGTTGGAATATCATCAAAGTGAAGATTACAGTATTTGGTCAGAAGTTGCACAAATATTAATTCCTTTGGTGCGCTTTTTTTGTAGCGGGTTATGTAAAATGTGTGTCTCGGCTCAGGGTTTTAAAACTCTAAGAGCCACTGAATGAATATTTAAAAGATAAATTGTTTATATGTGTCTGTATTACACTGACCAAACTGAAGTGGTAGAAAATCAAAACTATTATCTTGTTCAAACAAATCGTCTTATTTTCAAGTGCGTTGAGTAAAAAGAGTTGAATTGAATTACAGGATAATATGTATTTATTTATTAAGTTATTAAGTTAAACCTTTACACAATATACTGTATATGAGTATACTGTATGTAAAGTGTGTGTATCTGTTTTTAACCTGCTGTACAGCCAAAAAAAGAAAAAAGAAAAGAAAAAAAAACCAAGACCAATTCTTATAAAGGTATGGCGCACTCATTTGTGTTAAACCAACTAGGCTTCTGATGTTTTGACTAGGAGGCAGAGTGTGTTAAATTACACAGTATCTATTTTTTTATTTTAAAATTCTGTCAAAGGCTATGGTTTTGCTGTTGCTGCCAACCCAATAAAGGTGAAAATAGTACATAGACATTCACATTTGTGTAAGTTGCTTTTGTGAAATGTGTGTGTTTCTGTTGCAGCAATCACAAGTTAATCAATCTGCATTTATGTATTGTTGACTTTATTATTATGATGATCTTTCTCCACAATTTTTCAACTTTAATCTTTCATTCATAACCAGTAGAAATCTTCACAGCAATCAAAATACTTGGCATCCATTTTAAGAAATAATGAAGACAGAGATGTGGAAGATGAGTGCTTGCTATTGAATGGCTGCCAGTTTGAATCCCCTGACTTGATGGGATCTGTGAGATTAGCTAAAGTCTGTCTCAGCAAACACTGTTAATGTCCTCTTGAGCAAAATAGTTAGATACTGAGTTGGGTATACCAGTTATTTTTTTACATGTGATAAATATATAAGAATCACAGAAATGGGACAGACGTGTGGATGCATGAATAATTTAAAATCTATGATAGTTGAAATGTCTTCCATGTAAGGAGCCACTCAAATGTTACAGAGAGAGAATCGGAGACAAAAGATGCACCCTGTCATTTTATGTATGAAGCCTATAAGGGAAACTATTGTCAATTCTGAAATGATCCTATACCTGTAAAATGCTGCCTTTATGATTAATTCATCTCAGTTATGATGAATTTCTGCTTCAATAGTTTTAAGGTTGAGATGAATATCCTGTCTTAAGCTTAACTACACGGCAACAACGATCAGTCAGCACATAGCAACAAAAATGGCAAACAAAGAAAGCAAAGACTTAAATTTCAGGTTTTGGTCCCTTCATTTTCTTTTGAGCCAGCAGATGCTAGGTAACAAATCTGCAGCAGGTTAGCCAGCTCTTTACTGCCATTGGGAGTTAACATAAACACTTGTCGTCTCTTGGTCTGAATATCCTCATTATAAAGCCCAATTCCTTGTTCCTTGTTTTAAATTGGCCTTTGAAATGCATACTCTCGACCTTTAGACTGCAGGCGAGCTTCGAAGCAGCCACGTTCCCTCTGTCTTCACCCAGGAGTTTAGTGGAGAGATGAGTAAGCAGAGAAGAAAGGGTGTAGTGAGAGAGGATTGAAAGGAAGAACAGCAGAGGATGTGAAGGAGTTGAGTGGAAAGAGAAAATATGATGAGACAGGTGGAGGGAAGAACTGGCTGAGTGGATTTCCTAAATGAGAAGAGCAAGATGATGGAGGAAAAGGGGATTTGGACGGGGAAAGAGGGAGGTTAGGACACATTTATGTAGGAGGAGGAGGAGGAGGAGGAGGCCATGGGCATGAAAGGAGGGAAGGAGCAAGAGAGTAAGGATTAGGGGAATAGAGGCAGTTCCAGTCATTTTTAACATGCTGTTAAGATCTATTTTAGTAAAATAGTAAATTGTAAAGGTTGTTAAAGGTTATCTATTTATGGTGATATTTTCATACGAAAACAAATAAAGTAGAGAAATATATTATAATTAATATAGTTATCAGATTCTTTAACATAACTTATTCTGTAAAAGACATTTTGTATTATCACAGTTCTTAGTAGCTTTTCACAGCTGCACCATAAATCTATAACTATTTCAGCACAAGAGAACCAAATTTAAATGGTAATTTATAGCACCATTAACTTTGTGTTCAGCTATTGAAGCACAGTGCTGTGAAAAATACATCAAAAAGGCAAAAAGGGGTTTTGGGGTTTTTTTAAAATCATTTTTCCCCCCTCTGTTTCTTTTGTTTTGGAATGAAAGCCTGTATTTCATCCTCCTTCCAGAAAGTATTTCATCCACACTTACTATTTAGCCAAACCAAGTACAGCTTCCAAGTCAAACCCTGCTCAATATTCATGGTCGCCACTATATCAGAAATTCCCTTTTATTTCCACAAATGGCAGCACTTGCCTCACTTCCTCTTTCCCTTTCCATCCTGCCACTCTCCTCCTCCTCCTCTTTCCGTCCTGATTGAGAAAGGACCACCTGACTCTCTTTGAGGTGGGGAAGTCATAATTGGAGGGGAAGCCAGTTCCTGCCTCTGTGCGCTAATGGTGGGGCCTTGCGGCACCCACCAAAAGCCTTTGATGACATAAGGAGGGCACACTCGTATATCCAAACACCAACACAAACTCATACATCTTTTATGGCTTCAGTCAGTCTTTGAAAACCTGGGCTACAGAAGGTGGTCTGATATCTTCGGGTCTTTATCCAGACATCGATTGTTACAGTATATAATGTCTTTTTTGACCACAGTCGTATACTGTTGGACTGAAGTTTATGTGGGTGTGGTGTCTTGGTCAAAAACACTGGCTGTAGTTGTGGAGGGAATGGAAAATAGGTTCTCATTTTTTTTTCAGTTGATGTTAAGACAGATTGTGTAGTTCAAAACCCTGTATGATACTTCTACTTTGGGATTACTATACCAACCTCTTGAGTGTTTCACTGTTCGGTGTTGGCAGTAATTTGAATGTGCAGGAAGTTGATCTAATAAACCAAATACAAAATGTAACAACTTTAAGTGCATACCTTTTCACTGTGTTTTGTGTGCAAGATGTCCATAACTCAATCAATCAATCAATCAAACTTTATTTGTATAGCACCTTTCCTACAGGTTAGTACAATTGCTTTACAGATGTCACATGTAAAACATTTTGGGATTAATGCTCATGAGAAATAAAAATCATAAAAATATAACAAAACCAATAATATAGATTAAAAATGAAATAAGAGCTAGATAACAGCATGTCATGTTTAATTGCATCTTTACTTCCGTAGTTTCAGTCAGTACGTATTGTTAAGTCAACATCATGGATGAGAATGTACACTACATATTACACTGTAGAAACTGTATAATGTGATTTAGTTACACAACTCCATAGAAAATGTGTAAATGTAGTCATTGATCAGAGAAGCACACAATGATGCTGCTGAAGGTACTTGCAGTTTCATGAGAATACTGAGAGTCTCTCAGCAGAGCGTACAGTAGGGGCTTGACATTTTAATCACAACATTGTCTTTTATTTTATGAATGTTGCTATCTCGCTAATTGCCATGGTTGCTAAGAGGTCCATTCAGTAATGAAACAGTTGCATGTTCAATCCCCCATAGTGGACCTGAATCCTGTCAATGTGCCCCAGAGCAATAAACTGAACACTTACCTGCCCACTAATTGTAGGAGGGTTGCAGATAAGATAATATGAAAATACCTAAAATCTGGAGGTTTTCATCAGCTCCTTTTGAGTTAAGTGCTTCCATTTTACCTTTAGATTTTATGAGTACCATACCTGTACGTAGGCTTTGTCTCCATCAGCCGCCACTTGACTGGGAGCTTTCTCTTCCATCTCCTGTAAGCGCTTAAACTTTCCCAAAAGTACACATTGATTTCACTGGTTGCAAGTAACACTCAGCATTCAGTTTGAAAAGTGTGATTCTGCAATTTTTTTCCCATTCATTGTCCTTTTAGTCTCGGTTGCATCATTGCTCTCTTTTTTTTGTCTTACATAAGACTCTGACTTAAAAGCCACTGTATGAAATCCCACCTTGCCCTTGAGTAACATAACATCTCTATGGCAAGAACCAACTATGGAAAACAATTTAGGTCAGGGATATTTGTTTGCTTTGCAAATGATGGGACCAGATTGGCTGTGTTGCTGAATTGGCAAAGTTTTCTGCATGGCGATAAGGCTGCATGGAATATTTCAAGCCTGATAATAAGGAGTATTCATTTTTTGAGTTTGCTACTTGACAATTACCTGTGTGGGTTAGAGTTTTAAATCTTTATAGTGGTGATGTTTTTTAAATCTGAGGATATTTTAGTCCTAGTCCTAACGTCTTCAAAGAGTTGTGGCATGGTTTTATTATTAATATCAGCTTTGGATTTAGGTTAGAATCAGGCTAAAGTCTAAGGGTAGCTGTGATGCTAAAGGTTGTGGGCTAGGGAATGCATTACATCATAAATAATACAAGCCTTTATAAATATAGTAATACAAACCTGTGTGTTTGTGTGTGCCAGCCTCCTCTGTAACTGGGCCCAGCTGCCAGCCCCTTGTGCTCTGACTGAGGTTGGCATGCTCAGAGCCTTTTCATGGTCACACACACACATGCACACACACACACACCCCCCCAGACACTGAGAGGGCATCAGCAGTGGACGGGGACAAAATAATACTGGCAGCCCTATAAATCTGGATGACAATTGTGGCCTAGTGACAGAATGGTTTGTTTTGTAGGAGAGATGGTACTTGCTTAATACAATCGCAAAAACACACACATATGCCATCTATAATTTTTAAATAAAAGAACATCTAAGCTCTTTGTTTTTGCTTGACTTACAATTTTTAGAGAAATTACCCATGTAAAGTGCACACATAAAACAGATTTTTTAAAATTCTATTTTAATCACAGCGGGCTCAGACGTAATCAATATTTAACAAGTTAGAAAGAAGAAATGAATTATTAGACGAGAATCTGACAGACATTTAGATTGACAGCACTGATTTAATTTAACCACTGTAATGATTATTCAATATTCTGCATCACTACTTTGCTTTCCAATCTTTCCATGCCTCAACAGCACATTTTAATAGTAGTAAATAAACATAAATTAGGTTTTAGATATTGGATTTTAAAAGATACATTTAAAAAAAAAGGTATATATTGTGAAATAGAAATGTTGTGAATATATAACTGGATGACTTTGTATTACTTGCATTAAAGCAAACAAAATGATCCTCTTAAAATAGTAATCGTTAATAGTGGAAGATAATGTTGGCCAAGATGTCTGAAAACCCAAAACAAAGGAATTCATGTGGTGTTATTGTAGCTACTATACCAAATCATTTGTACATTTATTGAAGCTTTTTAAGTAATGACGAATGAAAACAATTGATTTAAAAAAATTATAATAATGGCACCAATTTTCATGCTTTAATGTGTGTCAGATTCCTTAAACTCTTGTTCAGTCTGTATGAGGCTGTGGTGAATCCTCATCTCTTCTTGCCTACAGTCAACACTGTCAAACATCTCAGCTCACCACAGCTGGCACACTGAACTGCAGACATTCATTCTCCTGTTTAAAAAAAGATTTTTACTGTGTGCTTCAATGCACCTTTACAATTATAGTAAAAATGTCTCCTCTATTCATCCTTTCTAATTTGATTTAGAATAATTTGTACCAGTGTTCTTGCTCAGGCAATTCACACATAGAGGACAAAGACAAGGACCTTGACAGACAGTGGAGGACAAACCATAAGTGTTTTCTGTTTTTCTTTTTTTACTGTAAACCTCCCTACAGACCTCAGGTACTGAGGCTCTGCCAGCAGATGTACATCTAGCTTCTGTAATTTTCTCTCAGGGCATTTTAGCTGAATTAAATGCCATAAGACAGTCAAATTACTCCCATGGCTCCTTAGCATATTTCCTTCCTCCACTCACCTCCCCATTTTCATTCTTCTTTCCCTCTCTCGCTCTCTCTCTATCCTGAGGCAATGCTTCCCATAGTAGCACATGAGGCCTAGCTGTGTTAGACAGTTATTTAGTAGTGATGGTCCAGCGGCTCGCCTCAGGCCATCCTTGATACTACATGGCTAGCTCTTTCTCGATGGGGGCATTTAGCGACGCTACTGTTTTCAGGGCAAAAGGGGGCTGGGGGGGTGAATGAATGAAGAATGAAAAAAAGATAAGTAGCTCTCTGGTGTTTGCTGGACAGAGTCACCAGTCTGTTGTTTTCATTTTGTTGTGTCAAACAGGCAATGAGTTAATTACATTGTCAGCAAGCTAGTATGTGATTAAGAACAGCAGTTGGTAAACCACTGTAAAAATAGAGAGAAAGTCAAACTCTGCATTTTACTAAAACCACAGAACACCTGCTGTAAGTTACCTTTTTTAGTTAGTTGCTATTAAACCATTGTAGAAGAAGAGGGCATGATGCAAATCAAGTAGTGGAAAACAAAGTAGAAAACATTCAATATATTAATTTTGGGAGAGTTGCAGTCTCCTCATTGCTTTACACAGATATCATGTTTCATCTGTTGCTATTTTTAGTCTAAAAGTGGACATTTTAAGCCTCATGCCTCATGTAAGTCATTGTTTATTTGCCATTTTCATTTCAGTTTATTGCTTTAATGGATACACCAACTTTTCCACCATCATAAAACCCTTTTTGCTCATTTTCAGCAATCTCACTTATGAAGGCCCACTTATTGAAATTTGAGGTGGGCAGGTCAGGGTTAAACACACCTTTGCACCCAGTTTTCCATCATAAAATAAAGCTTTAGTCAGTGTGAATATACTGACTGATGGGTAATGGGAGATTGTACCATTAGCTATCCCGGACTAAATTCTTTGTTACAGTATTTAATTTAATTTCTTTATTTTTAAGGACACCACATAATCATCAACATTTCTGTAAATGCGCCAGTTGTAGCCAGCTGGGTAATTTTCTACTGCAGTCCTTCCCAGAGATGTTTTGAAATCTATAAAATGACAAAACAGTCAATGGAGTAGAGCATCTCCATTGTTTCTCTGGTTCTTTGCAGCTGAACATCAGGATTTAAGAGGCACTGTGTCGCTATGGAAACCCTGAGCTGAGTCTGAAGAAGCAACAAGGTTTCAGAGAGTTTATTTGAAGTTTATAAATAGGGTGCAATTAAAATGGATGTTAACATTGCCTCCAAAATAGCAGCCTCTACATTATTCATTCATGTGCACTTTTATTTTTTAGATGCAGGGGAAGAAGGAAGTCTGAAACTGTGTGTTTGTGTATGTGTGTGGGTGTGTGGGTGTAGGTGTGGGTGTCTTCGTGTGTGTGTTGTGTCTTCAGCTCTTTGCTGTACAGACTTCAGACAGATTTCATGTAAATGATTTTGTCTCTTCTCATGTTTCTTTCACAAAAGTAACAAGTGAATTCAAAGACACAAACATCTGTCTTTACATTCAGATATAGCAGTTCACATAACTTTATACACATGGAGTGACCCACTCAGTGTCTGACCCTCCGTTCCCTCCACCTCTGCCTCCCTTGGGGTCTCCTGTTCCCACATGACAGAGACTAAACTCATATCCTCCAGTAAAACCACAACACACAGAAAATGTCAGCTACCTGGGGGGATGCACTTTATCCACTGACCTCTTGCAATGCTCCCGTGTGTGTGTGTGTGTGTGTGTGTGTGTGTGTGTGTGTGTGTGTGTGTGTGTGTGTGTGTGTGTGTGTGTGTGTGTGTGTGTGTGTGTGTGTGTGTGTGTGTGTGTGTGTGTGTGTGTGTGTGTGTGTGTGTGTGTGTGTGTGTGATAGAGCTAGAGAGATGGAGAGAGAGAGGGAGTGCCCTACCAAATCCAGACTGGAACAGTACAGCATGTTTTTTCACATTTGTTTTTGTCCAAAGTGCAGTTCAGTACTGTAGCTCTGTTCAGTGCCCTACATTCAAATAGAACAGAAACTTTGGCGTTAATACTGGAAAAGTCAGTGGACGGGGTCAAGTGCAGCAAGATGGGCACAGCCTCACTCTACACCAGAGGTCTCCAACCTTTTTTTCCTCTGAGAGCTAATTTATCAAAATGAAAGTGGCTGAGAGCTACTCATGTTTAATATTATTAGTAACATTTATTCACATAGCTGATCTCCAACCCAACCAACTGAATCAGCTTTTTTGTGCAAACATTTAAAAAATGTTGAGATCCAAACATTAAGCACCATGTACATTTGCATTTATTTTCTCTATACATTTTCAGTTATGTAATCATATTAATGTTATATAAAACAAAACAATGTTATCACTTATTGTCCAAATGTTACTATATCGCATCACTTTACAGTCAGTGAGGAGTCATTGAAATGTTTATCAGTCAGTTTTGTTCTGAACTTAGATATCATGACATTCATGTCAGAAAAAACTGCTTCACAAAGGTACACAGAACCAAACAAAGTAGACGTTTTCAGAGCTGCTTGGTGAAGGTTCTTACAGTTGTCTGGTTCTGCTTGGTTCCAGAAATGCTGTGAATGCTGTCGAAATTTAAGCTGGACATAATTTTGGAGGTTTATAACTTCCATCTCCATCGTACACAAGACAGTTCAGCTGTCTGTCCTGAAATCTCAGCTATGTCCACCTTTATCAAGAGGTTTACAATAAATGTCACACAGGGTTCAAGTTTCTCAAAGTTACTGAATCTGAAAGATACTGAATCTGTCTGCAAACTCCTGCCCAAGCTTGCACAGTAGCTCATGTTGCTTTTTTCCTTTCGAAACGTCGGCTGCTCCTGCAAGGCTTTCAAACATCTTTTAGACTGAGGGGAAGTGCTGAAATCTTTTGTTTTTCACCTGCTGAATGTAAGATGACAATTTCGCTTTGAGCGCCCTAACAGCATTGGTTATATGACATATGTTTTTGTCTTTACCTTCTAAGTGTTGGTTCAAGTGATTTAGTTTCTCAGTTTCATCTGTCAGCAATGCAAGATCAAGTAGCCACGCAGCATCAGACAAACAGGATGGTAGGTATCCTTCTCCCTTGATTCCATGAAGGCTTTGATTTCACTCAGCAAGGAAAGAAAGCACTTTAGTATTTTACCCCTGCTCAGCCAGCTGACTTCAGTGTTTAGAAGGAGATCCTCATACTCAGCAGAACATTCCTCCAGGAACAGCTCAAAGCTCCTGATTTCTTGGAAGTTGCCTGAATTGGATGGTTGATAATCTTAATACCAGGAGTCATATCATGATTAAATCCCTTAACCTTTGCACATATTAATCTGTTGATGATACCATAGCCGGTGCTCCACCAGTTGTTACAGGCACCGGATTTTCAACAGGGATATTTTTTTCCCACAAAGTAGACCTTCAAAGCATTGTAAATATCAACACCTGTGGTTGTAGTTTTCAGTGGAGGCAAGGTCAAAAACTCTTCTTTTGTGGAGAAATCATCAAACACCATATGAACGAAGGCCACTTGCTGGTCTGTATAGCTCAAGACCACTGATTCATCACACTGGATCGAAAACCATTTGCACTTCGCCGTATCCTGTTCGAGCTGCTCCACTTCATCCTTAGAGAGCCCAAAGACTCTATTTGGCACAGTGTTAGCACCAAGTTTCACACTGGCAATAGGAGACATAATTTCTGTCTAACCTTTATGGCCCTTGAATAACGTTTCAGCCACAGCAGTTGTCGCCTTGTGAAGGGCTGTGGTAGGGTTTGTGCCACTTTACACAAAGCCTCTTCTTTGTCAGTTTGGAAAATAGTCTGTTGTCTTTTAAGCTTTGTTTTCAGCTCCTTTACCTTCTCTGTTTATAACCCTCTACCAGCAGAAAAGTCCTTTTAAAAAGTTGCTGTGGCCTTCATTGAAGTGGAGCTTGACGTTACATCTTTTACAGACAGATAATGCTCACATTACAAATGAGATACACACCTGTCATTCACATTTGTGAAAAAACAAAACATTTTATTAGCCTGCGGTTATTGTCAGATCTGGCAGTGTGCTTGCTAGCCTGCTAACATCACCTAATGTTATGGCGTAATTGACATAACCAAACTTGACAGCGGCGTAACTTGTTTAATTGACAACTAATTGGAAAATAATCATTTTGTTTCAGAAGGAGTCCGCATGTCTGTGATTTTGATGGGATAGAAACTTTAACAGGTTTACCAAATGAATTTGTTATCAAATTTTTGGACATATTCTTTGAACCTGTAGCAAGTAACTCATGAGTCTATGAGTTTGTCAACTTAAGGAGAAAATTTACTTAGTGATGGAAAAAAAAACAACAACTCCAAAAAGCCAGATCATTAATTTACAATAACATAAAATGGAGAAAAGAAGAAAATTCTTGATGGGGAAGAAACCGACTCGGAAGGTCTTTTCTATAATACATTTGTTGAATAGGGAGCAGACCCTTCAGTGAATCAGTTAATATTTTGTCCATAGTGTGTCCCTTTGTGTACTTGACCCCCCACCCCCTAATTAGCTAGTAAAGTAGTACTACTACTTAATTAATTAAGAAATGAGGTATTGAAACTAGTAGAAACTATTCTGTTGCCCTCTATCTCTGTGTTTTCAGTTGTCAAGTGTTTTCTCTAACAGGCTTACATGTCACCAATTCACTGCTAGCAAAAAGATTTTTTTTTTTTTGTTGCTTTCTTTGCTGTCTGAACACTGATCCTGCGCTTCCAACTCAGCTTATTGAAATGCAGAGCCAGCCGGACCATTAAAATGCCACAGCAGCGATTCAGAGACAGATGAATTTGCAATCTGCCAGGAGGGCCAGCTGTTGCCCACCCCCCCAACACTCAACCCTCCAGGGAAGCCTCCAGAAACTTCCTCGCCAGCAACCAAGGACAAAGGCCTCAGGGGTAGCTGGTTTTTAATTACCGTGCGGCCGTCCTCGGAATATCACACCGATAGATTATCCCACTATGTCCTTCTGAAATGAAGAGAAATAAGGAGTGTTTGGGGGAGCCAGGTGTGTCAGCAGAGAGAGATGGTGTCATTATCATGTCTGGCTGTCTGACAGTGTTGTGACTAGAAGCTAGACTTTGAAGTTACGATACAATCTCTTTTGTTTTCTTTCTTTCTTTTTTTATGCCATGACATACTTTCAGGATTGTCACCTTTCTTTGGAAGCTAAAACACAACATGAACTTTTTTTTCCGGTATTAGATAAAAGTCTTAATTCAGCATTTTGGGAGTTTGTAAGAAGACTTGGGGCCAGTTTCTCAACTGCAGATGTGACACATTTTGCCCCAAACATACTATATGCAATGTATTTATGAAATAGACACTTCAGGCTGGTGTCATATTAGCAAGTGTTTTCAAGGTTTCACCTCTTCTGTCTTCATTGTGTATGTATTTTAGGGGAGTGTCATTGTACATTGTAGTTGTTAATATGTAATTATCAATTAATATACATTAATATTAGTAATCATATGTATTCCACTGAATTTACCAAGGTCATTCAGTTTGCGATGGTCAGTTGCAGGGGGACATTTTTTTCAGAAAATGAGGCGTAAACAGTGAGCGTGCTGTTTTTTTAAGTAAATCATGTAAATCAATACCTCAGTGTTTTAATCACCTGTTTAGGTAGGGAGGTATTCTGCTACCTAAATTGTCCAGGTGGAAAGTTTAATCCAGTGCTTTTTAATATTCATAAAACAAAACAGAGGGTGTGGTTCAAACCATGTTAAAACTTTTTATTAGTGGACTAATTATGTCAAGTAAAACAGTTTACAGTATATCTCAATCAGTCCGGTGGATTTTCCTGACACAGGGAAACTAGTAAGGGGTGTCTGAGGAAATTAATGGCAGACCTTTGAATTGCCAGGAAAGCATTTTATGTTTACCTATTTGAGGCAAGGTTTGCTGAACACACATTTTTCAAACAATTCCACTGATCAACAAAGGGAAACCTCATAGAATAAGGTCTTTAACCTACTTTTCCAAGATATTCAGTTATTTTTCTCCCAGTTTTGCCATTTTCCTTTATCCAGTAGCCATAAAAGGCATGCTAGGCCTCTTACAGTAGAAGTGGTAATGGAGGTTGTACCACATGAAAAACTGATATCAGTGCAACTTCATTACAGTCATGATTATCTTAATTATATTTCAATTACATAAATAAATGGATAAAGAAATGAATGTAGTCATTGAATGGTCATCATTATTAGAGTATAGACACTGTGTGTGTGTTTGTGCGTGTGCGTTTGTGCATTCTCTCTCCCTCTCATCTTCCCTCCCTCCTTGTCTGTTGTTTCATGAGGGTTACTTCAGGTTTTTGTGATCCAAACGCAGCGTGTTTGTCACTTTCAATACTGGGCTTCCACTGAAGGAGCTGCCATCTATCCAAAAGTTGAAGAGGCTAGCTCATATTCTGGCTGTCAGTCATTCAGTTATCGCTCTCCTCTTGCTCTCTCCTTGTGTCACTCCCATCTTCCTCTGTCTGTCTGCTCTTGTTTCTCCATCCCTTCATATTTGTACTCTACATTTTCTACTATCCCATCTGTCTTTTCTTCTCTCTCCCTACCTCTCTTTTTATGCCTACCATGTATTTTTCTCATTGTTTCTGGGTTTGTAGCACACAAACTGATCTTTTACTTTTAAATGTGTGATGTCAGTAAACAACAAAACAAATGATGGTACTTCAATCTGAGCATATATTTTCTTCAACTAATTTTGAGACTCCGGCTTCATGTGAATTTTCGTCTGGAGGAGATCCAGTTTGTAGCCCCACAACAGACGTGCTCTTTAACACACCATCCTGCTGGTTCATCACAGCCTCTGTTCACTAGCACGGCCCATAATGCACCACTCCCGGATCAGGCTGAAGCCAGGCTCAGATGGTGCAGCACTTGCTTTTGTTTCCTCATTCCCATCACTGGGAATGGTGTCGAAAAGCATTGGATTTATCCAATTGATCCATCACTCTGCCCTGGGGAAGAAGGAGGAAAATGAGCTTTTTGACTGAGAGTAGGATCAATAATTAGACTTGACAGTATATGGAGATGAGTAAAACACATACAGACCTACTAATGATTTCTCCCATCATCTTCAGGAGTGTGTTTTACTGTGAAACCTGCCTCAGTTTCTTTAACAGTAGGAATTGTTAACCCACCTAAGAAAATTTTATCACTATTTGTTTTAGTGACAAAATGCTGATTACTGTTTAAAGTTGTTTTTTCAAAAATATAATTCAGGGAGGAAATTGAATTTGATGAAAATGTATAGATATTAAATGCTTGAAACTTTGCCTCATTGAATACTATTAAAAAACCTGTATTTGTTTAACACTGGCATGACCCCCTTGTTCCTTCTCCTTGAGACTTGTAGTATACCAGCAGGGTGCTTCCTCCTCAAATCATTGAGAATATTCTAGATGAAGGTAGTTTTTCTACTTTGTTTGGTTGTAGTGGGTGGTGGTGTATAGAAGTGTGTTATCTTGAAAAGTTGTCCTAATATTGTGTCCATTAACATACATGAGTAGAATATATGGAAGATTTGTTGTATTGGATTACATCAGATTGAACAAGTGTTTCTAATAAGGTGTTTATATTTTATAGCATCTCATGGTATATCATCATATTGTGCAGTAACATTGTTAGACATATTTTCGAAATGTGTTCTTCATATGGCAGACAAACTATTGCCAATCTGTTGTGTTAACAATCACACCATTAAATTCAGCTGGACCTTTTGTTTTACCAAACCCACTGCTTTCCAGCTATAGACTGTTATCTTATCCAGTGATCACTCTTTCACTAGAAGTGGCAGTTGCTGGGGTTGTTAAGTAAAACATTTAGGTTTTTTCTCTAGCTGTGCTCTCTCTGTAATTATTCTGTACACACAGTTTGACTTCGTACCCAGCAATCTGTCTTCATGGTTGCCTCCAGCGGTTTAGCGCTAGCAGCATCCTCTCTGATTGGCTGGGCTGTCACTTTAGGACTTAGTGGGCTCTGAGTGTTCAGCTGTCTGAACCCAGCGTATATCACTCCTGCCTCGTCGGTTTAGCAAAGCGTGGCTGCCTCTCTGTTGAGGGGCTCACCAGCAAGCACCCGTGGGCCCCTACCAAACCCAAGAGTTGCATAACACTGTCAGAAGAGAAGGGTAACTTGAGAGCTCACTGCTCTCTACAGAGTGGTATAATAAGGAGAAAGGCTGCTTCTAAAATTCTCCATTTACATTTTTACATTTTGAGCATTTAACAGTCACTTTTATCCCAAGACATTTAAGAATGTGAGAGCAGGTAGGTGGGTCATTATGTTGCTCAAGGACATTGTGACAGGATTCATTGATGGACAGGCTGACTCATGCTTTAAATGAAAATATAAAAAATGTTGACATATCGACTCTGTGCTCTGAAGAACACATCAGTATCGGCTTATTTTTTCTGACCGTACACCACTTTGTACTTAAAATATCTCATGTTTAAAATGACCTCAAAAAACAAAAAGTCAACTAATCTGTTCTTGGTGTCAAATGTCTGACTCACTAGGTCATTGACATTCACAGATTTTAGAGATACAAATCCTCATCCCTTTCCAATATCATTTCAACCATTCCCCAGGAATTTAAACAACATGCCTGCAACATCCTACTGCAGTGCTGCTTTACTCATCTGCACAGCTGTTGGCAGCTAACACACTTTCCAGAATCTATATTATTTTTTTGTTTTACTAACTCCACATGATGCCTTATTTGTTCTCTAGAACACAATCTACCTGTGGGGTATCTTTTTACAACTACAGGTGACCACTCTCTGCAACTGTTGGCTCTCTTTCCTTATTGAAGTGTGCACACAATGAGCCTTGATACTGCACCACACTGTAGTGTTGGATACAGTTTTCCACTATTTTCTTTCAGTGGAAAAACTAAACCTGCCCTCCTGATGCACGACAGCATGACTAGACTTCACCAAGGTCATAGTCACCAGTGTCAGTTAGAGTGAGTGGCCGGTGGCCCCGAAGCTCTCCTGGTTTCATCCCTTTTCTCCCTATAGAGAGGGAAAAGCTAACAAAGCCTAATAGTCAGCAAGGCAAACAGTAAGTGGACAGAGGACTTAACCTGTCAGCTGCAGGAGCACACTTGACATGGAACAACTCGGATGTCAGCTCAGCTGTACCAGCTTCCGACTGAACTGTTTTTATCATAGAATGACAGGTGTTGGCTTGAATTGCCTTCAAGCTTAATATAAATTGAGGTAGAGCTCCCAAGGCAGTGATTAACATTTAAAATATCCGCCATCAAGCATCTGCCCTTTTACTGCTTTCCTCGACTAGTGTTGCCGCAGAGGCAGTTAAGTTTCAGCTATTTGAAGCGGTTCTTTCTCATGTGTTGTTGCAAGAACCAAAAAATGTATATTTTTATAAAAACTTTACCTTACCTGTTGATCTGAGAGTAAACAAACCCGGACTTGGTTAATATAATACCCTTTTTTAAAAGTTATTTATTATATCTTGTCATTTTTCTTTGCTGTTCTTATCTTTATGTTCTTGTTCTGTCATGTTATTCGCTCTCTTTCCCCCTGTAAAGCACTCAGAGCTGCATTTATAAGAAAAGTTGCTATACACATAATGCCAAACCATTATTTGTGGCGTCTAATGACTGGTATTGTAACAGGAAGGACATAATTGACAGCTGGACAAAAGAACCAATCAAAAGTTAAAAAAAACACTGCAGAGTTTAAAAATCAACTTAGAGAGCATTTGTTTGAAGCTTCATCGTTACTCAGGCTGTGTATTATACAACATACGCTCTTTTATACATGTTATATGTTTTGACTGATATAAACAATCACACATTCAAAAACTACACCCATTGTTTGTTGAGTACAAATCATGTGTGTAAGACATAGCAGATAATTTCATGTATAAATGAACCTAGTCTAACAGTATGGACATAGGTGTATTACTCCTCTGTGGCCATAGTGTATCTCCAAACAGGTTTTCATGCAGTGAGAAAACTTTTGGCCTACTGGACCTGTAGCAGTTTCCACCAGTCAGGCCAGTGTGGTTAAATGAAATGCTGTTGGATATATAGGCATGTGGAGGTGGAGTACAGGCATGGACACATCAGCAATTTTTATTTTTAGCTGTGTGTGTTAAGTAGGTTACCTGTTGGTGAGGTCTGAGTAATGGACTGTCTGCCCAACAAGCCCCCAGGCTACAATTAGAGGAAGCCTCTCATTCCCCTCTGTGTACATATCTGTCTCCCCCTCCTTTTATCTCGCTCAGTTTCTGTCTCAATCTGTCTCTCTCTCTGTTATCTGTCTTGATCTCTCTCTGTCTCTCTTTCCCCTTTCGCTCTTTGCTTCTCTCTCCTCCTTCTCTCCTTATTTCCGTCTCCTTTTCGGTCTTGTTTGCTGCCTTCAGTCAGTTTAAAAGCCACCAGGGGATAAATCTGACGGGTACGCACAATGCTGAGGAATACACACTCCGACAGATACACACACACAGTGCGTTCGATACAGACTGATGCTGGACAGTGTTGATGTAATCCCCCTGCCTGTGCTAATGCTTTTTTAATCCCTCCATATTTATTATGTCATCTGCAAAATGCTGAGAGAGCCTGTGCTGATCTGTAATATTCCAGCTCATTTGTGTACAGGTGAATGATAAGAGTGTGCTTATGTCGGCCATTATATGAGTATTATTATCTAGTTTCAACACACAGATAATTATTTTTCTATGTTTGAGCTTGCCTTTTTGCTTCTGTCAAAAAGCTTATTGAACCGTTTTGCCAATTTGGGAGGATTCAATCTCGTTACACCTCAAAAAAGCATTCACCACTTTTTTCAGCAACTTAAACATCAACATAAAAACTAAAAGGATTACCTGCAGTCGAGAATAGCCTTTAGTTCTATGTTATTTTTTGTTAAGTTCTTGGGTACAAGGTTAGTGTTTGACTGATATTTTACATGTTACTGGAAGAGATTTGTGGGACCGTTTTGATTAGCTGAAGCAGTAAATGCACATTTTGTTAGTGTGGGATTGAGTGGGCAAAACAATAAAGGCTGTTTGAGGGCTCTGCTTTTGCTCATAGAAGCAGGGTGATGGGGTATAGAACCGGGGTTCATTGTTTGTTTTGTGTTTTGTCGAGAGGGAGGTGGAACTGGGGCACTGTGACGGAGAACTGATGCTGCTGATGAGGCTGCAGTTCCCCCTGAACACCTCAGCCTCCCTGCAGAGATCAGAGCTGCCAGCTCTAGCATTCACATGCACAAACACACGCGCACACACACACCTAAATGAGCAGCATATAACTCTTGTTCCGACACATGCTTAGCAAGGATAAGTATACACTAATCACCTCAGGTCTGCAGTGAATTAAAGGAACAGTCCACCAAAAAAAAAAAACAGGAGCTGTGCTTTTTATATTCCCTTAGCAAGCTCACATGTTCATGTTACATCGCATACTGTGGACCATAATACAACTTTGATGCAGTATTTCTACAATTTACTGCTGCTGACTGTTGACTGAACTATTCCCACTATAATAATAAATCAATAACTTTACTGTTACTTGTGATAATATTGTATTGTGCACATTAAACTGCAAATACTATTTAATTTCTTAAAATATCATAATAAGCATGGAAACTAGTACATTACGTTTAATACATTTTATACTAGTATTATTTACAGTATACACTTATCCCTATGAGTGTACGGTATGTGTTTGCTTTTTGATTTAGTTTTTCCCTCGGCTCATTTTATCCAGTTATTTTCACTGTGTGTTAAAGGACACCTGAATAGATTTCCCTTGTTTGCTAACAAATAAAACATTTGCAACAACGTTTGCATTCTTTTAATTTTAATAACAGGTTAAGTGGTGCATGGGATACATAAAGCATTACTGTCAGAGAAAAAGGTCTTGTCAGCCTGATCACACTGAGACCATAGAGTTTGAACATCTTAGCATGTTTGCTCTCTGCACAGAAGATGAGACCAAAAAAAAAAAAATTATGAGTATACATGCAGCTGGAAGGAGAGCAGGAAAAGAAAATGGAACTAGAGATGTATAAAAGTGGGTAGAAAAGAGAATAAAAGATGAGCAAGACCACAGAGGTATAACAGGGAAGAGACCAAAGTGGAGAAAGCAGAACATGAGGTGGTTCAGTAGGAGATGAAGTACAAAAGATGGGAAGATATAGAAATAGAAAAGGGTAGAAGTCACAAGAGGAAGAAAAGAGATGGTAGTAAAGAATTCAAGCTGAGAGGGAAACGGCAGGGGAATGTCGAAGACAAGAGAAAGAATTCAAGACAAGGAGGAAGGAAGGAAGGAAGAAGGAATTTGAGCAGAGTAGAGGACATCCGTTCCCCCTTTTTTTTTGGTGGCATTTTTTTGAGTAATGAGGCTGTTAATTAGTAGAGGCACGCATGGTTTATTAAATCAAAGTGTTTACAACTTTCACTGTCAACCAGATTCTTACTGGTTCTGGTGTTGCCATGGTAATTACAGTGTCATAATTGTGATTGTTATATATATGTTTGGCTCGCTCATAAAAAAATAATACATTAATTATTTTAAATATAATGTTTTTCTACTTAGTGATTAGTTAAACTTCATTATGTGGTCCTGTTCTAATCTCTCCTCTCATATTAATGACAAGATATTTGCATTCTTCTTATGAAGAAAGTAGAAGCAGTAGGAAAACATCCACCCACCGTAAGAAACATTTCTACGATTTTTCACCTTTACGGGATGAAAACAAATTTGTATGGAACACTGAGTACACATTTCAGTCTTAGAAAACATCCACACAAATGTGTTAAACGAACCGTCGGAGTGGTGTGGACGCTATCAAAGGTTATATATTTTATAACAAAAATGCTGTAAGATGAGTCTGATTACTCTCTAAGAAGACACTGAACAAAGCACTGCGTCCAGATATACCATATGTAACGTCTTTCAAATTTAAACTACATGAACAATTAATAAATATACAGCAATAAAGACTTGTAGCATACACGTCTTTTCTAATCCCACATTATTATGTCAAAAAGAAACTGCATTTGTCAGTGGAGTGGTATAGGCTATGATTTTCAAGGCTTTCAGCTGAAACACAGCTCAGTTAATGACGCTTTTTTTCAATCTTAAATGACTCACTCAACTCTCCTGTCAAGGTCTTGAAAACAGCCAGTTTAGAGACCAGCAGGGTTTCTACCAGAAAAGTTGATTGGGCAGGCTGGGCGGAAGGTTGTGGGGGTTTTGTGATGAAACATGGTTGCTTTTTTAAATTTAGCTCATGTTTGTGTGTCAGTGCCCAGGTTCATCAAATTCCAAATTAGTAAAATACCAAGCATGTTAGCAATACTATGACTGACGCTATAGTTATATATTAATGTGTCTGCTCCATGACCATCTGCAGCAGCAGCAGCAGAGTTGCAGCACAGAGAAGTGGACTGAGACGTCTGTCCTCCCTCCTGCTCTCTGCTATAAACACAATTAGCTGTTAGCGAGCAGCTGCTCTTATGTCTCCCAGGGTCTCTGCACTGGTTTTCGGCAAAATGTCTCTGCCTGCTCAGCCTGCTCTCGGATAGTAGGCTGGATCCACCGTTGCGGCAGCTTCACTGTCAAACACATTCTCTCTCTCTCAGTAGACTGCACACTCGCTTTTCACTGAGCTATTCCTTAAGGCAGCTATACTACTTGTGTAACACAGTTTAGTTGGGAAAACAACTAAAATACATTTAAAAGTAAAGTAAAGCCTGGCGCGCTGCTGGGAAACCCTGGACGAAGAGAGATTTTATATCACTTTTACAAAAATGTGGTTTTCCTATCCTCTAACATGACATCCTCTGACACCTTTGACACATGACTCTGGTCAGATGTGGTTAGCCTAGCAACATTAAAGCTGCAGTTGGTAACTTTGAGGAGAGAGACGACTTAGCATCAAATTTGAAGAAGTACAACTTTTAGATCCCTCCCCCTCCCTCTCCGCTGCACTCCTGCCCTGCCTTCAGAATCCCTCCCCCAGAGGAGGCTGACGTGTGCGCAACAACACGCGACCATGGATGTGCACGAGATGGGTAATACATGAACTACACTTCACACAGCTAGATATAAAACGCTTTACAGTGACTTTCACATGGCTATACCTTACCTAGAAACTCGGAGATATGAGCTTGACCGAGCTGAGGAGGAAGGGGGAGGGGGCTGTGTGCGTGAGCAGTGATTGACAGCTGTCAGACACTCCACCAGACACAATTCTGGCTCTGATTGGTTCTTTTTGTCTGGCCGCGGTGGATTCTGGCAATTTGCAGTAAGAGTAGGTGGGCCTAAATGAGCCGTTTTTTTTTTTTTTTTTTTTTACAGATTACTAGTTTTATGTAACGCTGTCTTCACATAGTGACAGTCTTAGCAAATATGACAAAAAGTTACTTTTATAAGACTTACCAACTGCAGCTTTAAGGCTTCAAACAACTTAACTAACAGGCTCAACTAGTCAACTAGTCCCTAAATATAATATGATTTATTAATTTTCATACTTAAAATTTCCATCAAAAAATGTGAATAAATATGGAGTCTAGAGGGGTGGTAACGTGATGTTAACTTTTCAAATTTTAGTGGAATTAAAGTTGTTGAACCAGTAAAATTATGGTATTACATATTTTACTATGCTGTATATGTTGTGTGTGATCTGTGTGTGGTCAAGTTAATATTAGAGACTGTGTTCTCCAAGAGGATTTTATGTGTTACATACAAATATGAAATGTATCTTTTTTTTGTTCCATGTGGGGAATTTGTTTTGCTGTCAGGTTAAAAACAGCCACAACCTCACAACACACTACCTTCATTCCTGAAGTGCTGCCTCTTTGTTGTTGTTTTTTTGTGTTGCAGTAGGAACGCAATGTAAAACCGTTAGTTCCATTTCCAACACATAATACACAGAACGACACACCACCTCCACACTACAAATCTCATTAAAGCATTACACACAGTTGTGCCAGCAGCTTCTATCAAACCCTTTGGTGTGTGTGCCATGGATATGTATGTGAAGCACTTAAATTGTACGTATTTGGAATCATACAGAATAAGCAAATTGTAAGATACTGGCAACATATAGTAAACAGGGGATTATATTTAGCTAATTGTAGACCAAAATATTAAAATACAGTAGTGATAAATGAAATATAATTGTGTGTGTTTGTGATAATGTCACATACATCAAGAGCTATCTTTTTTTTTTTTTTTTAAGGATGTGACTGGTGGTTAATAACTGTCAGTGTTGTGTCATAAGCCTTTGGTTGAGGCTGGATTTATTTTTTTCTTTCCCAAATTTAATTTACAAACAGAAAATAGAATTAATTAACACAAATAATCTAAGAAAAAAACTGCAGCAAACCAAAAATAGATTACATAAATTACTATTAAACATAAATACAGTATGTAGCATGTGCTATGTGACAAAAACATTAGCATGTTGAGGGGTTATTTTAAAGGTGCCGGCCATGAACCACATTGTCCCTGGTTTGTGTCCAGGGTTAGGGTTACTACTGACACTTTTGTTTCATGTCATTCATTGTCTCTCTTTCCACTTTTGTGTCATTTCTCTACAGTCTGCCATGTAATACGTGCTTAAAATCATCCAAAAATTAATACAACCCCTATGCTATAAAAAAGCAATAAAAATAGAATAATCTAAATCAAAATGAATACAAAAAGAACCAAAAGAACAAACTAATGTTTTTTTGTTTTTTTGGATCTTTTTAGATAGGGATTGTAGAGACAGATAGGAATCACGGAGACAGGTTTATAAAAGCCAGAATCGAACCAGTGATATCGCGATAACATTATAATGCATCTTAACCTCAAAACTCCTCAAAAAGGTTTCTGGTGGCCACTGTGATCCAATTATTATCTTTTTATGGCGGAAGAGCTCCCTGCACAAACATATGCAATGCAATGCCCAAATCTTCCTCCTGGTGAACCAAACACAGAGAGAAAGGGACAAGACAGTTGACTGAGGGTGGAACGATGATAAAGGAGTAAGACAAGTTGATCATACGAGCATGATACATTTGCAGTGTTTTCCACAAATGTGCAGAAACGCTCCCATACCTCCTATATGAGACGCTTCTCACTTAAATTCCCCCCTTTTTTTCTCGTCTGTCAGGAAACAAGGCGAGGAAAGAAGCAAGAAAGACAAAATTTCTCTCTCACACACACACACACACTCTCTCCCATTCTCTCTCTGATACACACAAACACACATCAAGGCCAGTCAGGCTCAGGGTTGGTTTATCTGCAGCTTACAGTGAGTTGATGGAAAATGCTGTGCTGCCAGTCTTCTCTCCGGTAGTGTTTGCACTGTGCGTGTGTGCGTGACGACCTGCATATGACTGACTGTGTGCATGTGTGTGAAAAAAGAAAGTGATAGGGAAATACAAGAGTTCTTGTGTGTGTGTGTGTGTGTGTGTGTGTGTGTGTGTGTGTGTGTGTGTGTGTGTGTGTGTATACACTGCAGTGACTGTGGATTAGACATTAGACAGACTAAGTGACTGAGGCCTGGGGAGCATTGTTGCAGGAGGCATGGGACAAACACACACACACACAAACACAGCAACATAGCAGAGATTTGCTGGTTTGTATCATAGTTATGAACTGAGTCACATCTGTGTTGAGCTTGAGACATTGCCCTTTTTCACTAAATATTTTGAAGGTTGTGAACAGTCAAAATTTCCTGTGTGCTGAATTGAAACATTCATTAAAAAGTATTTAACCTTCACTCACGAAAATGACATCAGTGTCATGAATTCGGATTTGATTTTGTCACACATCTAAAGCATTTAATGCACGTGTGTTGCAGGATTCAGCCCAGGAAGGTGTCATCACCCGGGACATCCACCGCACTTTTCCCGCACACGACTACTTTAAGGACTCTGACGGAGATGGACAGGATTCACTGTACAAGATCTGCAAGGTAAGTCTAATATATCATATTGAAGTTGTGGTGGGGTATCCATGTAGCAGCAGAGTTGACTGTCAGTAATATCAAGGGATTTCTAATTTGTTAAAATTGGAACTGGATTACATATTACTGTATGTCACATCACCTAACTTTTCTGTGTGACATCAGGGAACACAAGGCAAATCTCAATACACACTCTTTCATGCTGTGTTAGCAACTATTTTGAATTCTTTCCTGCTGGGTAGTGCTATGAGATGAGCAGCTAATCCAAACTTGTGCTAAACCCTGCAAAACTATCTCTCTGTAGCCAACCATTAGGGTGTTTTTTTTTTTTTTGTTCACTCTTTGTGATCTGGCAAGTCTCAGTAGGCACTTGCTGGGCATTTCAAGTTGGCTGTACAATATATGGTTGACAGTATTTGCCTTTTCTGAAACATCTACATGAACTCTTCCTACACATGACATACCAGGCGTGCGTACCAATAAGTGGACAGTCATTTATCTTTTCTTCCAGTTTTTAAAGTGGAAAAACATGATGGTGGTTGTGTAGGTGGGAAATTTCTGACAATTTACCCACCAAAAATGGCTTCTAAATATCAAATTGGAGTCAAGCAGTAGAACATTTAGTTTCACAATGGTTCATGCTTTTACTGTACAGCTCTAATGCCTAGCTGATAAACACAGTTTGGACAGTTTTAGAGGCAGGAGAATAGTCATCATTTTGAAGGCTCTATATAATTCTATGATTAGTCTGGCTTCGTGCTGTTAGGCTGATTCTCAGTAAATGTCCTGGAGATTACAGTTTGATAGTGAATGGTTTGTGAGATGTAGCCTGGGTTTGGAGCCTGGAAACTGCATTATGGAAACTACAGTGTAGTCACATAATGTAAATGATTATTTCAAAATCTGAGGTGAGGTGAAATAGGGCCCTGCAACTACAAGCATATCCTTTAAATCTTGAAATCCTGTTCGAACAATGCTAAGTACAGTAACAGCTGAAATACATCCCAAGCCTTCTGTACTGTCAGTAAAATGAGACAAAATAAATATGTGGTTCAATAAAAAATCAGATGTAGACCCCCTGTTGATGCATCTTTACAAAATAAACAGCACCCTTAACAATGAATAACATGAAATGTAACAGTGTTATATTAAAAGATAAAAGCCTTGCATACAAACACAGTATTGAACAATCCTTCACGCTGACCTTTTAAGGGTCAGCCACAAGCCTTGTACCACAAAAACATACAGCAGTTCCTCCTTTTCATTAAAAATGAATAAGGAAAATAAGTGCTGTAAGAAGAGGTTCCCTGTGGACTCATTTCCTGAGGTAATTATCTGTGAAGACGCACAGTACATTTTATTCAGACAAAAGCCAAGGTCAACACTACTATAATGCATTAAAGCCAGTCTTAATCTCTGTCACTGTCCTACTCCTAACCTGACTGCAGCTATGAATTCAACCAAGATGCCTCATCATGCAGACATCTTTGCAATGCAGAAAATAGATAAAATCTGCAGACTGCACATGTGATTTCTTGAAGTTAACTGTTTATATTTTAAATATACTCTCATTTATTAACTGTTAACCAAGCTTTACAGTGATCAACACATAAATAGTGCAGACTTCTCTAAAATTGCATCTTGTGAATACTTTCTTAATCACTCTTCAACAAAGAAATGGTTCACTGTGAATTACTGATTTTATTTAGTTACAGAAGAGATTTTCCACATGCTCCTTCTGTTGTCTTAACAACCGCAACTCTATTCAAGGACAGCCAGAGTGAACTGTGTCATCAAAAATGACCATATCAAGAGATGTTGGAGCACAGAGAAAAAAAATTATATAAAGCATGACCCAAGTAGTGAGTTTATGAGCAACTCAAATAGTCTTCATTATGAAAATTCACCCTAAGCCATATAACTAATGTTATATGGATTCATTTTATTCATTCATTCATTCCTGTAATAATTTACCTGCATTTATGAACCAAATATGTTACAGTCAAGATAATTTGTTCCTCTTGAACATTTGCACACCATGTAAATCTTCTTTATGGCACCATGCAGATAATGTGAACCTGTACTTAAACTGTCATGACATTAGCTATGTTGAGGGAAAGAGGCAGTTTAATTGATGAATAGTGATCATCCTAAAATGGTCCTGTGTAGATAAAGCCCTGCACAATAACAAAGAACTAAAGAAGACAATTGAGGAAAAAGTTGTTTATATCTATAAATAATAATGACAATAACTCAAACACAAGAGAACAAGAAATATTTCAATCATTAGATCATATAGCATCTAATTAAACTCAGTGATAAGAAGTAAACATACTTAAAAGCTTGTCCTCAGTAATAATTATCTAGTGAACAGAAATCTGTGTGAAGGACGCAAAATTAGATGAAGGGAGTGTATATAGAGTATACATTAGACACAGTTATGGATATCGCAGAAGTGTTTTGTTTATTCATTAAAATCAAAGATAGTTTTAGAATAATAAAGTTGAACTTTGTGCCTTTTGTATTTTTCTGGCACTGCAAAAGTAGAGTATGGCCGGTCAGTGCTCTGGGAGGACCTGTCAGGAAGGGTTAGCATCCAGTCTGGACCCAACTAGGTCAGTGGCGAGCCAGCCTTCATTTGTATGCAAATCCATGTAGATTTGCTGCTGATAAGGTTGGTTGGATCTTGAGGCATGAGTGGGTTACAGGCACAGAGGATCCAGGACAAAGTGTATATTCATCTTCATATCCTACTCAGTAATGAGCCTGAAGTCTTTTATTTTCTAACCTTTATTCTTTGGGGAAGGTCAACTGAGTTCTGTGCTCTTTTTCAGTGACAATTTGCTTCATTCTCTTAATGTTCCACTCAGTCACACTTCTAGCTAACCTGTACAGCCCCAGACGTCTACTGCAGGTCATTCAGACGGCCCGCTGGAGCAGTCAGGGGTTAAGTGCCTCACTCAAGGGTGCGCTGACAGTGGGTTTTTAGGGAAAGAAGAGCATTATTTTCCCAGCTGGTGGGAGGATTCAAAACCTGTGACTGTCCAATAGATGAACAGAGAGAATATCCTTAATATTTCCATGGAAACACAACTTAAACACAGTGGGGGCAAAAAGTAAACATGATAACACATTTACCTGCTTCATCAACCCAGCTAATGTTGCGTATCCCAGTGATCACTGAGTTGTTTCCATGCACACATTATTCAAGATACTAGTTCATATCCTGGTGACCACCATCCTTATCAGATACATTAAAACACAGGTCAAGCAGGGTTTGTTAGAATTGAAATTTCCCTCACTTTCTATTCTGTAGCCCTTTGACCTCCAAGAAAGAGAAGCTGTTTCTGCACTAAGCAAAACATGCATCACAAAAAAAGATATTACCTACAAATACTTTGATTTCCCTTCATGCCCTATCTTATCTACAGAAATAGCATATCTTAGCATACACAATAATATCCAAATAACAATGTTCAAAAGCACACACAGTTTTCCTATTACAGTATTTATAATAAGATCTGTCAGTGACTGAATCTCAGTAAGTTCCCAGCATTAAGCAAAAAAAGTTCAGAGTGAAGAATTCAGGTCATCATTGTGGAGCTGCAATGATTTGTCGATTAATTAATTAGTCAATTGCCAGAAAATTAATCAGAAACTATTTTAATAATTGATTAATGGTTTACGTAATTTTAAGTTTTATATAATCGTAAACTGAATATTTTTGGATTGTTAGAATATGGGACATATCTTATGAATGAATTAACATTTTTCAGTATTACCTGACATTTTGTAGAGTAATAAAAAAAAATCAATGATAATTGATAATAAAAATAATCATTAGTTGCAGCCCTAACTCATTGTCTTGCTCTACCCTTTTACAGCACATGTGGTAATTGATAGATCTGGTTGCTAAAAGGATTTACCTTTGACCTACATATTTTTGTCAGGTTGACCTAAAAGAATGCACCAAAAGTCAAAAGTTATATATATCTAAGACCTAAAACAGTTCTTACTGGTTATGGAGACCAGGCATATAGATTGTTAATAATCCACCCCTCTGAGCTTTTTATGCGCTCAGGCTAACAAATTTAGATTTCTCCCACCAGGACCTCCCCCATCCATCTGTCAGCATGCACTTCTCCCAGCCGAGTTGGGGACGTGTGAATGCCACACTCCATCAAGCATGTCAGTTTGTAGATTACACTCCAGACAGCTCCACAAGACTTCTCCATTACCTCCACATCAAACCCCAAATTAGCTGAACTGATCAGCAGTGGAGCTCTGGATGTCCACACTCATTTTTCAAACATGAAAAGAGGGAAAGAATCCTCTAACCTAATGTTCAGAGATTTGACTAATGTTACCGTTAATAAGTCCATCAAAGAGTGAGCATCCTGCCAAAATATCTGTGAGGCAGATATTGAACCCTTACCAGCTTAGTCATTTCAAGTAGTGGTTCAGGATGAGAGCTGGACAAAACACATTATACTGTATATGAACACCTTTATTGAAACAAACAGAAAACTCCGCTGTAACACCCCACCAGGTGTACAACTCACTTCAACACTTGGGAAATTTAAACATGGATATCTGCTATATGTTTTCTGGGTCGGAGATCAGTTCTGGTGCTGCTGACGTCTCAAGTATTTTGAGCTGCTTGGCTGAGATTGGTGGGTGGGCCTGGTTTTGCTGGTTTTCCACCAGCTGATAGGTAGAGGTTAGGAGATCGTGGAATGAACTTTGGAGCCCTGCTTGATTCCCACTTGGGAAGTCATTAATTTGCTGTTCAGTGTTGATGTTATCTTTCTCTCAGACCATATTTTATGCATTGTAATGCCATTGGCAGATACTGTAAGAATTAAATTTGTGAGATGTTCACTGTTTCCCCTTGTTCATATTTGCTTTCTGCCACTTTTCACATTTAAAAAGGTGTAATTTGAATGGTTTTGGACACTTTTGCCTTCCCCTGGATCCTTGTTTACACTGTGAAAACGCCTGTGTGCTTGCTCATTAGCATGATTGGTGAGGTGTGTCAACCGCCGACCGTTCTGAGACTCTCTCATCTGAAGGTTACTCTCCTAGATCAGTCTTACATGCTTTAATAACTGAACCAGCTGCAGAAGGATTTTTATGTTGGACAGGCCCCTCTTCCACTGCTACTGCAGGGGTGAGGAGTGGTGTGTTATGGCATGACTGAGTTTTGTTACAGTACTGTACAAAATCAATCAGACTTTAACAGTGGCAGTGTATTCTGCCTTCCTACCCCAAGCGGTGATGGCAGCTAGATTCCATTTTTTACATGATAATGAGTATATGCATCTAGCTTTTGCCTTCGTTTTATGCCTTTAGTGTGTTTGAAATAAAAGCCTGTGTGAAATTAAGCACCATCAGCTCATCCTTCTACTCTTAGGGCGCACTCACACTAGGCAATCGTACCGTGCCCAAGCACGTTTGCCCCCTAAAGTCCAGATTATTTGGCTAGTGTGAGTGCAAGTGTACTGTGCTTGAGTACGGTACACTTCCCTAGCACGGTAAGCTTGGAAGAGGTGTGCTTGAGCATGGTACACTTGGTCAAGCATGTGCATTAGGGATTAACATTTTTCCCGAAAATAAGACATTTTAAATCCCGAGAAAAGAAGCCAATTTTCCCGGGAATCCTGGGAAATCAACGACTTTTAAAAGGCAACACTAGCTGAGCCCTGGTCATTTCAAGCAACACTAAATGCAACGCAGAGACATTATGCATATATGGGTTCCCAATCCGACCATTTTTTGTTATGTTTATGTTTATTAATTTATCATTATTAAGGCAAAAGAACTCAATTTATGTCCATTGACATTATAATGGCTATAAGCTTAATATTAGTTTTCATCCAGCGTGCTGCGTGGACTTCATTACATCTGCTGCACCACTGCTACCACAATTATGAAATGATAAGTTTATTGTCTGTGACTGTGACCCTCATAAAAGTAATATTTTACAAATCTACATTATATAAACGAAATTCATTAAAGTAAGTCATTTGGCGACTTCTAAGTCATTAAACTAAGTCTTACTTTTACTGGCGTAAGGGTTGAATCAGTACGTTTGCTTTTACTAGTCTTTTTTACACAAATGTAGTACTGCATACTGCACAGGCATGACTCAGAAGCCTGTGTGCACTTTTTAATCATAGTGCGTTGTGTTAACTGATCGGCTGTGTTGTGTTTTACCGGCACACAGCACGCAAACACACACCTGTACATGTTTTATGAGAGGAAACTGTCTGTCTATGTTTTTGTGCAACGTATGTGTCGGAAGCAACCGTGCTTGAGTACACTTGGGTTTTGAGGTAATGGGAGTGTGGGCCAGCGGGGGACAGGGGAGGGGGGACATTTGTGCTTCAGCACGATACGGAACAACTGGCCCTAGTATGAGTGCGCCCTTAAAGGTGCAGTGTGTAGAATTTTAGCGAAAGGGACTTGGCAGAAATGGAATATAATATTCCTAAATGTGTTTAATCACCTGAAACAAAGAATCATTGTGTGTGTATATCTATATAGGGAGCAGGTCCTCTTCCACGGAGGCCGCCATGTTGCTTTGGCATTTTTCTACAGTAGTCTGAGACCGACAAACCAAATACTGGTTCTAGAGAGGCCCTTTTGCATGGCCATAGGTTCTCCTACACTCTTCGAAGGGGGAGGGTGTATTCAGATTGTTGCAATCTCCAACCTCACCGCTAGATGCCACTAAATCCTACACACTGAACCTTTAGAAGTCACTAACTTGTTGTAAAGACTTGTGCATTGAGTAGGGTAGATCTGTAGTATGTTAGCAAAGATTAAGCAGAGTTTTCCAGATTTTTCACTTCTTCATTTGGAGATTCACTGTGTAGCTAATAATTTCTCATTAATTAAACTATAACATATTCTTCTCCACTTGGTCCCAGGAAGTGTTTCTTAAAGTGGGTGTAGGATATCAGTCGCATGTTATTAGATACAGGGACTTTGTCATAGCTCATGATTTAGTGAGTAGATGCCTCCTAGAGAAAGGAAGAGTGAGAGAGGTTAACACTGACTCAAAACACAAGACGGGAAAGACAGTCTCCTGGGAAATTCCTCTGAAAAAAAGGAAAAAACTGGTACTGGAGAGAACCGGTCTCTTAGGAAATGTCCTCTGATGTCTGTCAGATCTCCGTCTGATGCTCTGGCAACATTTACATTAAAGTGATAACACTGGTGCCGGCTGGAAGATCAACAAGGCCCTAAGCTTTTAAGATCAAATGATGTACAAGAGACCTATTCCTGGCTCTGAAAAAGAAGATGAAATTTCTGATCTTATTGAAAATATTACCTGTCTATGGTCACAAGAAACACTTCTCATAACATTCAAAAGTTTTCAGTTCACCTTAGCTATGTTATGATTACGCAGCTTCCACTCAGACCTAACAGGACTATATCTGGTTCACATTATCCATCTAGCAATCTAAAAAATGTTCACATAGTAATGTTTCATCCATGACATGACATGTAGTTGCTACGAATCCCAGTTTTAAAACGACATGTTGTTAGAGCTAGTCTGAAACAATAGTCAGCTTGTTCAAAATTCCAGTGGCCAGTAATATAGTTGCTAGCATTTTTAAGACTTTTGGTAATCCAGTGATTGTTTTTAATGTTTTGGTCAGAAAATTAAATGATGTGATGATAATGATGATTCAATGCTGTCTCCATCTGTTTTTCTCTTAGGCCTACTCTGTCTACGATGAGGAAATTGGGTATTGTCAGGGTCAGTCATTCCTTGCTGCTGTTCTCCTGCTACATGTAAGTAAACTTGTCATCCACTTTTCTTATTTTGCCCACTTTATGTATGTATTTTGACATATATGTAAATATATCTGTGTTTCTCCTTGCTGTCTGCTTTTAAAATGAACGTCACTGACTGTTGGAATGAAAACTGAAGCTGAAAAATTTGGATGGATAGAGGGAGTGAGAGAGAGTGTGTCATAGCACAAAATGAGAAGTAGCAAGGAGGTGGACAGTCATTCTCTCTCATACATTTATTTCCAAAGTCACTGGCAGACACACAACTATTAAAGAACACCCATCTCATACATATTTAAGAACATATTTTATTTGTGAGTGTTTCTTCAGTGTGTCTTGTCTGTTTAAAGTGTGGTGCAGTTTGTATGAATAAAACAAATGTGAAATTTAATTTGGAAGAAGACAGATGGAGGGCAGACCGAGTAGTAGTCACATAGAGGCGAGAGTCCCAAGAGTGGTTAGAAGTTTGGTTGAAGTCCAGAAGACAAGGGCAGCAAAGGTGAAAGATGAGGAAGATTTAGAGAGGAGGGAGAGGTCAGGGGAAGGGTGGGGTGAGTAAAGACAGTAGGAGAGTAAGAGGACACAAGAGCTATGGATGATTGTAGTGGAGAGACGTGAAGAAGTATAGAGAGGTGACTTGAGGGGAAAAGAAAGGAGGAACAGTTAAAGGAAAAAAAAGGTGGAGGAGGCTGTAAAGATAATGATGATGATGAGAAATATAGAGGAGAGCAATAGTAAAACAAAGAGATGTTATGCAGGAGAAGGAGGCAGACAGGATATAGAGAAGGAAGAGGAAGAAGGGAGAGGTTATAGAGGAGATGTCAGGAATATTAATAGGGGTTCAGGTTTACCTGCAGGAGCCCATTCAGCCCCAAACACATACTGTCACTCTGATTAAATATCACCTCACTGTGTGTGTGTGTGTGTGTGTGTGTGTGTGTGTGTGTGTGAGAGAGAGAGAGAAATACCCACACACACACTCTGTTTTAATCTTTCTCTCACTCCTCTTATCTCCATCCATCCAAGCAACACACGCTGAAACACACAGTGAAGACAGTGAACCGCTCACAGTTGTAAACATATTTTGTACCCACTTGCACAAGCAAACACCTTGAAGTCTGACCCTTTCATATCATTCACACATTCACCTTCTTCTCTTCTTCTGTCCTTTGGTTTTAATTTAGAGCCAGTAAAATAATGTCATCCTTTTTTAGGAGAAGATGGGTGGGGTTTAAAAACAGCTTTGTAAATACAATTCTACCCTGGCCTGGTTTCATAGTGTCTTACAGTAGCTGAAATGCAGACAGAGATTAATCTGTTGTTTGTCTTAAAGACTGTGTATCCGCCAAATGTCCTTCAGAGCTCCAAATAAAATATCCTGGTTTTCTTTGTGGCTACAGATGTCACTTGTTCAACATTTTACTGTAATTCATGTGACTGTAGTTCATGGTTACCCATGTTGTTTCAGATGCCTGAAGAACAGGCCTTCTGTGTGTTGGTGAAAATCATGTATGAGTATGGCCTCAGAGCTCTCTATAAGAACAACTTTGAAGATCTTCACTGCAAGTTCTACCAGCTGGAGAGGTTGATGCAGGTAATTGATAAAATATTGTATAATGTTTGAAATGCGATAGAATGTATTAAAAATCAATGTAATGGACAGTGACACAAGGCTGAGAGGATGACCCTCACTGAAATGAGGCATCAACTACAAGTTGTCCCCAGTTTCTTTATTGATCTGTGTTTCTTGATCATTCATGGCACATTTTCTCAGACACCTCTGGCTATACTGTACCTGAAGAAATGATTTATCTCACAATGTAGTGGCAGAAATTTAAACAATTCTGCCTTGGGGAGCGCTACAATTACAGGTCAAAATAAAACATCTGAATTTTTTTCTACGCCATCATTTTAAATACCTTGAAATTCAGTTCACATATGCAGCTGTCCTTTTTGTACAGGCTAGTCTTCAGAACCATTAGTTGCAACAGATTACATTTTCCACAGTTTTATAGTTTCTTAAGAATAAATGTCCCTCTGGCTGTTTTTATTTAATTAATGATCGAATGCAGGGTTTATATAATTAACCAATACTGGGTGCCACTGAAAATAAAATACTGGCAGCCTTACAGAAGTATTTGCATTTCCCATAAAAGCAAATAAAGTTTGATCATATTCAAATTGGTAGAGCATGTTACCAGTGCTTGCATCATTGTGGGGGACAACATGTTTGTTGCTGCCTTGGTGACTCCTTGTTTCTGGTCACAGAATATAATAAGAATTAATTCTACTGTAAGTATGTGTGACTTGCAGCCTCTGTAGGCAAAACAGCTGTTGAGGCTTATGATTGCAGGTGTGAAGTCCTATTCTACTTAGGTATTACAGCCTAAATCCACTCAGTGGGTAGCGTTTAATATGACTCTGAAATCCATATCAGCCCCACTAGCAGTCATCTCTCAGCATCACATCAGGATCATTTGGTTAGCATCGACTAAATGTACTCAATGTAAGGATGTTAGCATTGACTGCTAATTATTAGCATACAGGTGGAAGCTCATTATCTGATCCAGTCAGGTGTCATATGGCATGATAAGTGTTGGTTGTCAAAGCGTATCGCTATCTGGCTAATCCAATCCTTTATTCACTGATGTGCTCAGTGTTATTGTAACAAAAAAGATATGAAAACGGATGGACTAGATATCAAAAACAAAATTAATGAGGAAAGAGAGTGCTGGGTTAAAGAAAATTCATAAGAACATTCTAATGCTTTCATCAACTGAATAAGTACACATAATAATATAACCTTGGCAATGCCAAATGTTGCTGTTTATACATTTTACATTATATAAAACTGATCACTCCATAAAGTTAGTATATCTGGTCTATTAAAGATTTGTAAATGTAAATTGTGATTGTATTTGCTGTAGTTGTATTAATATAGTATCTTTACTATTTGATATGTTTTCTGGAAGTTGAACAATGTGTGTCATTTATGAATCATGTCTGGCAGCTAAAACAAAGTACTGAATTGTGTTATTTGTCTGTTTAAAACTGTTTTTTGTTCTTTGTTTTTTCTTGAAAGAGATTATCGTCTCAGTAGGACTGGATGATTTAATAAAGTTTGAGTAAAAATTAAATAATGTATAATTGAAAAGGCAAGCTGAGCCACATTGTTATAATCTTGTAAGTGCTGTTTTATCTCAGAAGTTCCTCATCTACGCCTTTCTCCTGCTCCTCCTCCTCTATCTGCTCCTACAGGAACAGCTACCAGACCTGTGGTCCCACTTCCAGGAGCTCAACCTGGAGGCACACATGTACGCCTCCCAGTGGTTCCTGACACTCTTCACTGCCAAGTTCCCCCTTTGCATGGTTTTCCACATCACTGACCTGCTGCTCTGCGAGGTACAACTAGCCTCACTGCACTACAGTACATTATATTGGTAGTAGTGGAAGATGATGGGGGGAGGGTCATCCTTTTAGAGATGTGAAATGACTGGGAAGGACTGGGAAGGACATAGGTAAGAAAGTCACAAGGAAGATAAAGAGAGAGTGCTGGAGGTTAGTGGGAAGTTAGTATGGAGGATGGCAAGCGTCAATGAAGGAGGGGGATACACGAAAAGAAAGGGGGAAAGTGAAGGATGGAGAGATAGGATTGCTTGAACCATACAGCTACTTAGCAACTCTCAGTGGCCACAAGTAGATGAGACATAATGCAAAGCTCTAGCAGCAGTAGCAATGATCCATCTGTATTCTGCTCTTTGGTTTAATCGATTATCTACCCAATATAATCATTAGAGATGCACTGATCAGGCTTTTTAAGGTTGATACAATCACTGATTTAATGGCATTAGGATTACTTAATATTGATTCCTGATTGGTTCTTGTACTGAAACATGTTCACAAATGTTTACTTCATGTTTGTTAGAAATGCTATTTTTATGTTGGAATCAAAATATTAATACAGTACAACTAATTCCAAATCACATCCTCAACCTCAAAAATCTGAGAAGTGTCTTTCTCGTACCTTCCAACACACACAACTTTAACACTGAAAAAATCATGTAAGGCTCTAAAGGTCAAACCTTGTTTCTAGATCATAGGACGCAAACGCTCATTAGGCAGCACAAGGAATACCCCCTGCCTGACAGCATCTCAAATCCCACACAGTCCTATAATGGTCAACATCGCCACCTTGAGTCTATGTAGAGTTAACAATGTAACTTATATCTAATAATAGTAACTAAAGTATTATAGCACCATTTTACAGTATTAAAAGTGTTTTACAATCAAAATAAAAGGATGCATACATTCAGAGCGTTTAAATTGAGGCGTACATTCAAGAAATAAAAGAAGGTAAAGCAAGTATGTAAACAATGAAAACCATAAATCTATGATGATTCTCCGCCATCCAGGTCATGGTGTATCCAAAAGTGTTGAGTCAAGAGCAGTTAGACTTGTTCTCGAAGACGTTTCTTTAAAAAGGGCATTCTTACAGAAGTATTTTCCTCTTCGACCCTCAAGTACATCAGGTAACAACTGAGAAACCTCAATGGGTTCCCTAGATCTGAACCCAAGAAGTGGTTTGTAATGGACTCTTGTGCTAATCACTTACTGTAACAAACACCATGTTCAGACTTACTCTAATGTAGATCGATGGTGCTGTTTTTGTTTCTACAAACGTATCTGATATGCAACCATATATTGTGGATACTCCAGAGAGGAACAGGCTGATCACCACCTGCTGGTGAGTTGGATCAGGTGTTGGGCAAAGATGCCAGCCGAACCTGGTAAAGCCAAATGTGTAATGACGGTGCCCTGGGAGCTCCTGGCTGAGGCCCTCTTCCTGGACTTAGAACATGCAGCTGTGTCCTTATGGAAAATACATATTGTGTTGGGAGCATATAAACCCAAATTAACAACGGGCTAAGAATGAACCCTTGTGGAACACCTTACAGAGAAAAGCAGGTAGAAGCATTACACATACCAACAGCTTTAGCTTTTTCAGAAATATTAGTTCAACAGTTTAAGAGCAGTACCACTCAGACACATTTTTCTAGGTGACTCAGCAAAATATATTAACTTCTGTGTTGTATACTGACCAAAAATGTAAAGCATAAAACATTAGTCACTAGCATTACTTACCAGAAATAATATTTTATATGAGTTGTCTCTCCCTTTTTTGGAGTATATTTGTGTGTTTGTTTTGTTTGTTTTTACAAAACAAAGACATAAAACTGATGGATTATTGGTGTTTTTAATTTTCTTTTTGTACTGAAAAGTTTCATCACATAAAACATCAAAAGTCTAATATCTTCTTCACTTCCTACCTCCTCCATCCTCCCCCCGTTCTGCCTTCCTCACCCATTCTTGTCCACTTTCCTCCCTCCCTCCCTTTCTTTATGCCCTTCCATTGGTCCCAGGCAGAACAATTAAAAGTTTCCCAGGTCTTTCTCACCCAATGAATTATGTTTTTCCTCTCTCCTTTTCCTCATTGTTTATTTTTCTTTCCATTTTTAATCTCCCTGGACAGTCTTTGAGTAGTAAGTCAAAGGCATCAAATGGTTTTGCCACTGTTACCTCAGACTTCAGTGACTCTAATGATTGCAGGGGATTCTTGTGCTCCTTGTGGGCCGGTCACAGCTTGAGATGATGGTTTTTCATATTACATTTGAGTCTTTGAGGTCATGTGCCAGTCATTTTAGAGTCATCATCTCTTTCCTCCATAGTTACTAGTGACCATTTACTGCTGCCGAAGGTCATTTGGACAATGAATATCACATTTGTTGTACATTAGTAAGGAGCAGAAAAACAGGGAAAAATCATGTGTCTTTAACTTCTTAACTCTGCTTGACTCCATCACAGTTAGACTAAAATCTGAAGCTTTGTTGGCAATCATTCTGTAGCCTTGAACCTTCACTCCTCTCCCAGCCTGCTGCCCTGCCACCTTCCCAGTCTGTCATCATAGCTCCACTCTCTGTGTTTATCCCTTCCTCCCCATGAATCCGTCTCGCTCAGAAACACACACACTGTTGTTGTCTTTCTTTCTCTCAAAACACACCTTTGATCCTGCCTCAGCACTGTAACGCCATCTTGAGGCCTACAAAAATAGGTGTGTGAAGGCAGAGCTCCCCCTCTCTTTTCTTATTAGTTATTTTTAGAGCTGTCCAGATATTTTTAGCTCTGTGTTGCCATGTGAACTGGTTGTCACGGAGACCAAGGAGATGGGTGTTCCCATGCAGAGCTGACATCAGCTTTACATTTTCTTTCTGCCTGTGTCAAAATCATGCACATTGTATTGGCAAGGGAAGTAAAACAATCATTATCACAGCATACATGTACATAAATGTGAATGAGTGAATAAAAATAAAACTACATAACATAATGATCTGCCCTAAACAGCAATACATATGGTCACCAGCAATACATAACTTTACATACATACATAAAACAAAGTCAAATTTCAGTGTCTTTTATATTTTGTGATTTTCCCCTTTCATCGCTTTTACTGTGCCTCTGTTTCTGCTTTGTATTGTTAAGAACTCAACTTAGTGTTCTTATTGAGGACTCCTTTGTGCTGCTAAAGCACCTTAACATTTAATTATTGTAGCTATACATTTCAGAAACAACTGACCGAAATGCAAAGCGATTGTGATTCTTGCAAACATGCAGTTACGGTTTTAAGTGAAGTGCAGATTTTTTTTTTTTTCCACTTTTGTTTCTTCTGTTTAAAGTTGACATGAACTCAGATGTCCTCATTAAATTGTGGTGTCGATGTGAAAACTGGCTGGAAAACGTCTTTGCACAAGAAAGCAATTGAAAGTCTCTCCCAAGCAGCAGCGAGGAAGTTCTCAGTCGAGGGGATGCTGAGCTCACCAACAACCTCCACATTACCTTGAACACGACGGTTTATTTCTATTTGTTTTTGAGTCTACATCTTAATCTTCTCTCTGTTCCAGGGTCTGAACATTATCTTCAATGTGGCCCTGGCCCTGCTCAAGGTTAGTGCTCATTCACCTTCATTCTCTTATTTACAGTCTAAAACGATCTATTCAGCTTCCATGTATGAAACTCTTTTACATTTTAACCCATCCAGGATGTGCTTAGTTTTAAAATATCTCAGTCTAGATCACCTGACAATTTTAAAAAAATTCTGCATCATAATACTGTATGTGTGCATAGTTCTTTGACTTTGCCCTTGGAATGCAATTATGCAATTTTAGTGGCAAAGCTGCATTGCTCCAAGTGTTGGTAGGTGAAAATAACTCTAGAACACAAGTAATTATGGGTAGAACGAAACAGATTACTGGGTTACTGGATTTGAATTAAGGAAAAAGGAGAGGTTTAACAGTCTGTTCATTGGCATTCATCGCCCCCTAATGCCCAAAGACTGAAATTGCATCTGGTAGTGAGGACATGGATAAGGTTAAATGCTCTGACAGCAGCCAGTCTACGTGACCATAATTAGTCCAGAATCGTGTGTGTGTTGTGGGGGATTTACTTTATGGAGTGAACCCTTTCAACTTATTAAATTACCATTATGTTGTTTAAAGCTGAATTTGAACATGTATTGAGTTACAGTATCTCGAAGTTGGGGAAGAATTTAGATAATGGTATTTGTTGCATCCTCCTTTTCCAAAGCTGAACCTATTAACTAATTAAAATAATATAAATATAATATAATAATATAATATAATATTAAGTTACAGGGTTTCTTGGTGGTTTTCCTGAGTAACTGACAAAATGGTGTCTCATCTCCGATTTAGAATTAGAAAATATAATTGTCCATTACAAAAAGGTGGGATGTGGTTTAACAACAATGTAGGAACACATCTTACTAATGAATCATTAGGCAGACAAAAAAGTAATTACTGATTTAGTTAAAATAAGGGTTAGGGTTAGGGTTATGTAATTTTTGTCTCATCATTAGAAAAGAAACAAAGAATAATAGATTAATCAAAAGAAACCAAAAACTAAAAAACATTACAACATATAAACTTACCAAAATGTTATTTGCTCTGTGCATTTTTTTTTAAATAACTGTAAGAAAATGTAAGCGTGTTGTTTCTGTCTGAGCAGAGTGTCGTAGAATTTCTGTTTATTGTGTTATTAGATCTGCTTGTAGTGGGCTGGATCGATGAGCTCTGGCATTCACTGTGTCATATTGCATGTTGCTGTCTGGTGGTTTAATGTGGACATTAATTTGTCATGACAGTCATTGTGGAAGTCATGCTGAAACAACAAAAAAAACAAAACAAAACAAAGTGAAGAACAAGCTTGAAGCGTATAAAACATATTGTATACTAATAATAACACACATTGTTCAGAATTGTGTTTGATTTTATTTATTTATTTATTTTTATCAATGGTGTCACTTTTTGTGACTTGGCATCTGTAAAATTTTAACACCTTAAAATTCAAGATTCAAGATAAACTTTATTGTCCCACCAGGTGGGATATTTGTCTTGGGCTAACCACCTGAGCTGCAGCCATTGAAAGAAAAAAAAATAAAAAATAAAAACAACCATAAATAATAATAATACACATGGAGCAACACAAAAAACAGTGCAAAATAAATACAATGCAAACCGATATTAAATACAGAATAAATACATACCAGATTAAAATGAAATGTACTGGATGATAGTTACCCAGATTTTACAGACAAACCCCCCCCCCCCACCCAAAAAAAAAACAAAAAAATAGGAATATGGAGGCTGGCTCCCCTAATCAGATCATAACAAAAACTATTCAATCAATTTATTCTTTATTTAAATACATGAATCAATCTTGTATTAATATTTGTTGGGCTCTAAAAGTGTGATGCTAGAAAATCAAGAGACAGAAAAATAGCCCAAAATTATTGTTACTAATGTCCAAATCAAGTACAAAACCAATCCTTATATATTTAATTTAACTGCCAAAACTCTGTTCTTGTCTAATATTTATGTTTTCCCACATAAATAGTACAAATTTACACTCCAACACAGCCTGAAATAGGACTGGTATATTATTTAATATTTATATTAATACAAGTCAGTGTTTGCTTGTATGTACAGTAGTTATACAGTCATGTTTTCCTCACTAAATGAATCATGCATGTTTGGTTTTAAAAAGCCCTCCCGCTCTATATTTCAGCAATTATATATTCTCTGTGTCAGAAAGAGACACATGTGGTCGATGTGATGGTTGGAAAGAGCAAACAAATGAGGATGTGATGAGGGAGGAAGGGGCTTCCACTGCCCGTCTCCTATTGGTCAGGCATGACGGCATTCTCCCCCGAGGCCCCCTTCTCCCTCCTCCATCCATCCTCCTCTCCTCATCTCTCTCATCCCCCCTCCCTCCATCTGTGTTCACCGCCCTCCCTTTCCTGCTTAGCAGACGCGATCCACATTACTCTTCACAACAGGAACATAAGCTATAGCTTTAGCAATCTGGACGTGGAGAAGAAAATCTTTGTGTTTTTGTTTTTGTTTTTTTAATTTTTCCTTCTCTTCATCTTTACCTCATGTGGATTCCTGCTTGGAGCTTCTTCTTTCCCTCCAGTCCTCGTTCTGTCTCTTCTTTACCTTGTACTCCACCACCTCTGCCTTCTCTTCCTCTGGCATCGGCCAGCTATGTGTTTCTTCAGCACGCTTCCTCTTTCCACCAACCAGACCCCTGCAATGGAGCCGCCCCTGTTATCTGCTAGCAGTTAGCTGTTAGCATCACAAAAAGAGAGAGAGAAAGCAAGAGCATCAGATAAAGAGAGGAAGGCACAGAGAGTGAAAAAGACAGAGGCGGTGGAGGGGAAACACTGTGTTTCTTTGCTTTGCCTCGCCCCAGCTGATGGCCAGAACCATCACTCCTGATAGCACAACCACACACACACTCATGCAAGCACTCATCCATTTAGCCTGTGTTGTTGAGAGGTAGAAGTAAATTTCCTTCCGAAGGAGCTGGCTTCCTATCTAAAGGATATACTGACTGCTACAGATCGGATGCCTTGATTCTGCCTCTAATGGAAATCTGCCAGAGGGACAAACACTCGAGTCCAAGCTGGAGATGTTGACTGGACTGTGCTTTTACTGCTCTGTGTCATGTTGTCTTTTGGAACTGGTGAGAGTTCAAAACCAAAGGATATATCGGTGAAGGAGAGCAAAAATTCAGGGAGGCTAACAGGCTTTTGGCAAGCACACTTTTTTCTGTTTTACTCCTTCTTTTGAAACTCATGTTGATTTATGTGCATCTCTGCCTTTGATTCTGACTCAACGAGTTCAGCATCCGTTCAGCCATAAACCAACATAAACAGGCAGTGCATCATCATCTCCTCAGGGCAGAAAAGTGCCACACTTCCATGCTAATAGACCACATCTCTGCTTCTGCCATGTCGACAGGACCGCCTGCTCAGGCTTAGACTGGAGCTCTTTATATAAAAGGATTCATGCTGTTATTTTTTCAGGCCATTTTACATTTCAAAGAAAGCTAAAAATCCTGTCAGCTTCATACCAGGTGCGGCCTCCTATTTAGAAATTCAGTACAAAACATACCGGCGGCTTTGATGTGTCATCTCACATGCACTGAGCCTTGAGCGTTAAAGCCACTCAGTCGTGCGGACTGAGGAGGATTTTCTCTCCATCTTTGAAGTCTAACGACGAAGGAAAAGTAAAAAAGGTGGAGTACTTATCCATCACTGCTGTTTGCCGGAGCAGCAGCCCACGTGTGGAGCAGCTTTGTTGCTAGGCAACGGGACACTGTATTGGAATTGGTTGGGGGAGTTTGGCACAGGAAGATGAGAGTGGGTAGTGTGACTGGATTTCAAAGTGAGTCTGGCAGGTAGCTGTAAGACTCAGCATTATGCAAAAGGCAGCATCTATACGTCATTTTCTGACTGTAATTTTGTCGCACTTGGTGGTCATTACTGGGCTTTGACAGTGGTGCAAGCTGAGTGGCCTCCACTAACATCTTGTCCACTTGTCCAAATTATCTGGTGCCCAGATGAACTGCCTCGGACGCGTGGACTCAGCCTGCTGTGGTGTTGTTTGTTCCTATGAACATCTGTTTGCTTCTTTCCGAGCTGGCATCCTGAACATCAGTCGGTTGTGACACTGCCTGATGTGGCAATATCAACGTCTTTTCCCAGTAGGTCAGTGACCTTGTTCACCAGGACCCAGCCAGTCAGGCTAGATACTGACCTCAACACAGCTCTTGGATCACCTAAACTGACTGCACATACCAACCTTTTTGGTACTAGTCCATCTCACCTCCAACTTACACAAACCCACTGTGACATTTGGACGACACGCTGGAGTCATCTGCCACCCTGGCCCCGGAGCGGGACCGCCCCTCTCCCTCACCCTGCCCCACCCCACCACCATCTCCTCCACCCTCTCCTCCTCCTATACCGGTCCTGACCCCCCATCTGCAACTTCCAGCAGTGCACAGGGCACTGGAGGATGGAGAGGATGGAGAGGGAAAGGCAGAGGAGAGGGCCCACAGCAGTCAGGCCTCAGATGACTCCTTCTGCAAGGTGATGGGTCTCCTTGGGATGGGACACCGGCTCTTCGTCCCCAGGCTTCTGGCGGTGAGAAAGAGGAGACTGGGAAATGGAGAAACTGGATAAAAGAAGCAGAACATGCAGGGACAGTCAGGTTTAGGACAACAGTGGTTGTAGTTAGACTTGTGCTTTGTAGAGCTGCTGCTGATGACAGTAAATGGGCAGTAGAAAAAACAACTTCTGTCTTTCCACATTGTTATTTGGCATTGTTGTGTATATCTTACCTGTGATCCCTGACATCCTCTGACAGTGAGACTTCCATATTCTACTGTGGACCTCTTTGTATGCCACGCTGGATAAATGTACCAGCCGAAAGCTTGACATTTTTGTGTTTACAACATGGCTAGCCTATCCTTTGTACTATTAGCCTTGAATCTTGCATGCATAGATTCATATGGAAAACTCATACAAGAAGCAACTCTTGGAAGGCAAATGTCAATTAAAAAGGGGCCCATGTCCCCATTGTCTCTTACTCATGCTTCCTAGAATGTCATGCTAGTTGTTCACGTATTCTCCTTTTAGACATAGAAATTTAACATAGTTATACCATCATTTTGTCACACGCTCATATCCATAATATCTTGGGATAGGTTCTAGTGTCAGTACATCTTTACCACCACAAGATGGTGGTATTGGATGTCTAACACTTTCTGATAAAACTCCATGCTCCTTTCAAAACAGCCCCCTTCTACATTAGTTCATTTGACAGATTCACACTCATTTGCCCACTATAGTTCTAGTCTCATGCTGTCAGTCACTGAGCAACTGCACTGCAGTACTCAGAGGCTTTGTTTGTTGCACAAATGCAGCATTATGGGTTATTGTTGAGGGGGGGTGAGTTACCTTGCAACAATTAACTTTCACATCAAAGGCTCATTCCCAAACTGTAAGGTCCCACACCATTGCCCGAGAGTAAATGTGTTTGTTAGAGGTCTTGGTTATGTATATTTTAGGCATTTTTCTATGCTGTTACTTCAGCAATAATTCACTGTGATGACACAATTAGAATAACCTTCAAGTGTTAGATAAAACACTTTCAGTGCTACAAGGATGCTGTAGGACACACACCTGAAAATTGCTCCCAAGGTAAACGCCAGAATGGGAAGATGGAATGTGATAGAACATCAGGGGAGGAATATGAGGTACTTTCAGCCTCCAATAATAGATATCGGAGAGTGACTCTGCTGTTCTCACTGAGGGGGGAAGTGAAATGAGTTTAGAAAAAAATAGTGCAACTGCTCTTTTACAAAAGTGGATGTAATAGATAAGACAAATATTTTTACCAGAAATTTGTATCCCTACAATTTGACAAGAAATTGGATAAACCCATTCTGACTCTAAAATTATGAATCTCAAATAATTCTGTTAATCTTTCAAGAGTGAAACTGTAGCATAACCATTCTCTCTGTGCATGAAGTAATGCCTTTGTCATAAGAGAAATAGGTGATTTTGTCAGAGGCATAGTGCAGTCAATTGGTTAAATGTAATTTAACTTAACAAAATCCATTATGTCTCACAGAGATCAACATTACCTTCAGCTTAGTTAATAGCCTCATAAAGCTGAATGTAGAGGTCTAATTACAGCCAGTATTTGGGAAGAACAATCTGTTCGAGGTTACTTTGTGTTCTGCATGTCTGACTCTAAATGACCATCCTTTGTCTATTGTTTTTCCCCATCACATCCCCTGTCCTCCCACCTTCTCATGTCTCCCTCCAGACGTCTAAAGAGGATCTCTTGCAGGCGGACTTTGAAGGCGCTCTCAAGTTCTTCAGAGTCCAGCTCCCTAAACGCTACAGAGCCGCAGAGAACGCCCGCAGGCTTATGGAGCAGGCATGCAACATCAAGGTGAGGACCTCTAGAAACAAACACATGCAACCCAATATTTAAGCTTAAATATTCCTTACTTTCACCCACTACTTAACTTCAGCCTAATTCAAAGTTTAACCATAAAACTAAGAATAGTCTGTTGACAAAATGAGAAAAGCTGCAAATGTCCTCCATTTACCGAATGTCCTCACTTTGGCAAAAAAGAAAAAACCCAACATTGCTATGCAAGTGTATTCCTGGAGTCACTATAGGATCATGGTAAAAGTCTGAGCAACATAATAAGAAATTCCTTTCTTAGCATCTCCCACTGAGACTAATACATGTTATCATGGGGGTCAGAGGTCCTGAAGGATGTGGAGTAGAGGCTGGGGTGGGAATTGAATCCCAGACCTTCTAATTGTAGTATGGGGTATTTTCTACCATGGTGATGTTCCCGTCTTATCTTTAGTACAGTGGATCTTGGATTTAAATAGTTTATTGTTTAACTGTTTATTGGTGTCATTGTCCAATTAAACGGAATAGGTATGAGCTCTTCTGAGGATTTTCAGGGACTGTCTGTTGCTAAAGATTTTACTTGTCTTTAGGCATGGAGACTAGCACTGCTCTTCCCTATGTGTCCATTTGTGTACTCCAAACAAGCCTGTAATGTAAAACACATCACTTCCTGTGCGACAGGAAGGAGCTACCAGTGTTTCAAGCAGCAAATGGAAAAGCTTTTAGGATCTTGATATTGATATATGTGTTGAAGAAGCCAGACAGAGAGCAAGTGCATTTTTTAACATATACTTTTGTTATGCTTGCTGTTGTTTCCTGCCAGATGAGATATAATAAATTGTTGTTGCTGCTTCTTTCCTCTGTTTTTATAGGTTGTGCTTTATCAGTCATTGGTCTTAGCAGCAGGCCAACTTCAGTAGATAAAAGAGGGCTCGTCATATTTTTCTTACAGACTTGTGTTTTCACAAAGCTCCTCATACACACACAGACACACACACATACACACACACACACACACACACACACACACACATACACACATACATACGTTATCATCCTCCTGCTGACCCTAATAAGGCTGCTGACATTTAGGGAATTTGCTGAGGTCACCAGAGACCCTAAAGCGTTATATAGTGTGTGTGTGTGTGTGTGTGTGTGTGTGTGTGTGTGTGTGTGTGTGTGTGTGTGTGTGTGTGTGTGTGTGTGTGTGTGTGTGTGTGTGTGTGTGTGTGTGTGTGTGTGTGTGTGTGTGTGTGTGTGTGTGTGTCAGCAGAGTGTGTTAGAATAGTGCGACAGAGGAAGGAAAGAGTTGACAGACACAGATGTAAGAGATAATCATTCTCCCTCCACCCTTCTCTCCTTGTGCTCTTGTTACTCTCCTTGTGTCTTGTTGTAATTAATATTTGAAATTTTTGGCATTTTCCGAGTCTTATCCAGGGACGCCTACAGTGAATAGATAGGTTGTGACGCTGCTAACACACATTTTGGCAGGACACAAGGCTTTAGGTGCTCAAAGTCCCCCTTTTAAGTGTATTTTTCTGTTTTTTTTACATACAGGAAATCCTGCACTCTGACTCAATGTTTATCTCCAGTGGTTTAGTAGCATTATGGCTCTTGCACAATCCTGCAGCTATACGACATGTCATATTTAGCCTGATATTTTACCATCACACACACACACACACACACACACACTTATTCTTTACATGTTCACTCACTGAAATACACACACTTGCATTAGCATAAATACACAAACTCATGGATGTAGGTACACAAATTCACAAATGTATACTTCAACGAGCAGTATTTTCTCCAAACTTGTTGTATTGGTTGCAAATGAAAGGAAAAGTCATTGATGATTGTGTAGGGAGACATTTTGCTGCGAAGTCTCTCTGTACTGGCATGGCTGTAAAGGTGTAAACACATGTACAGTAATTTATATGATGATGGACACTCTCCTTAACATAGAGCACACATGTCCAGTACACACAAATTCAGACAGCCACTCTCACACACATACTAGCAACAACTGATTTAAAATGCCATCAAAACATCCTTGCTTTAACGGGGTGAGTGAGGGACAGCCAGACAGAGAGAGACTATGTGCAGGCAAATGAAATAAGCTCAAACAGGACTGTCAGATAGGTAGGCTTAGCCTCAGGACAGACAGGAAACTTCATGTCTCTTTCTGTTCATCTTTTGATCATCCCTTGCTGATCTTTAACTGCCTTGCTATTCGTCAGTTTCCTGATATTTATTCACACTTTTTCCTTTTCTATTCTCTCAGGCGAGCCCTAAATATGCTTACTCTGCTGAGTTTATTTCTCTTCTCGGCTGTCTTTCTTGCACACACCCACACATCAACACATGCATTAACTCAGAGCTTTGTGTCTGTCTCTATTAAACCAGTCGCTCTTTTAACTTTTAAAATAGAATATTCCCTGTGGAGTGAAGTATATAGAGCAAGGCAGTCAGAAAGAGATTAAGAAAAAAACAGCACAAAAGAGGAACTGATAAGAAAAAAATAAGAGGGCAAATGAGTCATCCTTTCCTTCCATTCCTCCTCACATTTCTTTATTTTTGCCTCTGACCATTCATCCAACCCAAATCAGCTCATCGATAGATCACCGCACATCAAATCAGCTTTTGAAACGCCACACTGCACAACACTGCATTGCATATCTAGCCAACTGTGCCACATCTAGTGATGTCCCATCATGTCACAAAACCTCACATCACAACACACGCACATCATCTCACATTAAACGACACCTCGGTGCATCACACTATGCCACATCATACCTCAACCCTTCCCACCATCACTTGCCACACTCTCCACCCTTTCCACATCTAGATGCAAAATAACATCACATTACACCTGCAACTGGTAGTTATTTCCATTATCAGTTATCATTTGTTTTTTCAAGTGATCGTTTGCTATAAAATGTCAGTCTGTTGTTTTGTCTGTGATTTAAATCCAAAATCTAATGGTATTTAACTTTCAGTATAAATATAAACAGCACAATTTCTCAAAAAATCACACCCTGATGCCTCAAAAATAGATGCCTACTTGTCAGACTAAGAAAACAGTATGCTTTGATGACGGGTCTTCTGTCTTCTTTCTCTGCTTTCGTGTGGTGGGGTGATCCGCAGCGTATCTCCCCTCTTTTACCCACAATTCTCAGAGCACGGAAGGAGGTAACCTCTGGTCCATCATGTAGCCCTGACTCAGTGTCATCTCTGTTGTCACTCGAGCACTGACAGTGAAAGTCCATGTCTGATTTTAATGTTGTTTGCACTTTATGATTGTTTTCACATGCAGCCTTTTACTTTGATTTTTTTAAATAGTTTTTTTATTTATTTTAAATAGTTTATGTGGGTGAAGCAGCATATATCACTCTAAAGGGGAAACATTTGTGTCCACACCAGGGATAAAAAATGACTCTGTAGAGGCAGGAACATATAGACCAAAGGGGGGGAAATCCCCACTAACCCACCGGCAATTCACACCCTGATTGTAAATCAGATAACAGTAGAAAATCGTTGCATCCTGTGAATGTTTAGCATATTTTTTACTTGGTTCCTGACTTCACTTCAACAGTTAATAATTAATCAATCAATTTTCATTAGCTATAGACAAAGTCAAACAACAAGAAGGTGCTTGCAACACATTGACAAAGCTGATGCTGGCACCACATCTTAATGAACATGTACTCTCCAGTAGGCTAGGATTAGCGATGGAAAGAAAGAAAGGAACCCGGGTGAAATGAAGAATTCTTTCTTCTCTTTGCCGCCCATAACTAATAAATCTGTTATCATTTGTACATGAAATTGCGTGGTGACTTCAGGTAGTCAATAACCACACTACTTTTCTTGGATGAATGTAGGAAGACGTGCCATGCTCAACTACCTTCAAAGCAAAAAGGAAAACCAGCTTGTCCAAGCCACTTTGCTTTCTCTTCACTCCCCCCTTTTACATATTTTTCTCTGTCAACGTCTAAATCGGATCAACTGAACTCTGTAAGCTGCTTAAAACAGCGAAAGAATTCACTGGCACCTTGGTTTGATGAGCACAACGGGTAGTAGGGTGGCTTAGCCTTTCTGAGGATTATAGGAAGAATTTGAATTTCTCAGCCTCCTTAAACATCCGCCGGACCGCAGCTGGGGTGATGACTTTTCAGGACTTCAGGAAAAAAGAGAGAAATGTTGTATATTCATTTGCTGCTCAGGGTTTGACTGATTAATCCGGTTTTTACCAAATCCCTCCAACAGAAAAAGCTGAACTTTAACAGACTGAGAACAGAGTGAGAATGAAAAGGAGACAAGGATGTGTGGAATGAGACCTGCACTCTGTCATTTATAGAGAAGTAAAGATATCCCAGAGCCCCAAAGACTTCACAAAGCTACAAAAAATAGCTGATTTGAGTTTATTTATTTCTAGTCATCTATTTTTTCGTCTATTCATTCACAATATATATTATAAAATGTTATGTTATGTTACTTATATAATTTATATAATATTTATTTTGGGTAAATAATACAGTATAGTTTACCAGATGTTTTTGTAATGCGTTTATCTTTTGCAAATTAATTTTTCCTTAAATCCATATGCATAAAAATTATGACAAGAGAACTGCACTTCCTGCATAATAGACATAGTCTATTAATAATCTTTTTTGGAGTGTACAACAAGATAAAAGATGCTTTACTGGGTCACAAATGAATACAACTGGAGGCAAATCTCCCTTCACCTGACTGTTAATGTGTCACTATTTTAATGGAGACAGCTCTCCAAAAGACTTCCATGAAGGAGCCAGATATGTATATGAGAGAAAAACACAGTAGCGTATAAATACACTTAATTAAAGGAAGGTAACTAGAGGTTGTTGATGCATCTCCCCTAAGAGGAGGAGCCTGTTGCGGTTACAACAGGTAGGTTGTCAGGTAGTTTTTATCTCAGGGGGTCCTGAGGGAGAAAACTATTGGACAGTATATTCAGGCATCATCCAGGGCAGCCATGAAGTTGCTTTCACTTCACTTTAATGGTTTTTACCGTTGGAGCGATGTGCACTCTGGTTGACGACAAGTCACTGTGGTTGATCTGACAACTTCCTTCCTTTCTCTCTTAACCTCAAACATACACAGAGACACACAGTATAGATGTGTAAACAAGCATTTAAAACCCTTATCTTTATTTTTTATGAACAGCAGGAAACTGAAAAAAAGAGCCTTGAGACTGTAACTGAAAAGGAGAGAGAAAAAGAGAGTGAGGCAACGAGAGAGGCACAAATGAGACAGATAGAGACGGAAATATTTACTCAGTGGAAAGGAAGAAAAAGCAAAATCATCCTACTCCTTTGTCATATGCTTCTAGCATTACAGAGAGGGAGAGAGAGAGACAAACAGGTGTGTTGTACTGCCCTTTCGTTCCCTGGGCCCCTCCTCCTCTCAGTGGGCGGGGCTCAGCTCCTGAGGGACTCTTGAAAGCAGCCAGTTGCCTTCTCCACTCTCTGAGAGAAACAAAACCTGCCAGCTACACTCCTCTCCTTTCTGCCGCCACCACTTTTCCTCCTCCTTCTTCTTCTTCTTCCTCGTTCTGCTTCATCCTCTCCTCCTCCTTGCTGCTGGGAGTAATCAGTAGTCAAGATGATGCAGGAGGTGTCCATCATGGTGGCATACGACGCTCATGTAGTCGACCGGCCGAGTGAGGAGGATACCCTGGCTCGCTTGGTTGCCCACTCCAGACCTCTCAGAACTCCCAGATCGGTGGTAGGTCTGTTCGGCAGTCATATTGTTTCTTTTTCCTTTTTGTCTCTCTTTTTTTTTGTTTTTGTTTCTCCTTTCATCTACACTTCTCTCACTGGATGTATGCCTTTTTTGAATTCTGATGGAAGATATTCCCAACTATTTCTCTGTTTTTACAGAAAAGAAATGGGGAAAGAGGAATTCACCTGCTCTTCTCCTTTTCTTTTTTCATCAGATGTTGCTCGTCAGTTGTCATTTTAATGCTGTTTATTCTCTGGCTTTATCTTTTATCGCTTTTTCTATTCTGGTATAGTAGTAGTCAGTATCATAAACAGAAGTGGAAAGTGTAGAATGTGCAGAAACTACATGTCTTCTTCCATGTGGTAGATGTAGTGAGTTCATGTGTGAATGTGTAGGTGTGTGTTGTTTTCCTACTGAAACTATGTTAGTTGTTTGTGGTTACAGAGCTTTGTCAGTTTAGAAGACACAGCTGTAGTTGGTGGCTGTCAGTTTGTTTCAATTACTGATATAAATTTGGAGTCAGTGGAGACCTTGTGTGTGTGGGTGTGTATGTGTTTTCCTCACATGGGTAATTGAATTCCATGGCCTAGTTTTTGCGGTAATGTCCGGCTTTGACTTTGTCCTGATTTCAATATTCAAAGTCTTTTAGACTACTACCTCATGTAAGAGTCAATCACACTTCATAACCACATACACACATACACACACACACACACACACACACACACACACACACACACACACACACACACACACTGACACACACATTTTCTTTCTGGTAAGATAATACCCAGCATGGCACTACAGCCCGTGATCCCAGTCGGGAGGTTTGGGACCAATTCCATTTTCTGCTGCAGGGATTCAGGTCAGAAATCTAAAAGTGGGCCTGGTACCATTTCCTGAAGCACCAAGTGTCTTTAATCCTATTTCAGTATCAGTGTGGCCCTTCTGTCTGTAAACTGGCCTTTAACATTTCACACTGAAAGCAAGCATGAGGTTTGGTTATGCACTGGCTGGTGCTGAAGTGGCCTTGAGCAAGACGCTGAGCCTTGTACATGCACACTGGTTATAACTCAGCAGACTCAGCTCTGTCCCTGGAATTTCAGGAATATCACTGAATGAGATTTCATATGTATTTTTTAATACAAAAATAGTCAGGGACTTTGACAAATTCACAGGGAAAGTCTGTATATATTAGGGAGTTTGACACATGGATTACTTCCCTGGAATACTGTTGACTTTTATTGTAATGTTAGTGACATGGGAATTGTACCTTTTTTTTTTTTTTTTTTTTACAGATTAGTGACTCTGGATGAAGATATCAGCAACATGATGAAAACGAAATATTAATTTTAAAAGCAGCAGTCAGGGAACAGAGGGAATTTTGTAATTGTTCATTTTATAGAGTATATATTCCAACATGTTTCATATATTCATTGCATGAGATCTCTTTCAACCCAACGGTAGTGAAAACCAGACTGTAAAACATCAACAAATCAGGAGAGATCAGCACATTAAAGGTGATGTTGGGAGATGGAGATCCAATACGATTATAGTTGTAGTGGTTCTGTAAGTTTGAGTAAAGGCCTTGCTTCTACAGGTAGTATTAGGTTGCATTTCATTACAGAGTCACGCTGTAGTGTTTGTGTGTTTTAAGGGTGTTGGAGAGCAGCAGGTTGCATAATCAGTAGCTAGACTTCAGCTTGTCTATCCGTGACTCCTGTTTCCTCCTGTGTCATTCAAAGAGAGCACCGAAGTTTTACGAGCTCGTTTTGTAATTACATACATACAAAAAGGGAACACGTGTTCTTTCTTATTGAATTTGTATATTTTGTAACAGTAATGATTTGTACAGTAGACTCAGGAGACCCAGTTTTAACCCCTGAAATGTCCTTGTTCAAAACACTGAATCTCTACCAGCTGCTGTTCTCCAGTTGACCCTGAGCTCTAAAATCTGCTCTTCTCTGCAAATAAGGGTTTAGTATAGAGAGGACTTAGTATACACATTTATTCAGTTTAACTAATTCAAATTCAAAATAATAGTAGCGAAGAACATTGTTCTAATATTGAGGCAGTGACAAATATAAACAAAATCATGACTGTAGGAGTCAATGTAGCATAAAATGGCACAACATACAGCAAAGAAGAAGAAAGTAACACTGACATCCATCACATCAGAAAGCAGCATCAAGACCACAGTCCTGAAATGATTTGCATAGTAATTTCCACCTAATACAAACAACTTGACAGTTTGACTTAATGTGTAAGTGTAGAGGAAAAAACACACATCCTGGCAGTTTGTTTTTGTCAGCCTGCAGAAATATGTCACATCATCGCATTACATACAGGAAGCTTGGAACATATGACAAAAAGTGATAGTTTTTTGGTTGGTATAGAGAAGGCTTACAGGCATTAAATGAGTATGTGAGAGGAGGTGAAAGAACAAGAGAGAGGTGGGTTTTACAGGATGCGTGGGTTTGTTGGACTCTCAGAATCAAAACAGCAAATGTGGAGGTGTATAAAATCTTACAAAACTCACACGTCATTCTGTCCCTCCCTCTTCTCTGTCTCCAAAGCATACAACTTGGACTGTGCTATGTGTGCAGATTTTACACAAGTGGGCTGAGAAGAAAGTGTGTCCTTCTTAATATAGTTTTGTTAAGTTGCATATTGCTCAGAAAATGGAATTTTAAAAGAATTTACAAAGGCAACTTTGATCAAATGGTCATGAAAGAGCTGCTTTTGTAGTCTTATTGCACGAAACATGAGCTTTGTAAATCCAAGGTTGGATTAATGTATTGGACCATAAAATAATTAACTTCCTTTGCAAGAAGAATTAAAAGGAGATTAATTGTGCTATAATGACAAATTATTTATCAGGGTCCATTTTACACTCAGAAAAACCAAGATTATCAGTTATTGTATTACACACATATTGTCAATTTGTTGATGTTGCAGGTGATCCTCTTATCCAATATCAACTTTCAGGAATTAAAAAGGTTCACTTTTACACAACAACAAGTCACTTCCTCAATCGACACATGATAATGAGTGAAACTGGATTTAAATATAGCTCAATGGCATCCAAAACACATCACACCACCATGAGTGTGCAAGTGTCACAGTTGATCCCTGCAGGGGAACACCACGTTCAGTTTGTCTGAATTGTTATGTTACAATACAATGATTCTTAACTATACAGAGGCCAAGCTCCTCTTTCTTCCCACACAGATAACAATAGAATGGGTCCAAATTCTGTTATCTGCTGAAGGATTGTGTGTCAGATAGATTGCAGTGTGACATTCACTCTCCTCATGTGTCGTAAAGGTCACCACACAGGTCAGTAGTGAGGACAGGTAATGAGTAGTCTAAATAGCTGGTTTTATTGCCCTCAGCTAGTTTTATTGATGTGGGAAATCTGCTGTAAAGTCCTCAGATTTCTGACATGTTATAGGGACATTTTATTTACTTAGTTTCCTGGTGTTGAGTCATTTGTGAAATGGACATTTCTGTTCCTGGGTGTGGTCAAAATATTGTGAAATGCTGTGTATTTCAAGCCCCTTCTTTACAAGGCTTATAAATGATGAACAAATCACACTGATGGACTAGAAAATTGCTTAATGTCTAATGGTGGAAAACTGGCAGAAAGAGAGGAGAAAAATGCACGTATCACTTGTAGCATTGTAAATAATGGTTATTGTAGTGTTAGTTATAAAGTGATCAAATGTCAACACACCAGATTGAAGTAGACTCAAAGTTAAACAAGCAGAAATGAAGTACATTTACTGATTTTGAAGAACAATCTTTGTCTTACAGCAGCAACATTTGAGATATAGAGCACAAAATGAGTAAATGCTCAACTAAATCTTAAAATAATCTTCTCTGACATTTCCTATTAAATAAAATAAATGTACAGTGTGCTCTCCTCCTCTGACTGCACTGAAACAGCGACTTGCACCTAGCTCATGAAGGCTTTTGTACTCGCTGTTCTAAACTCTGACGTCTCGTTAAACCTTTCTTCCACACAAGAATAGATGTGTTTTGACTGTAGGCTTGCTTAGAAATAGCTTGAATACTTGGATACCTGAAAATATTCTCTGTATCACTGTCACTCAGTTTTCTTTCTGTCTTTTATGGATGAAGAAATATACAGCTCAGGTGCTAGACTCGATAATCAATAAGGGACACATACAGACATGGCCACACAAACACACAAACACACACACACACACACACACACAGACACAGCAGTCTCAGAGGAGCAGTCATGTGACAGAGATTGACCTGGAATCCCCAGCCGCAAAGGTGGGTGCCATGGCAACGCTGTTTCCACACAAGAGAGATAACATTACCACCCACCTGAAGCAGACAAGCACACATACACTAATCAATATGAGTTGGTCATCAGTGTTGTCTCATGTTAGACACCATTCATGTATTGAAAATGAAAATACTTACTTGTTTACCATCGACTCTAATAATAGATGGAGCTCCCAATATTAATGTAGTAGATTTTGACCATATAAATTACAAGAATATTTACATATAATTCAGTTTTGTACTCAATTTTACAAATCTCAAAACTAACATTTAACCACATCAAAATAGATTAGTAATGTTTGTTTCATATTTAAAGACTTGTTTCTCATTATGAACATAATGGCAGCCTTTAAGCTCTGTGTGTAATACTGACACTATGAGATTGCATTGGTTGCAAAATAGTGAGGTACTTACCTGAATAGCTTTCATTAGCTAATCACCATCAAAAAAGTTAGGACAATTTTTGTAGCTTGGAGTTTGAACTGCAAGTTTCTGATATCTTAATGGCTGCCGGCTCATTTACAGTCAAATGTACTGTCTGCATGTTGTGTATAATATGTGCATACTGTATGGGTTTCTTGTAAAAGCACATGTAGAGAACAATATACAGACACATGTTCTGGTCGTAAACCTTGAGAGAGCAGAATGTGCAAGAATGGAATGGAAACTGTGAGCACAAACCACAATGCCACTAAATGTCAGCAGTTCATTTTGACCTGGTGTTAAAAGGATATTGGTGTACGTCTTGGCTCGTTGCGGTGACCTCTCATGCTTTCATTTTTTTTTTTTATGTTTATGATTTCAAAAGTGAAGCTTATTCTACTGCTCAGATCAACTTTAAGTAAACTCCTGCAGCATCTTAACACGTCTTTGACATACCCTAATAAAAAAGGCACTGTGGTATGAGTAATAGGCGGATACTGTTCTTTGAAGCCCTATTAAAGGATTCTTGATCTTGACACCCCCACCTGGCGAAATGTGAATCTTCAAACATCTCATTCTTCATTCTGATCAAATCTTTTGAAAATATAGCAGCTTCACATATCACTGTGTTAAAAGTAAAAATGGTGCTTTGAGTGCAAATCCTTTATCTTGTCTCCAAATAAATACACGTTTCCTCTTCCTCACAAACCACTGCCATGACACTTTATGAGGCAACTTTGTGTAAATGAAGTTTACAGTAACATAATACATTTACTGGTGTTTTCAGGTTCCAACCAAAAAGCTGAAGAAGTTTGAGAAGGAATATCAGACACTGAGAGAGAGCCAGCTACAACAAGAAGACCCCATCGATCGATACCAGGTAGGACACCCAGATATCTTATTGCTTCTTTTTTGGTGGTGAAGTTACTTACGCCCATCCTGTGTTTTATACAGGCTATATGCAGTGTATTCATCTCTTTTCTCCCTTAGGATTTATAAAAATAACGTCTCAGATAGTGTTCAGTCATACAGATGGTGAGAAAATGCTTGCCTCTTTCATGTATTTTAAAGTATGTGATGTAAGAGTTGTCCTTTTGGTGCAGGGACAGCATAACATTTGTTATACAGGCTTCTTTTAAGTAACTGAATTTAAATTAGCCGTGTTTCTAAGATTAGAAATTCAGCTCTGTTTTGTCAAACTCTGCTTTTGTTAATATCTGTGCCTTCTCACAACATTGACTTTTATCATCATTGACTGGAAACATCCATCAAATGTATTTTTGGATGAAGCTGCAGGGGTGTTGTCAGAGGGTTTTATAGCTGCAGTGACTTTACTTTGCCTGATTTTTCAAAAACATAAAAAAGGAGAGGTAAGGCAGATATTAAGAGATTAAGACACAAGCTGTCAACAGACAGCATCTCTCCCTTTCATTTGATCTGTGTTACAGGTTTTCTTTCCCTTCCTCTTGTTCTAAATATGTCATTCTTGTTTTTCGCAAATCCACTCGTGGCAGAATAGATTTTTTTTTTTTATTTGTCTTTGAAATTTGGAAGCTAGGATAGAAACTCACATTAGCAGAGCCATTCAATGTCATTTATTTTGTGTGAAGATTATGCATGTAAGTGAATAGATAATGGATAGATTCTTAAAGCGATGGTTCGGCATAATTTCGACCTAGCGTCATATGCACCGTTACATCTATCTAAACACCCCCTCGCCCTTTTTTTTTATTTGGTCACAAATTGGTGGAGTTAGAGCTATCAGCCGAATGGCTCAGTACAGGCGCTAATGGCACCAACAGTGTATCTCGTAAATTACCCCACTAATACAGGGTCTCCGCTGATCCTTAAAAAGTATTAAAAAGTCTTAAATTTCATCATTTCATTTCAATGAAAGAAAGATATGTCTGGAGAGACGATTTACTATGCTAACGTTATTTCATCAGCGCACATCCCTGTCTAACAAGAGAGTAAACAGTAGCGCGTACCTATAGAGTGGGGTAGAGGGGCGTCAAAACCAACGTCCAGCCTCTGAGGAGAGGGTTGAGTGGGGGTAGAGGGGCGTCAAAACCAACGTCCAGCCTCTGAGGAGAGGGTTGAGTGAGGGTAGAGAGGCGTCAAAACCAACGTCCAGCCTCTGAGTAGAGGGTTGAGTGAGGGTAGAGGGGCGTCAAAACAAACGTCCAGCCTCTGAGTAGAGGGTTGAGTGAGGGTAGAGGGGCGTCAAAACCAACGTCCAGCCTCTGAGGAGAGGGTTGAGTGGGGGTAGAGTTCTTCAGTGTTTTTTGGCAAGGGAGGTGTTCAAAATCACTGATGAAGTCAAGCTGTGACGTTTCACAGGACGCCCAACTGAAACACGTGTCTTTGAGCCACTGCCTGACTTCCTGCGTGTCACAGCAGTAGGCTGGCAGCCAATCACTGGGCCTTGACGTCTGGCAGCCCGCCTTAATGATGCCGCCCTTTTGCTGGTCAGGCTCCCTGATTTCCCGAAGGTGTGGACAGCTGACAGTAGTTTGGAGGGGTTGGTCTTCAGGAGGTGGTACTGTTTAGCCATTGCCACTAGCCCAGCAGTGAAGAGGGGATCCTGGCGACGTCCTTTCATATCCTCCACAAGAGAGACATCGCCTGAATGTGTGATATCTAAGAAGGACAGAAGTTTGAGTAATATATTTATTTTTAAATTTAAAAAAAGTAAAAACTGCCATTATGCACATTGCTCTCTGCTGAAGCTATGAGCACTACAATATGGTCTGTCAGTATGGTAGTCAGTTGGTTTGAACAACTCTGCTTCTAGGCTGCACATCTTTCAGATGAATTATGTGTACTAGATTGGTGAAATTACTTAAAACATTTTTAGCATCTTTAATGTCAAAAGCACCAACTCACGTGAACATACAGACTCATAACTGACCTTCTTGTGGTCTATCTGCAGCAGCACTTGTGGAGGGTTGAGCCTGTTGTTCTGTAAGTCCATCTGTGAGGAGTCGCAGATGCTAATGTTAAATCAATTAACATTTCTCAAAACTGCCCATTTTCTGATTTAATAGTGAGAGGCCAAAAAAGGTGTAGGTTTGATAAGGCTCGATAAGTCAGACATGTTGATTATTTTATCAGATTTAAGGCTTTATGAGAGTAATACAATAATATACTGTGCCTTAGTTCTACATATGTAGAACATGTATTATTAAGTAACAGTGAGGTCTGTGAGAGTTGAAATCCACAAGACAAAATATGTCATGTGATAAAACTGTTTGTGTATGACCTTAGTTGCTTACTCACATATCAAAAAAGGCAATGCTGAGAGGAGAAAATCTAATATTCATATCAAAACAAGAATAAAAGAAATATTTATATTAAATATTGTGTATAAGGAAACCAGAATTTGAACATCCACAAAAACTTGAAACTCAAGAAAAAAAGCACCAGAATTACATGCTGTTTTTCTTGAAGACACATATAAGTGAATGCTGATGTAAACAGCAATACTGTACTGTACTGTAATCTGCTGCTTCTGGAGGGAAGGAAGGAAGGAAGACTTTTAACGTAGATAAGATGTTGGATCAGAGCCACCTCCTCTGCAGCCAGTGGAAAGACTTACAGAGCAAGACAAAGCAGGAATGTTCCTGTTGGTACATTAGCACATGGTTAAACTTATCACTTCTTATTGAGGGTATGCAGTCAAGGACTTTCGATACTTCATGCTTACTGTAATTCAACAATTCAACATTTTTAAAAGGTTTCATACTCCAGGTTTCGGTATGTATATCTTTGTGTCGCACTGTTTGGGGCGTGTATGTATTTGTGTGTCTCATTTGCTTTATATGTGTAAAATCGATGTGTGAGTTGTTGTGCCAGTGGTTCTTTTTTTAATTTTGCTGTTTTCAATGCCCATCTTTATACATAATAAAACCATTTTATAAAAAGAGCGTAAGGGGGAGAGGGTGAGGCTAGGAAGTGTCAGACGGAGAAGGGAAACTCCTGTTTGGATCATGTGTTACACTTTAGTCTGTGCTGCTGCAGCTCGATATGAAGACGTTGTGACTCTGGACAGCAGCACGGTAAGCTGCATCTGCACCAGCTGAGATTTTAAGACATTTTGCACACATGTTTATGTTTATGGTATTAAGTAAAAGTTAAATCTTTGACATCGATATTTGTGTTACTATTTTTAATATATTTTCTGGTTGGTCTGAGTTCGAGGTGTTCACTGAGGTAGTTGTGTTGGCAATGTGTTTAAAAGTTGAGGAATTTCAGATGTTTATTAGTTTAAAACATGATGTATGGGCGGCTGCACCAGAGAAGACCCTCCCATTCAAGATGTTGTAGGTCTTCTTTCTGTTCACTCAAATTAAAGTCATTACTTACTGTAGCTGCTCACAGGAAGTGATTAATTTAATCTAAAGAGGTGGGTCTTCAAAACCGCAGTGAGTGCTGGATGCATATTTTCCCATCATCTAATTGGTATCCTTTGGTAGATTATAAAGCATCACAGAGTGTCATTCTAGGTATTGAAATGACCTTTATTGTAAAATATTTATAGTTGTTTAGATCTGCTGATGTGAAACTAAAATGACAACACTAATTTTTGTTGTGAACTGGAGCCAAAGTATCAGCAGTGTATAGATGTTCAGATGGTTGTGTATTTGTACTTCGTAATATGATTTTTTATACTTTCATTAGTATAAATGTGCTTGAGTAATTCAGCTTAAATATGCAGTTTATTTATGCTATTTATGCATATATAAGTGTGTGTATGTGTGTTTTGGTGTGTGAGGTTAATTAAGGGTAACAGTGGACATCATTGTAAAAGTAACAGGATATCAGGGTCAGATGACCTCTCGTAACCGTGACAACTGTTTTGTCCCATTAAGGCATTTCCATCATGTGAGAGTGTTTACAGGCAGACCGGTAGTCATGAGACTCCACTAATGGTCTACAATGGGGACTTTAAGAAAGCAGCACAGAATAGTGACTTCTACCTTTCCCTGGTCAATCAGGTTTTTACATAAATTCATCATCAAATCATGAAGTAAATAATGAAGTGGTTTGTCTAACTTCTGTTACCACAGTAATCACTATGTAGAAGCTAAATGTTGACATTACATTCCTGATACAAAAGCATCATTTTGTTGTGCAATTGAGTGAGTGTGATTAAGAAAAGACTTCTCGGATATTCTTGATTTTACTGTGCCATTTAATCAAAAGGAGGCAGATCCTTTTACTTCTTTGGCTGACATCACAGACTCTAATAGCCTCTGCCATTGTTTGTGTGTGTTTGCAGAGGGAGAATCGTCGTCTTCAAGAGGCCAGTATGCGACTGGAACAGGAGAACGATGATTTGGCCCATGAACTGGTCACCAGTAAGATTGCTCTTCGGAATGACCTTGACCAGGTAACAATGACTCCGAAGGATATTATCAAACCTACTGTGTACTCTACTTACAAAGGGCAATGTTACAATTTACAGGAGTATTTGTTTAGTTGGGTTGTGTTCACATGTGTCACCTCTGCCACCATCTCTTGTGCTCTACGTACTGCACAAATGGAAGCAGCTTATATACACTTTGAATATTTCTTTTGACTTTTGATTTGGTAATCACAAAGAGATAGAGATCTGTTTTGAAGAGAGACTTGACTACAGCAGAAGAAAAACAAACAAACATAAGCACATACAAACACATAAATATAAGCAGCATTCTGATGATTTCATCCAGAAACTTTTGGAGGAGAACAATTTCATAAATTGAGATAATTAATAACCCCATATCAGCATAAACAGACAAACGTAGCTGTCAGCGGAAAAGCATTTCCAAGCATCTTCTAGGTTATGCAACTATCTGCCTCAACAGCTATTGTTGAAGTGCTCATAAGCATTTCTCTGAACAACCCGCCGCACCACAGGAGGGCTGTGACTGTATTAAACAGTTCTTAGTATGAATCTGCTGTACTGGAGCATTAAGTGAACATTAAATACTAAATCTGTGCAGTTGAAAACATGTTTGTGTACTCTGGTTGGGTAAAAAAGCCACTGTGGCAGAGTCACAGATTTGGTATGTAATTAATTGTCTGTGTGTGTGTCTGTGTGTGTGTCTGTGTGTTTGTGTGTGTACGTGCACTCAGGCAGAAGACAAGGCAGATGTTTTGAACAAAGAGCTGCTGAGCACCAAGCAACGTCTGGTGGAGACAGAGGAGGAAAAGAGACGACAGGAGGAGGAGACGGCTCAGGTAACATCTGCCCTCGTTTTTGTCCAGCTCATTAAGCTTGTTAAACTCACTCTTTACAAGCTGCATGCCTTTTTTGGAGTCAAAGCTTTGGTTATTGTATTTTGATGAATACATTTTTAAAAATGTACATGTTTTATGAGGCAACACAGTAAGTGTCTCCTGTAAAGTTGGCGTAAAGGCTTCACTTGTGTTTATATTTACTTAGAACTTCACTGAAAGGCACAATAAGTAATTAATGACTATAATAAGTTTCAGTCAATGACAAATGAAAATGTAACAATATCAGTGGGTGAATTGTCGCCTTGTCACAACAGATTAAGTATGCTAGCTAATTAGAGCAGAGGTCCAATAGAGTTGTTAAGAAAACTGGTAATATATTCAACATTGTAAATTATTCTCAACAGTTATGTAATTGGCATTGATCAACAGTTCAATCAAACCCACTCTGAAAAAACATGGCCACTATATTTTACCATTTTAAGCAAGAAAAATCTGCATCTGTGGAACTTGAATTTTTCTATAGCATAACCTGATTTACAGAAGGGGTCATTTATAAATGAATCTATGATGTGAGAGTACTTTGGGGTTTCCTGTGTACATGTACCATGTAAGTTTGAGTTTTACATAGTTACTATTGATTGTCATAGTGGCCAGTACTGATGAAGTTACTGTTTATGAACCATTACAGAGATTAATGCAGTATAGTAGTAAACCACAGTAACATGTTCATTTAAAAATCATGCACAGCAAAAATATGACTTAGCAATGCTATTTTATCACCCTGACATTTTCATCTGCATATACAGCGTGACAGAGTGTTTCATCCTCTCACTTTATCAGCTCATCCTCAGTAATGCAGGATTTTAATAATTGTGTCATCTTATTCTGTACCCACCAGCTGAAGGAAGTGTTCAGGAGGGAGCTGGAGAAAGCAGAGTTGGAGATCAAGAAAACCACAGCGATCATAGCTGAATACAAGCAGGTTGGACCATTTTGATAACTTCAGACCATCAGTTACATTTGAAATTTAAATGGCAAATATCTGTTCTATAAATAAAACTCCTTGTAACTTGTAGCAGTTGTTGTGTTGTAATCTTACTGAAACTTTACCATGTTAGTATAACTGACAAGTAGGACACAGACGATTCAAAGCATTTATCAGTCATTTTATTCATACTCTTAACATTGTTTAAATTTTAGTTTAAAAAAAAACACATTTCCTATTCCTACAGCAAATGCATGCATAATACAAATAAACACAAAATAAAGTCAATATAGTTTAGTTTGTTGACTTTTCCTGGAAAAAATACTTCAATGTATCTTATATTTTATAGTTTAAATGTGTCATCCCTTACAATATCTAACTTGCCTTCCTCTCTATGTTTCAGATCTGTTCCCAGCTGAGCACCAGGCTGGAAAAACAGCAGGCAGCCACAAAAGAAGAGCTGGACATTGTCAGGGTGAGATTATAAACTACTCTAGAGGGCAGCAGATATAAGTCAGGAGGCTTTCAAATACTCCACTAAAGCCACAATATGTTGCATCAGAGCAACAAAGGATTTTCTGTCTTTTAGTTATAATACTGCTCACATTACAGTGACAGACAGACAAGCCCAGGTTGGTATATTATCACACCCATAATCAGTCTGATTGCACAAATAATTCCACACTGCTTGTTTAGCCCTTTGCAAACATGCAAAGTTGCTCTTTGTGGGTGTGGCAGTGTATCTGTTTAAACCTGGCTAATGATTAGGACATTTTTAGTTCCTTCTTAATGCGATGTGTTACAGCTATAAACACACTGAACAGTGTACAGATGTTCTAGTGCGAATCATTCTAAAGTATACAGGATAGAAATGTGAATGAGCAATGTACTGGTATTTAAATTGCAATGATAAACTACAATAAAATCATGAGCACTGACACAAGATGGAAGCTCATAGGACAAGAAAAAAAAACAAATTCAGAGATCAACATTGTTGTAACTTATATAACACTAAATTGTGCAATGAATGACTGCTGTAGCTTGTAAGCTATGGCTGAGCTCTGCTGAGCTTTTTTTGCATTCAACAAAGATTGTTTGGCTGTAGCTGGCGGGGTGGAGTCGTGTATCCAGCATGATGAAATGCATGAACTGTGAAAAGTAAACTTCCCCTTAAGCAATAAGCCTATGAATATTATGAAAAGTTCATTTTAAGGTGCCTATTTGTGAGGGCTTGACCTCAAGGCAAATGTCAAAATCAAAGGACAAGATGGATCCCACACTAGTGTCCATGCTGAAAATATCTGTCCAGTGTCTTCATCATGGCATAATACCTACACAAAGATTGATAAATAAGTTTTTACATCAGGGCTTAAAGTTTGCAATTGACCTTTTTTTCGCAATTCAGAACTTTATTTTTACCAAATATGTAAGAGTAAAGTGTTCTGCCGGACAAAATGTGTTGTTGTTGTGAACGTGTGAATCTTCACAACAACAGTCCTCTAACATTGTGTGTATGTTGGTGTGCCCGTGTAGAGTAAAGTAATGGGCTGTGAGCACTGTAGAGACCTGTTCAGCACCCTTGGGACCCTCCAGACATCGTCACCTGGCGGGGACAAAACAGCATCCGAGCCGCTGGACGAGGAGAAGGATGGACTGAAGGAACAGCTGAGGCACCTGGAGCTGGAGCTGGCACAGACCAAACTGCAGCTGGTGGAGGCCAAATGCCGCATCCAGGTCAGCAGCAGCAGCAAGAGGGGGGACGATGATATCAATAACCATCAGCTGCTGAAGGGGAAAAGTTTCTCTGTGCTCATCTTAAATCTGAGTCTAGGAAGAGCATGATTTGTGACATCATAACTAGTTTAGAGCTGATTGTGCCCCAGTTTGCCATTGATACAGGAGTGATGTAGGAACTTGAAGCCTCCAAGTGCCCAAACACTGAGAATACACTTTATAGTGACATATGATCTGTTAAATTTGTGTAATTATAAATAATTTTATATAAATTGTGGATTTTTCAGTGAGGAAGAAGATATAGATTGTGGGTCAGGATTACATTTGATAAAATACACAGGAACATGACACAGAACAGTGTGTTTGATTAACTGTCCAAGTTTGACACAAAGTGCTTTCCTTGTCCTTGCTCCTCCTCATGTCTCCTCTTTGCTCCTCTTGTTGCTCTGCAGGAACTCGAGCACCAGCGGGGAGTCCTGATGAACGAGATCCAGGCAGCCAAGAACTCCTGGTTCAGCAAAACTTTGGGATCCCTGAAGAGCTCTGCCTCCTCTTCCTCCAGCTCCACGTCTCAGACTCCCTCGTCTCCAAAGGAAGGCCCTGCATAGAGTAACCCACCCTCCCCGTCTCTCCCCCCGTGGGATGCACACCAGAGCTGAGGAACACATGTTGAAGAAACAAGCAGTGGAGAAATGCAGTATTCCTTTTCCAGCGGGTGGCAAAGTGGAGCTACCTGGCTTCCTGGACTGTGAATAGCTGAAAAATTGAGGCAAGAAACTTGACTGTTGGACTGTTAAAGTGAACTAGAAAGTATCTATTGACCTTCTGTGCTTCACAGGTGATGAGACAGGTGAGTCTGCAAGTTAATTTAGAGTTCAGTGGTCATTGCTGACACTGTTAGAGTTACATCTCTAAAAACTCATGAAAAGAAAGCTGAATTAACACATAATGTTCCTTCTTAAGGTCAATAATTTAGCTCCACCTTGTGGCCAGTCATTGCTACTGCAGAATTATAGCAATTTATCTGCAAAAAATAGGTAGCTGAGAATTTAACCTGCATTCAGTCTTACAACTAGATGATGGTGAAACAGCTACATCACAGTGGTATTATAAGTTTACTGCTTAAAAACATAGTGATATGGCGCAGCAAAGCCACAGCACTCTGAAAAGGAATACTGCATTGAATCTTAAACCAGAACAACACGAAAGTTGTATTTCTTTATAGTAATATAACGTAAACAATGTTGTCATATAAATATGTATAACTAATTATTGATTTTTTTAATAATCTTGTACAGTTCTTTAAGAGAAGTCAAAAAAACAAGGAAAAGATTCTTTGTTAAATTTTTTTTCTACTGTTCGGAATTTGAATGTCATCTCTCTAGATGTTGACGTAAGCACAGTGTGTGATCGATCTGGTCGAGTCCAAATGCTGAATAGCCAAAAAGTGACAAACCTGCAGAAATCTCAATGGTAGTCAAAGGCCTTACTGATTCAAGCTGTGTCATATTACTCTAAAATTCACCAATTAGATTTTTCTTCTTCATTTCCAATTCCAGCTCATGCCTGTAAGTATTTAACTGGCATTTCCATTCTATGTTTATGTCACTGGATACAGATTGCGAAATGTTTGGTTAGCTGTGATCACAACAGAAATGGGCTCTCTGTTCCCTTTCTGTGTTGGTTCCGTCCTTTTTATATTTTTAATGATTCAGTTTAATTCATAGTCAACACAATATTCATAGTTTGTGTAACAGATGAGACACATTGGTAGTGATGCAGAACTGATAATGAGAAGTCACTAAAAATGTTTTTTAAAAATACACAGCTGCACATTGACCCTGGTTACATGTGTTTAGTTTTAAAAATGTGTTAAATCTGCCCCTTTTATGTTCATTTGTTTTAAGTTTGATCTAGCAGTGCAGGTTTCTCTCTGTAACTGCGTAGTTTTAAGACATAGGGGCTGGTGTTACACATTTTCTGCTGTTCATCCTTCGAAAGATTTTCAAAGCTGCGACCACAGAGCCAGATAACACTGTCAACCTGAAGAAACTGAGTGTATCAGTCTGCATTATGTGATGTTTTGTGTCTTGCCAATCGTCTGATGTTCTGCACCTCTTTATACTGTTACTGTAATCTAAAACTCACTGTAGATACTAAAGGCAGCACATTGAATTAGTCTAATATACCTTTATGATACAGTGAAGGCTTGAAACTATGTCGTGTTTATGTCCAATATTGTTGCCAAACAGTCATAAGGCCATTTGCACAGCTGTGCCAACACATGTTAAAGGAATTCACTATTTTGTCAGTTTAGCCTTTTAGGCATGACAACATACTGTGGATATCAACATTTCCTCATTTTCAGGATTCAGTGCAAGCATTTTACTATAAACTCAATTGAATGATAGCAGTCAACTAGAAAGAAATCCTAAATGATGTGCTGGTAAATCTGGCAGTTTTCATTAGGAAATAAGTCAAATTCATGAACATTTGCCAGGTTTCCACATCACTTTAAGTTACATGTGATTTGTTTTCTTTAGGAAGATAGGCTGTGAGTAAGATGAACAGCAGAAAATGACTTAAAAGATCAACCAACCACCATGAGCTACTGATTTATAAAGTAAAGGAAAAACTACTAACATTTGATATGTATTAGCTGCAGTTTAGGCGCAAACAGGCCTGCTTTACTGACACTGGTATCAGCCTTTGGACTCTGACCAAGCCCATGTGTAATTGTTTGCGTGTGTTGAATGTATGTATGTATGTACGTGTGTTCTGCACTGTAACTCAAGTGGTTGAAGTTGAAATGGTTTCTTCTTCACTTGGCTGCCTTTTCTGTTGATGACTGAAGCTGTTGACTGGTTGAAATATCAGAGTGTCAGCTGTGCTATATTACAGCCTCCCTGACAGGCCGACCTCCCTTCTGCTCCGTCCATACTGGTCTTCCTCTGTGCTCCCAATGACCTGAACCAACTTCACCAATGACCATGTCATCTGATCTTCAACAAAGATCTGCTGATGACCATTTTTCAGCAGTGCCCTTCACACATTTCCACTCAGAGCTTCCTAGTACATCCACCATCTTCTGCTGGTGGCCACTGAGCAGCTCAACAGGAGAAAATTCAAAAACATCATGGAAAGGGAGAAAAAAGAAGTTGACAGGCTGAATACATTTAAATTCCAGGTGTGTTTTGTATTTCCAGGACATTCCTTATTCATTATCTTGCATCATTCTTGTTAGTCACATCTGTGACAGTTACTAAATCGTACAAGCAGTGTCATGTAAACTGTGGCCAAGCTGGAGAGAGCTCTTCGTCTTTTATGTGCACTAACAACATTGATATTTTAAACACTATTTCAAGATGTGTGTTTGTTTAAAAGTTATCCTGAGCACAGACCATGATTATTTTTAAACTGATGATTATTGTTGCGGAGAGGACAGCTGCCAATTTATTATCCACTCTAATTCAGTTAATTTCAATGCAAAAGCAGACGGCGAGTCAGATTAGAGGTGTGATGTGTGTTGTGTTGTTAACAGTTTGTTGTAATATCACAGTCCAGTTACACAGAGGAAGTGCTCCTCTACTGGTCCAACTCCAGAACTGTTTGCTGTACAGTAACTGTACTGTAACTGTCTGACCTGCATTAATAAATTTCAGTTCTTCTGTTCATTTATGCACTTTGAACTTTTATTTAAAAGCTGAATACTAAATGGTTCTTTATCATAGGAAGATTTGTTTTTAAGTTTCCAGATTCTCCACAACATCCAGTCTGGCCAGTAGACGCCTTTTATTGTCATTGACACAACACAAAGCACAAGCAGAATGTAAATAACTTGCAAGATAACATATATTTGAACATAACATCTGAATAACTGGAAATCTTTTTTTCTGGCAGCAAATGCCAGGAACTATTACAAGAAAATTAGATTGAAAGAAAAATGCTGGACTTAAGTAACCAAACCTAAATGAAGAATGTACAGACTAAATAATGCATTTTCTTGAAACTATTATATTATGGTTCTCCCAGTATTTTAGCCATACTAAATGTCTGATGACTGGCTTGTCAAGCTTAACTTGTGATGAAATGTCCCGCTAAAAGCCAAAAAAGTGATACAATTTTTAAATGGTTATGAAATAAATCACAATCATTTTTCAGACTGATCATGCAAAAACTTTACAATGTAATACTTTACTTTTCATGTTCGAATTTACCACAGAATGCAGCTGACACAAAATTAAAATCAGCTCAATCAGAAATTGGAGGGGCAGCACAGTTGCAAGATATGCACACAAAAAACTGTATTTCCCAGCATTCCCAGGGAGGCTTGAGAAATCTTCAGGAGGAGGCACACCAAGTTCCTGAAGAATTCTGGGATTCACTGCTCACCCTGTTAACACCATCCATGTATTATCAATTATCATATCAGTTAACAGCACTACATTGGGTTATTTTGAGGGACATTTCATTACAGTTGCTCAGGTTATTGTGCCTGCTGCCCACATTTTTATTCTTTGACTTCAATGTCGCTGAATTTGTCACTGATGTCATCAAAGTAATTATCAGCAAAGCGAAGCATCTGGATGATGGCACTGAGCAGCAGGATGTCGGTGTTTGGGTCCAAGTCCAACTCTTCACTGTAGTTCTTCACTGGAACAATACAGGACAAAGGCACGCCAAGCCGAGCACTCACTTCCTGCATCTGCATCACAAAGCACAAAAGATTTAGAATGTTTTTTTCTGAAGACCACAGACAATTGGGCCAACTGTATTAGTACTTTGGTGATGGCAACCCATTACAAGTGCACATCCCACTTGTGCTCAAGCAGAGAGAAAAAAATGGAACAAATGAAAGTAGGAATAAACTATTTGCTAGACTAATGTTGAACTTACGTTTCCCCACTCATCCAAGACACTTCACAGGAGTCAGAGAAATGTAAACTTCCCGGCCTGTTCACCACAAGAGCTGTTACATGTGAACCATTAAGGTCTGATTTACTATATACCTTCAGTTTCTCATGTGACTTCCTGGTGTGAAGGACTCACTAAATTGAGATCACTCAGATTTGTGTTAGGAGTGTCTTCAATCCTACTCAGTCAAGTAGATTTGAATCTGTCTGATTTTAAACTAAGGGAAATGAGATTTTGATTTTGTAGCCTCTAAGGTTATATCTCTCCATAGGCAAAAACTTGGGCAAAATAAACATTACAACAAATCTAGATTTTTTCCCCCATATAAAATCCTTACCATGTCTTTAATGTAGCCACTCTTATAAATGTTTCTCACATCCTCCATCACCAAAGGGCACGCTTCATCCACTTTGGTGAGCACGACCAGCTGAGGAATCCCTGAAAACACCAGATGAAAAAATGCTGTAGCAGTCAAAATACTGAGGTAACACTTTTTAACTTCTAAAATGCTTTTTTGTTGAAATTGTTAAGGGTTAACAATTCTAAACATTACTTAAAACACCAGATAATAAAAAATGCTGTATGCTGTAGGTATCATGCAGTTAAAATATTGAGGTATCAGTATTGTTGCAATTGAAAAGCCTTGTTTATAAGCGAAGAACAATTAAACATAATGTGCTTTACATAAAAACAAACATTTGACAGTAAGAATTTTTTTTTATGTATTTCTTGAAACATTAGCTTTTAAAAAGGGAAAACTGACTCTCACTGAATCTCACATTCACTTTTCCCTGTATTCAGTAGTTTATTGTAAAGTTGGCCATTATTTTAGATTTTGGACACTTACAATCATCGTTTTGCAATGTCACGGACAGATGTCACAACATATTTTTGCATCCATAAATTACAGATCATTGCAATTTATACGCATACACATATCCATAGATTAAGCTGCCAAGGAAATAATGCTAAAAATGTACCATGTTAATCAATCAGACTTTTTTATAAAGCACTTTTCATACATAGCAATGTAATACAAAGTGCTTTACATAATTTTTTAATGTTATTCACTTTGCCTGTCAGTGGGTTTAATGTTAGCTGATCAGTGTACAGTACATGTCTTCATAAAACGAAGCAGCACTCAGTTTTACTGACCCATTAAGTTGATCTTTCTGCGTATAGCGTCCAGCTTTTCCTGCAGTTTTGTGGGCATGATGGAAATCTTGCAGGCATCCATGACATAAGCCACACAGTGAATCTTGTCCTTGAGCACTGGAGACTTTCGATAGCCGCTGGCCTCAGAATGAAGAGCAGCAGAGGGGTTGAACTGAGTCACAGAGTTGAAGGGAAAGACAAGGACAGTTTGAGTTAACTATGACTGAATCAATGGTTAAAACATTCACTCTCATGCTGAATGTAAAGAAAAGCTGTACCTGATAACGGTCAGGCAGATGACCTTTGAGGATGCTGCTGATATCATCAATATCAAGTCCTGCCCCTGTGCTTTCCTCCAATCCCATGGTGTCACACAACATGATTGGCAGAGGTTTTCCTTCCCGTCCCGCTTTCAAAGAGTAGGTACGAAACTGTTGGGGACAAAAAGTGATGAGTAAAAGAGTGTAGAATGGGGACTGTGTAGGATTTCTATTTTGAAATCAGTCACTGTTAAGAACTGACCTGTGTGGTGAGGCTGGTGCTAGAGGAGCCGGAGATGGCCTGGCTGGTGACGTGGCCTCTGAATACAGAGTTGATAGAATTGAAGAAACTGGACTTTCCAGCTCCAACTGCTCCTATGAGCAAGACCCGACACTGGCGCACAGAGCTGACCATGGGTTTGTAGTACTGGATACTTTCCATCAGCTCCTTCCTCTTCCTGTTGAAACATTAGAAGATAAAAAACTTTTTTCCTTTGATGAAAAGGATTTAAACTGATTTCGGACTGTTTGTGACACAGATCTTTTTGGGCATATCCAGTTAACTTGCATGATGGTAGCAGGTAAATTTGTGACTTGTACATTAAAAACAGTATAGCACAATAGACATGGCAAACAATATGTTGTATAGACACCAACTTCAAAATAATTATAAATAGCTGGTATAGTATGTCCAGTCAAGTTACTATTTTTTTTAATCATCAATTTGTGTCATGCTTTATATTGTATAGTACGCTGAACTACAGTACGACAGTAGCATTATATGCAGGTTGGTGACTGTATCCAACTTACTCAGATTCCCAGACTATAGTCCTCCATGGCTTCTCAAGTTCAGCGCTTTCTGTTGAAGAGAATTTTTTTTTAAGACATTAAAAATTTTACTATTTTTGACACATTTACATGAAATATTAACACAGCTTGGTATCATGTATATGATACGCCATATTTAATAATAATAATAATAATAATAATCCCTTTTATTGCCTTTTGCTTTGGGTGATTGGATATAGGATATTGGATCACACATCACATTTGTTATTTGATAGCTAATTTATTTGGTGTAGTCTTGAAAATGATTTAAACAATGAACAAGAGTGGACAATAATATGAGGGAATTAAATACTAGTAGACTGTAGTCAGTAGGAATACTCAGATCATGACACATTATGAAATATATCATGGTGGATCATGTTTGTATTTCAAACAGCAAGGCAACAAATACAGTCATTTAAAGTTAACTCACCTTCGACTTTATAGACTTCACACTCAGTCAGCTTAAGGTCGTTGCCATGTACGTCTGCAGCATTAAAGTTGTAATAATTTCCTGGATTGCTATGAACTACTGCTTGACTTCCATGGACAAGAACCAGTGCTTCTCCAAAGTATGGACCAGCGTTAGCAATCATTCTCACTGCATTTCCAGGACCGGTGACCGGATATTTGTTGAGCTTTTCTCCAGTGAATGTGAAGAGGAAGGCCTGGTCATCATGCACATACTGTCCAGACTGACTAAAAGGTTGTTTGGTGTAGCCTCCAAACACATAACCAGAGGCATTATAACCCACGGACACTGTGGGACAGTGGGTGTCACATTGTTGGTGGAAGGCTGGCCCGGTGAAACCATGGATGCTGGCCTTGTACAGCAGCTTTAGCTTCACATGTCCCAGCTGTGAACAGATTGTGCTCTGCTGGTGTCTGGACAGCTTGGAGTTCATAGTGGACAGTTGGTCTTCTCAAGTTTCTGAAGGATGCTGACTGAACTGTTGAAGTTCTCTCACTTTGGTGTCTAAACACAAAAAAGGGGGAAAAACATCCACAAATGATCTTGGTTAATCCCAAGATAAACTGCATTTATGCATCAAACAGGTTGCAACCAGTCATCAGTGTTCAATTGTTTTGTTAAATCATGGAAATTGGAGTTCTCCCATCCTAATCTAACAATGCTGATTACCCAACATAACAGTTAAATACTAATGACATAAAACTACTGACAACATCGTCAAAGTATGTTCCACAATAAAATCAAAAGAAAAGAAAAGGTGTAAATTAAATAAAAGTTAACATTAGAGTTTATATGCTTCTTGCATGTTTCTGAGCTGGCACTGGATGGATCAGAATAAATATGGCGTTTCTTTATATTCCTGTAATGTTGTAATTGATAGATTTTAATAACTGTTTCAGTGTAGCCAAATGTTAAGTCTTCTGTAAAAATAGTTGTATAAGACATGGGAGGAAGAAGTATTCCTACTCATAATTCAGTTTTCTCAGTATATAAAACAAAACTAATAAACTAAGTTTGTTTCTTATTTTCAACTCTCAAAGTCTCAAGAGTTTTCTCTTCATCTACACAAGTAAGTTCCCTTGGCAGATTAAGACTGAAACTGTAATTAGACTTCTTATTGCCCAATGCCCATATTATTTCTATTTTATATTATATATTTCTCACACTAGATTTTGTTCTCAGACTGACAAAAACAGTGTACCGCAGCTGGGTACATGTTGAGGCACGACAGATAACTTTCGATTTCCTCTCAGACTGATCTAGAAATGTCTGCCACGTTTGCTGAAAAAAGGAGACGATGACCAAATGTTTTTCCCCACATCGCCAGCAGTTTAACCTCATGTTGTCATATTTCTTTAAGAATCGATTTAAAACTGTATTTATTACATTTAAGTCGCCAGATTTAATCAGTGCTTCCTTGGTTTAGTGATTTTAGTCCAATTAAGATCAAGGCCCACCTCCATGACAGAGTATTTTAAGGTAAACTATTAAACTTTTAAAATCATTAACCACCAGTGCAGTTCATATGTTGAATGTCACATCAGCACCACATAACCATCCATTATAAAAGCGCTCAAAAAAGTTTGGCAAGATAAGCAACCCCATATATTTTCAGTCTTACCTCCTTCTCTTCTCGATAGTTGAGTTGAGAGAGAGAAGTGCCCACAGTGTTTGCTGTATAAGTGTTCAGGACCAGCGTGCTGCCACTCTCTTCAATCTGCATGCAAATAAACTCTAAATTTGGGACAAGCCCCACCCCCCTCACAACACTCACCCATAGACTCACCACATTACGCACACACGCACATTACATTTACCATATCGACAATATCAGTGCTTCATCATCTAATACTTCTCGCTTGCTTATTAAGAGCATTATTGCCCAAATCATTGAAACTCATTTTTAATGCAGCCGTACACCCAAGCAGATGATCACACGAGCGCTGCTGTTGAGTACCAAAGCTTGGCATAAGTGTTGGTATTTTATTGCCTGTTGCTCATGACCTTTTGTCATTGTTGTTTTTAACTTAATCGGCACATTCTGTTAATGATAATGTTGTGCTTCAATTTAACAATTTAGTTTCTAAAAATGGCAAAAATAATTCATTTTTGCTTTGTATGGTGTTGGAAAACATTGTTAAATATAGCCTACTTAAAACTTATAATTTAACTTTGTAAAAAATAACTTAATTTCTCTCTGTTGAGAACATTATAAATCTTTTTATTAAAAACTAATGTAAAATAAATACTGTTCAAAATTCTTACCTTAATGTATTTGTGATTTATATAAAGATTTATTTTATAAAAATGGCAAAAATCACTCTTGGAATTCAGTTCATTTTATTAACTTTTTTTGGCACTGTGAGCTGTTGAAAAATAATATAATGAAGTTGAAGGTTGAAAGTAAATTCCTTGTTAAGTTGCATTTTATTGATAAGCTTCCAATGCTACAACATTGTTGTCTGTCTTTTTCTGCTGTTTGGCTGGACCAAGCAGCCCGATAGGCATGGTTGTCTGTGAGTGAGTGTCTGAGTGATGATGAAGTTAGACCATTGGCTGGCCAAGTGTTGGAGTTTCCCCATTAGCTGTTGCTCTTTCATAATGAATCGTTACAGGATGATGGACGAGGAGGACAGCAGTGACTGTGCCTGCTCCTAACTTTAACATTTTCAGCTCTGGTGTTAAATGCACCAAAGTCAGCTGAACTCCTGATTAAATGCTCTGCAATGCATTTGGTCTTTATAACTGAACTGATACCAGGATGCAAGCTTTTTATTTCTCTTTCACAACACAAACGATAAACATTAGCATTAAAACACAAGTATGCAGTAAAGCATGTGACTCATTTAGGCTGTTCAGTTTAGTGTGGGCCAGCTGCTGCACAGGTGTGCTTGATTTGACTGAGATGAGTGGAGATTAGCCTGCATTGTTGTGTAATTATTTGCATACATTACTCGAAAGAAGCCCTAAATGTCATTAAGTTTATACATAACCTCACATGTAATTTGTATATGTAAGGAAAATTGGAAAAGCAAACTGGAAAAGCAAACTTGAAATTACAAAAACCTTCCAGTTCAGTCCAATTGAAAGGTATGTGGCAATAAAATGTATACATGTAACTTGACAACATCTAATACAGCAACAAACATGTAAGATGAGAACAGGGCAAATGAAAAAGTTATGTACAGCTCTCTGTGCAGATCAGCGTATTTAACTATGGCCGCAGCCTCAATCACATGAAACAAAAAACAAAAGATGAAAATGTTAATATAATGCAGTAAAGAATACATTTGCATACTTTTTTCATCATACTGTACATGTCTGATGACTGGCTTGTCAAGCTTAACATGTGATGAAATGTTATTGTACCTGCTGCACACATATTTATTCTTTGACTTCAATGTCGCTGAATTTGTCACTGATCTCATCAAAGTAATTATCAGCAAAGCGAAGCATCTGGATGATGGCACTGAGTAGCAGGATGTCAATGTTTGGGTCCAACTCCAGCTCTTCACAGTAGTTCTTCACTGGAACAATACAGGACAAAGGCACGCCAAGCCGAGCACTCGCTTCCTGCATCTGCATCAAAAAGCACACTTTTTTAAAAAAAAGTAATAATAGTAGTAATTTGGGCATGGCAATCCATTAAAAGCTAAATGAAAGACATGACTAATATTGAATATATATTAGTAATACTGCCTGCTAAAGAGAGAAAAACGGAACAAATGAAAGTTTGATTAAAGTATTCAGTGTTCCGTTTTTTCCTGATTTTGAACTTATGTTGAGTCACAGGAAACTTCCCGGCCTGTTCACCACAAGAGCTGTTACATTTGAGCTGTTAAGGTCTGATTTACTATCTACCTTCAGTTTCTCATGTGACAGTGTGAAGGACTGAGGGACTAAAATGAGGTCAAAATCCTTACCATTTCTTTAATGTAGCCACTCTTATAAACGTTTTTCACATCCTCCATCACCAAAGGGCACGCTTCATCCACTTTAGTGAGGAGGACCAGCTGAGGAATCCCTGAAAACACCAGATAAAAAATGCTGTAGCAGTCAAAATACTGAGGTAACACTTTTTAACTAAGTCTAAACAATTCTTGAACTACCTGTCCTTTAAACATTAGCGTGTATAAAATCTCTTGCTCATTTAATCTTTCACTTTACCCTGTATTCAATAGTCTTAAGTGAGCCAAAAACTGAGATTTGAATGAATTAATCAAATAATACAACATGATGGTTTTTGGGGAAGACGAGGACGTACTGGAGGGTTTACATGTGATGGGAAAGGAATAAGAATAAAGTTAGTTTGAAATCTGGCAAGTCCCTTCTTCCACCCATCGATGCATGGGCTCCAAAAAACTCTGGGATCTGACACCAAGACAGTGGCAGCAGATCCTTTAAGTCCTGTAAGTTGCAAGGGGGGTCTCAATGGATTAGACTTGTTTTTCCAGCACATATCACAGATTCTGTTGGCTTGCCTTCTTCCCATAGTAAATCCTGGTGCCATCTGTTCCCCAGGTAAACGATGCACATGATCCAAAAGAACACGTGACACATCAGACCAGACCACCTTCTTACATTGCTCCATGGTTCTGTTCTGACACTCATGTTCCCACTGTAGGCACTTTTGGAAGTGGACGGTGGTCAGCATTGGCACTCTGTGTGTTATGACATCTGTCTATCATAGCCTGCATTAAATGTTTCAGCAATTTGTGCTACAGTAGCTCTTCTGAGGGATCAGACCAGATGGGCTAGCTTTTGCTTTCCTCTTGCATCAATGAGCCTGATGAGCCTTGGCCACCTACAGTATGAGCCTGTTGCAGGTACATCGGTTGTCCTTCCTTGGACCCCTTTTGATAGGTACTGACCACTGCATACCGGGAAGATCTCACAAGACCTGCCGTTTTGGAGATGCTTTCACCCAGTCATCTAGCTATCAGAATGTGGCCCTTGTCAAAGTCACTCAGATCCTTATGCTTGTCCATTTTTCCTGCTTTCAATGCATCAGAATTGACTGTTTACTTGCTGCCTATTATATCCCACCCCATAACAGGTTCCATTTTAACGAGATAATCAATGATATTCACTTTGCCTGTTAGTGGGTTTAATGTTAGCTGATCAGTGTTACATGTCTTCATAAAACGAAGCAGCACTCAGTTTTACTGACCCATTAAGTTGATCTTTCTGCGTATAGCGTCCAGCTTCTCCTGCAGCTTTGTGGGCATGATGGAAATCTTGCAGGCATCCATGATGTAAGCCACACAGTGAATCTTGTCCTTGAGAACTGGAGACTTTCGAAAGCTGCTGGCCTCCGATTGCAGAGGAGCAGAGGGGTTGAACTGAGTCACAGAGTTGAAGGGAAAGACAAGGACAGTTTGAGTTAACTACAACTGAATCAATGGTTAAAACATTCACTCTCATGCTGAATTTAAAGAAAAGCTGTACCTGATAACGGTCAGGCAGATGACCTTTGAGGATGCTGCTGATATCATCAATATCAAGTCCTGCCCCTGTGCTTTCCTCCAATCCCATGGTGTCACACAACATGACTGGCAGAGGTTTTCCTTCCCGTCCCGCTTTCAAAGAGTAGGTACGAAACTGTTGGGGACAGAGTAATGAATAAGAAAAACTATAGAACGGGAAATCATTAAGTCCTTAATAATTTTAAAGAACTGACCTGTGTGGTGAGGCTGGTGCTAGAGGAGCCAGCAATGGCCTGGCTGGTGACGTGGCCTCTGAATACAGAGTTGATAGAATTGAAGAAACTGGACTTTCCAGCTCCAACTGCTCCTATGAGCAAGACCCGAATCTGGGACACAGAGTTGACCATGGGTTTGTAGAGCCGAATACTTTCCATCAACTCCTTCCTCTTTCTGTTAAGATTAGAAGATAAAGAACTTTTTTTCCTTTGATGGAAAGGTTGGTAGTTGATTTTGGGCTGTTTGTGACTGTTTGTGTTTTTTGTGCATAACTAGTTGACTTCCATGATAGTAGCAGGTAAATGTGTGACAGTTTGTGAAGAGTGGAATTAAAAACAGTATAGCACAATAGACATGGCAAACAATATGTTGTATAGACGCCATCTTCAAAATAATTATAAATAGCTGGTATAGTATGTCCAGTCAAGTTACTATTTTTTTGATCATCAATTTGTGTCATGCTATATATTGTACAGTATGCTGAACTACAGTAAGACATAGTAATAGCATTATATGCAGGGTGGTGACTGTATCCAATTTACTCAGATTTCCAGATTATAGTCCTCCATGGCTTCTCAAATTCGGTGCTTTCTGTTGAAGAGAAAAAACTTATATAGGACAGTCATCTTATTCATATTGATATGATGTGTAAGACACATTAAAAAGATAAAATAAGTTCAATTTTACTACCTAAGGGTAGCAGTAATGATGGACAGATACTAGAGGGGGGCACTGACCTGAGCAGGTCACCATGGAAACACACTTTTCCTTTCATTGTTTTGTCATGTTTTTTCCCCTTTTCCTTTGTGTGTGAATGTCTCACCACTGTCCAAGTTATATGCTCTTATCCTAATATTGACACTGAGAGTGGGCTTGTTGCTGACTGTGGAGTTGACAGACAGTTTTTGTGTCAACATTTGGCTGATTAATAGTTATTGGTAAATAGGCATTAACAAAAAAGCCATGTCAAGATATCTGATCACCTTGCCTTTAAACACCTCTGCCAGCCAAGTGTTGGTGTTTGTAGCCATGTAATCAATTTCAAATCAGGAATATCTGATTGTGTGTTTTATAATTGCAGTAGCTCCTCTTTTTGGGGGGGGGGGCTTTTTTTGCCTTTAATGTACAGGACAGTGGAGATAGACAGGAAACAGGAGGCAGAGAGAGGGGGAACGACACGCAGGATAAGACCGCTCGGCTTGGGATTCGAACCGGGGTCACCTGCAACGAGGACTATGGCCTCAACACCCAATGGCTCCTCTTTAAGAAACTCAAACAGTGGCAGCTCTTTGATGTTACCATTACTAGTATTGATATGAGAGATATTAGCATTTGTATGAATAAGACTAGTAGTTTGGTTGTTAATGATTACATTGTAAGTAACTTCATGAGTCAGAACTAAAATGAACATTACTGTTATGCCTGTATATGTTATCAGTTAAACCTATTTGAATTGCTGGTATGTTGTTTTGTTAACCTGATGTATTCATGGATCATGTTTGTATTTCAAACAGCAAGGCAACAAATACAGTTATTTAAAGTTAACTCACCTTCAACTTCATAGACTTCACACTCAGTCAGCTGAAGGTCGTTGCCATGCATGTCTGCCACATTAAAGTTGTAATAATTTCCTGGATTGCTATGAACTACTGCTTGACTTCCACAGACAAGAACCAGATCTTCTCCAAAATATGGACCAGAGTTAGCATGCACATTCACTGCATATACGGGATTGGTGACCGGATATTTGTTGAGCTTTTCTCCACTGAATGTGAAGAGGAAGGCCTGGTCATCATGCACATACTGTCCAGGCTGACTAAAAGGTTGTTTGGTGTAGCCTCCAAACACATAACCAGAGGCATTGTAACCTACGGACACTGTGGGACAGCGGGTGTCACATCGTTGGTGGAAGGCTGCCCCGGTGAAACCATGGATGCTGGCCTTGTATAGCAGCTTTAGCTTCGAATTACCCAGCTGTGAGCAGATTGTGCTCTGCTGGTGTCTGGTCAGCATGGAGTTCATAGTGGATAGTTGGTCTTCTCAAGTTTCTAAAGGATATCACTAGACTGTTGACGTTTCTCAGTTTGGTGTCTAAACACACAATAAAACATCCATTAATTAAAGTTCAGGATCACCCAAGATAAACTACATTATTCATCAATCAGGTTGCAACCAGTCATCAGTGTTCAATTTGTTTGTAAAATCATGGAAATTAGAGATCTCTCATTCTAATCAACCAATGCTGTTTACCCAACATAACAGATACATACTAATGACATAAAATTACTGATAACATGGTTAAAATGAAAAATTAGTGTTTACATGCTCCTTGCATGTTTCTAAGCACTTGTTAATCCAGTAGCTGACAAATATGGTTTAATGTATCCAAGTTTAAAGCTTCATGTAGAAATAGACAGGGAAGGAAGTAATATTCCTACTCTAAATTCAGTTGGTCCAGTGTTGAATAACAAAAGGTATACAATAAAACAAATTTAATGTGCATCCTGTCTCTTATTTTTAACTTCCCCTTTATTACTTGAAACATGCAAAAGCTACCTACACTTTAAATACCTTGGCAGATTCAGACTGAAACTAGAATCCGGTTTATTTTATTAAATATTATTTATATTTTACACAGAGAGTCTACCACGGCTGGGCACATGATGAGGCATAACACTTAACTTTCGATTTCCTCTCCAACTGACATGGAAATGGTCTGCCACTGATACTGTATATCTAATGCAACAAGGATACCAATGACCCCCGCCCCAAAGCGTTCAAAAATGTTAGGTAAAATAAATAAAATGTTTAAAAAAAACAACAAATACATAGAAAATAAAATAAATATATTTTCAATCTTACATTTTCTTCTCGATAGTTGAGTTGAAAGAGATGAGCGTACGCGGTGTGTGCTGTAGATAAGTGGTAACGGGATAATGGCTGGCACTTGTAAGCAGTTCATACACCACCTGATAAAGCTGCAGAAATGAAACTGGAAATGTTTGTCTCTGATGTATTTAAAGGACAAGTTCATAATTTTCCAAGTGTGCCGTAAAACTGTAGTACAAATGAAGTGCCGAACGAACTTTGAAATAGCTTTTTCTTGCTGTAATAATCCCCCCTTTTCAATCCTGACCTGACAGTCCTCTTCTGTGCGAAAAGATGTCTTTCTTTACATATTTTTCAACATTTAAGTCTTTTTAGTGCCTTAGTTCCTCTTTTTGTTACTGTATTTCCTCCACAGCTCAACAGGGAAACACTGTCTGAGGAAACACAAAGAGGGAATGTGATGCTAAAAAGACTGTAATGTGGCACTTTTTTTTGCATTTTTGTATGTGATCATCATACATTGGGTGAATATTGCAATGTACTCATATCAGATTAGTTCAACATGTGACTTTGTAACTGCAGCTTTTGTTAGTGTTGTGTATTTCACAAAACGACTGTGTGGCCACACTGTCCATCACTGACATTGGAAGCACATTTGAAGGAGGTCTTCTAATAGCAGTAAGACCCTCCTACCACCCCCACCCATTACACATGCACATATTTCAACCTACCATGTCCCGAATGATGTGGCTCTCATAAACCTGGGTGACATCTTTGGCTGTGTCTGAACAAATCTTGTCAATGTGCGTCAGCAGAGCCACCTGATGAACACCTAAAACACACACAGACAAAGAATAAAATACTGTCATAAAGGTTTCACTGGACCAAACTATATAATATAATGGCCTTTAGGTGGTAAAAGCCAGGTGACATTGCAGGACTGAATGACCCAATGTCCACATAATGTAATCAGTGTGTGTCTGGTAAAAAAGTCTTTGTGTGTGTTGTTTGTACTGTTCTCACCCAGGTCACTGATGTGCTCACGGAGCTGTCGGAAAGTTGTGCTGAGGCCTTTGGGGTAGGTCAAAATTTTGGTGGCATCCACCACAAAGGCCACACAGTGGATCTTGTCTTTAATGCTTGGCTTCTTCACATAGCCCCAAGTCTCTGACCTCACTGGTTGATCTGGGCTAAACTGGGAGAGTGAAATGAAGGAGATTCAATTTTCAAACAACTCACATGTGATTGCTAATTATTATTATACATAAGTACTGATGAAACTGGTGATAACACCACTCACTCAGCAAGCATTTATTCACAAATCAAATATTGTGTGAATTAATATTTTAACCAGATGATAGTACTGGATGAAAAGTCAAAGGATCATCACAGATGTGAACACTTCATCCTGTGGAGGGTCATGAATATCACAAATGTTAACCTTATGGTGGTGCTAGAAGAAAACTCAGCACACCCCCAAAGCAGTTAGGATTCATCCTCTGGGAAACGAATGTCTGTACAATATTATTTACCTATCTAGTAAATGTTGAGATATTCAGTCTGGACCAAAGTGGTGAACCAAAAAACTGACCAACAGGCAGACAAAAAAATGAAGAAGAAGAAGAGGAAGAAGAGTATAAATTGATCCAGTTTACCTTGTGTCCCTCAGGTACATGGCCTTTAATGACAGACAGGATGTCATGGAGAGTCATCCCACTCACTTCTCCATCCCGCAAGCCCATAACATCACACAGCACCAGTGCGGTGGGATCTTCTCCCTTCTGGCTGTGGATGTTGAAGGACTGCAGCTGGCACAAACAAGACAATGACATCGTCACTAAAGCCGTGATGTCACTTGAGGTAATTAATGAGATTTTGCACTGCTCTCTGAAGGCTTCATACAACTTCTTTCACATATGCAGTAGTACCCCACAAGACCTGTGCCCAGACTTAGAACTGTAAATATGGATTTGAAAGAATAAGCTACTAATCTAAAAAATCCCTCTGTAAATGACTCTGATGGAAAGCTTTAGTGAATTGTCTACTGTTACTGATCCACTTTTACCAAGCAGCCCGATAATTATGGTTGTCTGTGAGTGAGTGTCTGAGTGATGATGAAGTTAGACCATTGGCTGGCCAAGTGTTGGAGTTTCCCCATTAGCTGTTGCTCTTTCAAAATGAATCGTTACAGGATGATGGACGAGGAGGACAGCAGTGACTGTGCCTGCTCCTAACTTTAACATTCTCAGCTCTGGTGTTAAATGCACCAAAGTCAGCTGAACTCCTGATTAAACACAAACAGTGCTATCAGCATCCAGCAGGAGGTATGCTCTGCAATGCATTTGGTCTTTATAACTGAACTGATACCAGGATGCAAGCTTTTTATTTCTCTTTCACAACACAAACGATAAACAACACAAACAACAGCATTAAAACACAAGTATGCAGTAAAGCATGTGATTAATTTAGGCTATTCAGTTTAGTGTGGGCCAGCTGCTGCACAGGTGTGCTTGATTTGACTGAGATGGGTGGAGATTAGCCTGCATTGTTGTGTAATTATTTGCATACATTACTCGAAAGAAGTCCTAAATGTCACTAAGTTTATACATAACCTCACATGTAATTTGTATATGTAAGGAAAATTGGAAAAGCAAACTGGAAAAGTAAACTTGAAATTACGAAAACCTTCCAGTTCAGTCCAATTGAAAGGTATGTGTCAGTAAAATGTATACATGTAACTTGACAACATCTAATACAGCAACAAACATGTAAGATGAGAACAGGGAAAATGAAAAAGTTATGTACAGCTCTCTGTGCAGATCAGCGTATTTAACTATGGCCGCAGCCTCAATCACATGAAACAAAAATCAAAAGATGAAAATGTTAATATAATGCAGTAAAGAATACATTTGCATACTTTTATCATCATACATGTCTGATGATTGGCTTGTCAAGCTTAACATGTGATGAAATATCGATGGACATTTCATCACAGTTGCTCAGGTTATTGTGCCTGCTGCACACATATTTATTATTTGACTTCAATGTCGCTGAATTTGTCACTGATCTCATCAAAGTAATTATCAGCAAAGCGAAGCATCTGGATGATGGCACTGAGCAGCAGGATGTCGTTGTCTGGGTCCAACTCCAGCTCTTCACAGTAGTTCTTCACTGGAACAATACAGGACAAAGGCACGCCAAGCCGAGCACTCGCTTCCTGCATCTGCATCAAAAAGCACACTTTTTTAAAAAAGTAATAGTAGTAGTAATTTGGTCATGGCAACCCATTAAAAGCCAAATGAAACACATGACTAATACATATTGAATATATATTAGTAATACTGCCTGCTAAAGAGAGAAAAACGGAACAAATGAAAGTTTGATTAAAATATTCAGTGTTCAGTGTTTTCCTGATTTTGAACTTATGTTGAGTCACAGGACACTTCCCGGCGTGTTCACCACAAGAGTTGTTACATTTGAGCCATTAAGGTCTGATTTACTATCTACCTTCAGTTTCTCATGTGACAGTGTGAAGCACTGAGGGACTAAAATGAGGTCAAAATCCTTACCATTTCTTTAATGTAGCCACTCTTATAAACGTTTTTCACATCCTCCATCACCAAAGGGCATGCTTCATCCACTTTAGTGAGGAGGACCAGCTGAGGAATCCCTGAAAACACCAGATAAAAAAAATGCTGTAGCAGTCAAAATACTGAGGTAACACTTTTTAACTTCTAAAATGCTTTTTTGTTGCAATTTTGCAATTTGCAATTTTTCAAACTACCTGTCCTTTAAACATCAGCGTGTATAAAATCTCTTGCTCATTTAATCTTTCACTTTACCCTGTATTTAATAGTCTTATTTAAAACTGAGATTTGAATGAATTAATCAAATAATAAAATGTGATGTTTTTGTTTTGTTTTTTGTAAAGGAAATGTGTAAACTGAGTCTAAATTAAAGGTCTGGGTGTAAATCAATAATGTCAATAGACCAGGACGTACTGGAGGGTTTGCATGTGATGGGAAAGGAATAAAAATAAAGTTAGTTTGAAATCTGGCAAGTCCCTTCTTCCACCCATCGATGCATGGGCTCCAAAAAACTCCTAAAAAGGTGTCCTCTGGGATCTGACACTAAGACAGTGGCAGCAGATCCTTTAAGTCCTGTAAGTTGCAAGGGGGGTCTCCATGGATTAGACTTGTTTTTCCAGCACATATCACAGATTCTGTTGGCTTGCCTTCTTCCCGTAGTCAATCCTGGTGCCATCTGTTCCCCAGGTAAACTGATCACTGCATACCGGGAAGATCTCACAAGACCTGCCGTTTTGGAGATGCTTTCACCCAGTCATCTAGCTATCAGAATGTGGCCCTTGTCAAAGTCACTCAGATTCTTATGCTTGCCCATTTTTACTGCTTTCAATGCATCAGAATTGACTGTTTACTTGCTGCCTATTATATCCCACCCCATAACAGGTTCCATTTTAATGAAATAATCAATGTTATTCACTTTGCCTGTCAGTGGGTTTAATGTTAGCTAATCAGTGTTACATGTCTTCATAAAACGAAGCAGCACTCAGTTTTACTGACCCATTAAGTTGATCTTTCTGCGTATAGCGTCCAGCTTTTCCTGCAGCTTTGTGGGCATGATGGAAATCTTGCAGGCATCCATGACATAAGCCACACAGTGAATCTTGTCCTTGAGAACTGGAGACTTTCGAAAGCTGCTGGCCTCCGTTTGCAGAGCAGCAGAGGGGTTGAACTGAGTCACAGAGTTGAAGGGAAAGACAAGGACAGTTTGAGTTAACTATGACTGAATCAATGGTTAAAACATTCACTCTCATGCTGAATGCAAAGAAAAGCTGTACCTGATAACGGTCAGGCAGATGACCTTTGAGGATGCTGCTGATATCATCAATATCAAGTCCTGCCCCAGTGCTTTCCTCCAATCCCATGGTGTCACACAACAGGACTGGCAGAGGTTTTCCTTCTCGTCCCGCTTTCAAAGAGTAGGTACGAAACTGTTGGGGACAGAGTGATGAATAAGAAAAACTATAGAACGGGAAATCATTAAGTCCTTAATAATTTTAAAGAACTGACCTGTGTGGTGAGGCTGGTGCTAGAGGAGCCAGCGATGGCCTGGCTGGTGACGTGGCCTCTGAATACAGAGTTGATAGAATTGAAGAAACTGGACTTTCCAGCTCCAACTGCTCCTATGAGCAAGACCCGAATCTGGGACACAGAGTTGACCATGGGTTTGTAGAGCCGAATACTTTCCATCAACTCCTTCCTCTTTCTGTTAAGATTAGAAGATAAAGAACTTTTTTCCTTTGATGGAAAGGTTGGTAGTTGATGTTGGGCTGTTTGTGACTGTTTGTGTTTTTTGTGCATAACTAGTTGACTTCCATGATAGTAGCAGGTAACTGTGTGACAGTTTGTGAAGAGTGGAATTAAAAACAGTATGGCACAATAGACATGGCAAACAATATGTTGTATAGACGCCATCTTCAAAATAATTATAAATAGCTGGTATAGTATGTCCAGTCAAGCATAAAAATACTATTAACTCACTTTACTATTTTTTTAATCATCAATTTGTGTCATGCTATATATTGTATAGTACACTGAACTACAGTAAGACATAGTAATAGCATTATATGCAGGGTGGTGACTGTATCCAATTTACTCAGATTTCCAGATTATAGTCCTCCATGGCTTCTCAAGTTCGGTGCTTTCTGTTGAAGAGAAATAACGTATATAGGACAGTCATCTTATTCATATTGATGAAAATGTCTTTATGATGTGTATACAAGACACATTAAAAAGATAAAATAAGTTCAATATTACTACCTAAGGGTAGCAGTAATGATGGACAGATACTAGAGGGGGGCGCTGACCTGAGCAGGTCACCATAGCAACAGACTTTTCCTTTCCATGTTTTGTCATGTTTTTTCCCCTTTTCCTTTGTGTGTGAATGTCTAACCACTGTCCAAGTTATATGCTCGTATCCTAATATCGACACTGATAGTGGGCTTGTTACTGACTGTGAAGTTAAAAGACAGTTTTTGTATCAACATTTGGCTGATTAATACTGTTACTGGTAAATAGGCATTAACAAAAAAAGCCATGTCAAGATATCTGATCACATAAATATTGTCTTATTACCTTGCATTTAAACACCTCTGCCAGCCAAGTGTTGGTGTTTGTATCCATGTAATCCATTTCAAATCAGGAATGTCTGATTGTGTGTTTTATAATTGCAGTAGCTCCTCTTTAAGAAGCTCATGTCTCAGTGAACAATTGACATGTGGCTCAGCCAAACGGTGGCAGCTCTTTGATGTTACCATTACTAGTATTGATATGAGAGATATTAGCATTTGTATGAATAAGACTAGTAGTTTGATTGTTAATGTTTACATTGTAAGTAACTTCATGAGTCAGAACTGAAATGAACATTACTGTTATGACTGTATATGTTATCAGTTAAACCTATTTAAATTGCTGGTATGTTTTGTTAACCTGATGTATTCATGGATCATGTTTGTATTTCAAACAGCAAGGCAACAAATACAGTTATTTAAAGTTAACTCACCTTCAACTTCATAGACTTCACACTCAGTCAGCTGAAGGTCGTTGCCATGCATGTCTGCAGCATTAAAGTCGTAATAATTTCCTGGATAGCTATGAACTACAGCTTGACTTCTATTGACAAGAACCAAATCTTCTCCAAAATATGGACCAGCGTTAGCAATCATTCTCACTGCATTTCCGGGACCGGCGACCGGATATTTGTTGAGCTTTTCTCCACTGAATGTGAAGAGGAAGGCCTGGTCATCATGCACATACTGTCCAGACTGACTAAAAGGTTGTTTGGTGTAGCCTCCAAACACATAACCAGAGGCATTGTAACCCACGGACACTGTGGGACAGTGGGTGTCACATCGTTGGTGGAAGGCTGCCCCGGTGAAACCATGGATGCTGGCCTTGTACAGCAGCTTTAGCTTCAAATTTCCCAGCTGTGAGCAGATTGTGCTCTGCTGGTGTCTGGTCAGCTTGGAGTTCATAGTGGATAGTTGGTCTTCTCAAGTTTCTAAAGGATATTCACTAGACCGTTGACGTTTCTCAGTTTGGTGTCTAAACACACAATAAAACATCCATTAATTAAAGTTCAGGATCACCCAAGATAAACTACATTTATGCATCAATCAGGTTGCAACCAGTCATCAGTGTTCAATTTGTTTGTAAAATCATGGAAATTAGAGATCTCTCATTCTAATCAACCAATGCTGATTACCCAACATAACAGATACATACTAATGACATAACATTACTGATAACATGGTTAAAATGAAAAATGAGTGTTTACATGCTCCTTGCATGTTTCTAAGCACTTGTTAATCCAGTAGCTGACAAATATGGTTTAATGTATCCAAGTTTAAAGCTTCATGTAGAAATAGACAGGGAGGAAGTAATATTCCTTCTCTAAATTCAGTTGGTCCAGTGTTGAATAACAAAAGGTATACAATAAAAACAAATTAAATGTGCATCCTGTTTCTTATTTTTAACTTCCCCTTTATTACTTGAAACATGCAAAAGCTACCTACACTTTAAATACCTTGGCAGATTCAGACTGAAACTAGAATCCGGTTTATTTTATTAAATATTATTTATATTTTATATCTCTTACTAGAGATTTCTTCACAGAGAGTCTACCACGGCTGGGCACATGATGAGGCATAACACTTAACTTTCGATTTCCTCTCAAACTGACATGGAAATGGTCTAATATCTAATATCTAATGCAGCAAGGATACCTATTACCTCCGCCCCAAAGCGTTCAAAAATGTTAGGTAAAATAAATAAAATTAAAAAAACCAAGAAGTACATAGAAAATAAAATAAATATATTTTCAATCTTACATTTTCTTCTCGATAGTTGAGTTGGAGGAGTTGAGCGCACGCGGTGTTTGCTGATAAGTGGCAACGGGATAATGGCTGGCACTTCCAAGCAGTTCATACACCACCTGATAAAGCTGCAGAAATGAAACTGGAAGTGTTTGTCTCTGATGTATTTAAAGGACAAGTTCATAATTTTCCAAGTGTGCCGTAAAACTGCAGTACAAATGAAGTGCCGAATGAACTTTGAAATAGATTTTTCTTGCTGTAATAATCCCTCCTGTTCAATCCTGATCTGACAGTCCTCTTCTGTGCGAAAAGATATCTTTCTTTACATATATATTTTTCAACATTTAAGTCTTTTTAGTGCCTTAGTTCCTCTTTTTGTTACTATACTTCCACCACAGCTCAACAGGGAAACACTGTCTGAGGAAACACAAAGAGGGAATGTGATGCTAAAAAGACTGTGATGTGGCACTTTTTTTTTGCATTTTTGTATGTGATCATCATATATTGGGTGAATATTGCAATGTACTCATATCAAATTAGTTCAACATGTGACTTTGTAACTACAGCTTTTGTTAGTGTTGTGTATTTCACAAAACGACTGTGTGGCCACACTGTCCATCACTGACATTGGAAGCACATTTGAAGGAGGTCTTCTAATAGCAGTAAGAACAGGAAGAATGGTTACAATGAGGAACTTTCTCAGTGTTCATATGGGAACCTGAAATTTTGAACTTGTATTTTAACTCATTTTCATTCAAAACAAATTTGACCTATTTACTGTTTAGCACAACTATTTGGCACACATGTATGTTTATCCTCGATCTATAGTTTTGTTTAAAACTTAAGTACATGATCATACAAGCTAAAAATAGTTGTCTATCAAACCTCACAGTAAATTGACGATGATGATGATGATGATGACAGTATGAATACAATATTAAGTTTCCATTAATCCTGTAAGTTATTTATATTTTCAGTTGACTTCAGAAACGTGTAAACTTTAAATTCATTCAGATCAAAGCATTGCAATTCTTCAGTCAAGTAGTTTCCCCCTGTGGAAAAACACAGACTATCTCTGCATGACTATGACAGTCTCAACCACTAGAAATGTAATTCCTACCTAAGAGAAAAATTGTATTACAAGTTTTCTTAAACCAACTGTATGTGTCACTCAAGAACAATTCAGTGTATGTAGCCCAATACTCTTGAGACGAGGAACAGATTACTCAATACGTTACAAATGGCTGATTTTATTGAGTCAACATTTATTAGAATTAAAAGCATCATGAAAAAATAAAGGTTTTTTTTACAGTTTAAATCCCCTGCATGTAATGTCATGTAATTCTAGCTTTGATTTACCACTTGGAGTCACTGAAGGCAGACATTTTCAGATCCTACACACATACTTTAGTGACATTTTCAGAGAGACATTTTGGATAAGTTTTGTGATGGATTGTCTTGAAAATACAGGTCGGCATACTGCAGGATGTGGTCGACAGCACTAAGCAGAAGCACATCAGTGTTCACATCCAGGTCCAACTCTGATGAGTAGTTCTTCACCGGGACGATGTAGGAGGTGGACATACCCAACAGAGCTGCAGCTTTATCCATCTGCACAACACATAAACACACAAACACGTGACGATAGGAGATTTGGACACTGTCTGCATTGTGTGTCATATGTTGATTCAATTATTTTCCCTAGCTGTATCATACCAACCTGATGACCAGAATAAAACATTGGCATTGTACATGTCTGAAAACCATGCTGAATGTCTATGTTTCAGTGTTGGCCAGGATCAGTTTTATAACTTTGTTTGATGATGTGACAGTGCTGTGGTTAAAGTGTGGTTAGGTTTTAGGCACACACTTTGTTAGGGTTAGCTGCAAGTGTCCTGACGTCAGAAAAATTGCAAATATCCAGATGGCAGTGGTCTTGAGGTGGTCTTGATGAGGGCTCTTGGCTGCATTGGTGCTTTTCCAACTTTCCAAACAACCAACCCCTCCTCTTCATAAGAAAGTCAGCTCTGAACTACAATCACTTTAAATGTTGATATGCTATTTACAAGACGTATTGAAATATTGAGATTCAATGTATCTGTGGTTTGCAGAAACATACAATGTCAACATTTTGTTCCAGGGACTGGGCTGATCATGAACTATGTTCTCAGTAATGTGTGCAGTTTGCTTTAATTTCTTTTATAATGGCTCTGAGTCTGGATTACTCAATGGATTTTCATGCTTTAAGAGTCTGCTCTCCTCTTGACCTGCTATACCGGTAATTTTCCATTCACCCCACCTCATCGGCCAACTCTGTTCACCTGGGCATTCACGTGTTCCCCATCAGCAATCAAGCCACCTAATATGCTTCTCTTGCCTGCTCACTCATTGTCAAATTGTTCTCTTCGTTCTTATGCTAGACTCTCCAGCACTCACCATCGGTTTGACTACCTGGCTATGGCTCTGTTCTGGTCTGACCTTCCTGCTTCGTCTCTGCCCTGATAAATGCCTCAGCCTTCTATCCCCGACTACGAGTTCAGCCTATGTACTTCTTGGTTCCTGTCCGCCTGGCTTTCCTCTGCATCTATCACACAGTGTGAGTTTCCCTGCCATTATTCCTGTTGGGTACTTAACATCATTGTGGGTGCATCTGGTTCCTGATCTTCTGTCTGATGAATTGTACCTTACTGCATTTCCTCTGTTACCCATCATACCTGCCACTGATCTGCAATAATGGTCATTACCAACTCTGCCGTGGTGTGTTTGTGTTGCAACTGGGTCCTACCATCCCCACCCATTACACATGCACATATTTCAACCTACTATGTCCCGAATGATGCGGCTCTCATAAACCTGGGTGACATCTTTGGCTGTGTCTGAACAAATCTCGTCAATGTGCGTCAGCAGAGCCACCTGATGAACACCTAAAACACACACAGACAAAGAATAAAATACTGTCATAAAGGTTTCACTGGACCAAACTATATAATATAATGGCCTTTAGGTGGTAAAAGCCAGGTGACATTGCAGGACTGAATGACCCAAGGGAGAGAGTGTGTCTGGTAAAAAAGTCTTTGTGTATGTTGTTTGTACTGTTCTCACCCAGGTCACAGATGTGCTCACGGAGCTGTCGGAAAGTTGTGCTGAGGCCTTTGGGGTAGGTCAAAATTTTGGTGGCATCCACCACAAAGGCCACACAGTGGATCTTGTCTTTAATGCTTGGCTTCTTCACATAACCCACAGTCTCTGACCTCACTGGTTGATCTGGGCTAAACTGAGAGTGAAATGAAGGAGATTCAATTTTCAAACAACTCACATGTGATTGCTAATTATTATTATACATAAGTACTGATGAACACCACTCACTCAGCAAGCATTTATTCACAAATCAAATATTGTGTGAATTAATATTTTAACCACATGATAGTACTAGATGAAGAGTCAAAGGATCATCAAAGATGTGAACACTTTATCCTGTGGAGGGTCATGAATATCACAAATGTTAACCTTATGGTGGCGCTAGAAGAAAACTCAGCACACCTCCAAAGCAGTTAGGATTCATCCTCTGGGAAACAAATGTCTGTACAATATTATTTACCTATCTAGTAAATGTTGAGATATTCAGTCTGGACCAAAGTGGTGAACCACAAAACTGACCAACAGGCAGACAAAAAAATGAGGAAGAAGAAGAAGAAGAAGAAGAAGAAGAAGAAGAAGAAGAAGAAGAAGAAGAAGAAGAAGAGTACAAATTGATCCAGTTTACCTTGTGTCCCTCAGGTACATGGCCTTTAATGACAGACAGGATGTCATGGAGAGTCATCCCACTCACTTCTCCATCCCGCAGGCCCATAACATCACACAGCACCAGTCCGGTGGGATCTTCTCCCTTCTGACTGTGAATGTTGAAAGACTGCAGCTGACACAAACAAGACAATGACATCATCACTAAAGCTGTGATGTCACTTGAGGTAATTAATGAGATTTTGCACTGTTCTCTGAAGGCTTCATACAACTTCTTTCACATATGCAGTAGTACCACACAAGACCTGTGCCCAGAACTGTAAATATGGATTTGAAAGAATAAGCTACTAATCTAAAAAATCACTCTGTAAATGACTCTGGTGGAAAGCTTTAGTGAATTGTCTAAGTTGATGTTAATGATCCACTTTTACCTTTTTGGTGAAGCTGGCTGAGGAGGAGCCCACCATGGCCCTGTTGGTGACTCTTCCATGAAACACAGACTGGACTGAACTGATGAAGCTGGACTTTCCAGAACTCACTGGGCCCAGGAGGAGAACCCGAGCCTGAGTCGCCTCTTCACAGCTAGGTCTGTAGGAGCTGACAGTCTTCATCAGGCTCGTCCTTTTGCTAGGTTAGAATTTTTTTTTTAAAGAGCATCTTTGATATTGCATATGTTTATTTTGCTGTTCAAAACAATTTAAGTTAAATAAAGCAGTTAGAAACATATATTATCTAAATGAGTTGGTGGAATGAAGGTAATAGGTTGAAAGTGTTTTAAAATATATCTTCTGTTCTATAAAATGAGATAATTTGACCTATAATTAATTTAATAGTTTTGCCAACTTGACATTTTTCCGTGTTGCAGCTTCACTCACTCTTCTGTCCATTCCACTCCTCTCCATTGAGACTCCAACTTTGGCCAAGCTGCTGAAGAGTTTAAGAATTGATCAATTTTAATGAAATATCCAGTGTTTGAACTGAGTGGTATTGCTGATTTTTAACAAACTTCTTTGGATTAAGTAGCTTACCTGGGAACTGTGTTGAACTGATGATTTGTTTTGGTTTGTTGGAATCATCTCCGGTGTAGATAGGTTGGACTGGGGCAGCTGAAGTTAAAGGAACTCCAAAACCAGAGCCCCCCAAACTAGTGAATGAAGGTTTGTTGGAATCATCTCTGGTGTTGATAGGTTGGCCTGCGGCAGCTGGGGCTACAGCGCATCCAAAACTAAAGCCCCCCAAACTGATGAAAATCACATGCATCAGAGGTCAGACACAGAAAAGGAGAAGAAAATAACTTGACTGTTCCTGGTTAAAAGACTGCACTGTCCTCCCCCTACTTCAGTAGTTTATGAAGGGAGGGGGCAGGTTGTGTTATGAGGCCTAGCGTACGCTGAAGCCAAAAGCGAAGTGATATGGTTAACTAGCTGCTAGCAACTTCTAATGAAATCGAGAAAGTTATCAACATAGTTAACGTCATGTTACTTCAAGCACAGTCATTTTAGCAGTCCAACAGCGTCGGTGCGCCGCTGCTGAATGGACATGGGGGGAACAGTATTGTGCATGCTCGCCAACTCACTGGAACGATAAGTGTAATAAAGCAGATGTTATTATTTACACCTGTGCATTTCCTGCTTTGACATGTCAGCCAGATGACTGCGGCACATATTTACAGCTATAATTGTGCAGACGCAATTTTTGACATAGATTTCTACATAATTTCAAAGACTTTTCTTTTTCTTCATGAAGCCTTACCTCATTTTACGCCAGTTTTTTCCTATCCCTGTTTTTTATGTTGGGTCAATGTGCTTGTACCTTCTTAGGTGAAGCGATCAAAGGAGGCGGTGCCTTTATTAGGAAAAGAAAATGAAACGTAGCTTACTGTTGCTTGAAACTGTAAGATTTTAATGCCTGCATGAAAATAAATCAAATGAAGAAATAAAGTGAAATAAAATATACATTAGGGTATTTGTATTTCCTTTTTTGTATATAACTACTGTGTCATAATGTAATTGAATAGTTTTTCAGTTTTACATTAATTTTCCACGTGGAAAGCCAAAGTCAAACTTTATTATTCTCCAGAAGTAGGAAAACCCCATTGACATTTGTAACCATGATAGACTATATACTACTATGATAAGTAAAAATACAGTTGTTGAACAGTCCTATCTTAACTGTATATAAGGACATGAGTTTTCTGTGGGGGGAAAAATCTAATATCATTGATTGATCATTGATATGATTTTTTCGAGATGTACTGTTAATAATAATTTAAAAAATCAATCTAAAGTACCTGATCTATTTTTAGTAGCTTGAGATGTTGGTATTATTCTGTCCACCATATAACAACTAGCTGAATGTAGAGAATACACATGATTGTCTAACCATAGCCTGACTGGTCAGACTAGTCATGTCAGATGACAGTTGACTGATGTAGCATTAATTATGGCAGCTGAGTTAATTATCATACTGTGCATGCTGGCTCTTTACATGGCTTACTGACACACCTAAATGCAGCTAAGCATTTATCATTAATGTTATTTGAGTTAGGGTTTCACTTGTGCTTTTCTGCAATGATAAGTACAATTTCTACTGTGGAAAATAAGTTAATTACTTTACCTACATTGTGAACATACAGATTATGTGGATATTTTCATAAACACTCACAAGCAATAACACCCAGTTTGCATGTGTGTCATGTTGCTATTGTTTTTACTCAATATATCCACTAGAGGGAGCCATATTCATATGTTTTAGGCTATAGAGTCGCTCACCCGCTGGCTGTCAGCAGAGGTCAACCTGTGGCCACTCTTCCCAAAACTTGCTGCCGTGAGTGAAAATTTGTCTTGACACACAATCATCACTCAGCAACTTTTAATAATTAGATAAAACTTTAAATTAATGCTGATCTGTAATTAATGGTGGTGATTGCTTTTCCTTGGATACGTTTTGTGTGTGTGTGTGTGTGTGTGTGTGTGTGTGTGTGTGTGTGTGTGTGTGTGTTACATCTCAGGGACCTTTTTCTGGTATGAACAGTGACCTTGTCAGGACCAGTAGTCTTCATGGGGACCAATTCAACATGAAGCAGATAAATGAGACTGCTTCAAATATTGAGGTCCACAAATTTTTAACCAGAACATGTATGACCCATTGTTGCTGGTGACATCTTGGACAGCTGGCATCAGGGTTTGAGAACATTTTATCTCAGTAAAGTAGAGATGATGAGTAATTTTAAACTGTAGAAAACAAATGGTTAAAGACTGCGACTAATGATATCCTAAATAGTGCAGGCATAGTATCATAATGGTCTTGTTCCCAAGCATCTTTTGTGTTGGTCAGTGCTGGAGGATTGATGTGCTGAATTGTGTCAAAAAGTCTGGAATTATGGCCTTTAAGGTCTGCATGACTTAGGAATGTGTTATCAAATGAGATCAATTATATATATATATATTGGAGATTATTAATAAAAGTATTATTAGATTATTATAAAGTGAAGCTAGAGTAGCCTGCATACTCAGCAAAACCCTTCCAGGCTAATTAATGAAACATGAATAACATGATAACATGGAAAAAAAGTTTACAATTTCTTTCAGGGTGGTCATCTGTCATTCACCTTGACTTTATCTGGGCTGTTTTGGTTTGCAGACTGATCTGGCATAGAGTTGGCCCATTACAAGACACAGCTATCTTCATGACCTTGTGGCCATGTATGACCTTTTGCTGTGTCAGCAGAAATAATGGCTCCTCAGTTCATATGTCTGGAGTCTCATGTGGACTGGTTGGGAGACACTGAGTCACAGTTGGGATGAAATGGGAGCTAGGTTATAAGATCTAAAACTGGTTGGAAAATCTGTCAAATTAATGTTCCGATACAAAAACACACAACAATCAAGAAGCATGACACGCCAGTTTGTGTTATTGATCTGAAGTTATCTGACGACAACACCCAAAGCAAAAATAGTACAACATGCTGCAGCCTTGAGGCCATGACTGGGTGTCATTAAAAGTGAGTTGATGGTTTGACAGCAAACACTATCTATGAGGTGGTTATCTGTATTTAGAATATGTTTCCCTGCAAAAACTGTAGTCCCACAAACCAAAACACAGTGACTGCATTACCAACAGTCTGACCAAGATTGAGCTATTCTGTAATCAAAAAACAGGTGTAATGTATTTATAAATAGGTGTAATGAACACTTAAATAAAATGGCTTATACGTAGACTATAATTAATGTATTTGTGTAAATGTATTAGGGATGTATCCAGGATACAATAATTGCTGAGGCCATACATTCTGTATGTGGTTTGTATGGCTAAGAAATGCCATATGAAATGACAAATATGTCAATAATTGCTCTGCTATTTGATAAATTCTAGACATGAACTGCAAGTGACAAAGCCTAACCCTCACATCCAACAAAATATCAAGGACACTGGAATGTGTAGGGTGAAGGGTGTTGCCTCCTTAATATTTGAATATCAAGTGCTGTTAAATGCTGCAACTTTTAGAAAACAATGTGGGGAGACTTGTTTATAAAGTAATGAACTGAATAATAGGTCAGGTGCAAACAATACCAAGACTTTCATATATACACACAACATAAGGGTGCTTTCTAAAAAAGTAAAGCATGTTTCATAAACACTGTTGCTTCCTGTCATTTAGAGGATCACTGCCTCTCTCCCTGGCATCTCTCCATTTGTTATGAAGTGCCAGAATAGAGATTAAGACAGCTACTCAAATATGTATCCAGTAGAAGTACAAATGTCGAGTATGTAAAACTGTGCAATGTAGAAGTACCTAGAGGATGACTGTCTCATAAGCTGTCATGAATATTTTAGATAGATAGATATAGATAGATATACACTTTATTGCCCCCCAAGGGAAATTTATTCTTGGACTCCAAGTGTTGTTTTTAATGATTATATACTGTATATCCCAGAATTAATGTAGGACTTACTTACTTACTTACTTACTTACTAGTAGATTTTTTATTCCTACTGGCATAGACTAGCAACAAAGCATCTTCACTCTTGTCTGTTTAGGGCAAACTTTTGGATGGCACCCCAGGTTTGCTTCAGGACTTTCAGTTTGCTCTCTACTCCTCGGTGCTAGGTTTCTTTGGGTCTTCCTCTCTTACACCTTCCTTTGGTGTCCAGTGTAGGGCAACTCTTCTCTTCGCATTATGTGTCTAATCCATCTCCACCACCTTCACATGATGATGGTGTCAATGTCCTCTTGAAAGGGCTGTGCATGAAGTTGTTGATTGTAGATGGTATAAGGCCAGAAGATGCGCAGGAGTTTTTTGAGCCTTCTAATGTGGTATGTTGACAGCTCGGAGGGGTCTGTCTCTGTCGTTGTAAGCTGTACAGCCGGGTAGAGAGAACACAGCTGTGGTGCAGTATGCTGTACTGGGGGACTTCCACACATTGTTCAGCACTCTAAAGGTGTTTCTGGCCTTGTTGAGTCGGCTTTTGATGTCACTGCCTGTTCTTCCATCATATTTAATAGTGCTTCCCAGATATATAAAGTCTTGTGTTGTGTGTAGGTTAGTTCCATCTATTTATATCGGTGGAGGATTTTAATGTTAATTTCAGACTCATTTTCAGTCCTATTTGTTATGAAAAGGTGTTGAGACAGGATGTTTTTCTTGTGTGTGTTGGTGTGCAAAGTCATGATCTTCAAGTACCCACTGATGGCTCTCGGTTGGTCTTCAGTTGTTATTCGCATCACTTACTCTATGACCGTATTGAAAAATATTTCTGACATCACGCCTGTCCTGACCTCAGAAGTGTGGTTGCTGTTTCCTATTTGGCATGAGAACTCTAGAACTAATCTCTAAACGATGCCGGGGAGTAATGATTAATTGATAACACCTTTACAGCAGCCCGTCCTTGTTATTTGGGACTGTGAGTGCAGAAAGTTCAGACAGTCTCAGCTCTGACTCAGCAGCTCCAGTTGATATCTGGACTGGAGTGCCGCAGGTGGGAGGATGAGGGTGGGCCGTCTAAACAGGGAGCTATGCTGACTATGTAGTCGTGTGACACAGCAGTCTGTTTTACAAGCAACACCCACCCCTTCCCCCCTTCCTACCATCCTATCCATCCACACTGGGTGACACACATGCACTCTCGCTCTCTGTGCTGGTAAGTCTGCCAGTAGCCTTGTTAACGTAAAGTCCAGTAAGCGCGTGTTGAAATGAAAGGGCTGCTGTGATCTGGAAGAGGCGGGCCAGAGCAGAAAAGAGGACAAATTAAAATAGAAACTTTAAAACACATTGGCTGTGCCTTTGAAATGTGGTTTCATAATCTGTGTTAGTTAGAAAAAACGGATAATTAAGCATTTGACATATGTACAGTATCTACATCAAGATCAAGAGCACAATTGGTAAAGAGAGACTATTTTTTTTTTTTAAATCTGCAGAAATGTTTACTGAACATGAATTTTTTTTTGTTTTATCATCCACTTTACATCTGATAAAAACAACTAAAACATGGCTTCCCCTTCAAATGAATCCCTCAGGCCAATTAGGGACAAGATGGACAGGTGACAGTAGCAGTTATGACCTCAGTACTTGGCAGATGTACAGATCGGTCATTTTCCCTTTAACGCGCTTAAAATGTTAAAACGTTTTCCTATTTTTAAGGATAAAAGACTGAAAGATAAAGTCTCCTCTGAGGGCTGCTGCAGGTACAAGCATGTCTGTGTGATTGCCTGGCTGCATATTATACTGCAGCCTCTTGCTGCTCTGTGACTTTATGTCTGGAGGGGACTATTTGTGAAATGTATATTTTGAGGGATGGAAAATGCTGACACGGAAATTTTAATTGTGCACCTGTTCTGTTGCAGTGATTGTGCTACTTTCCGGGTGTTTTGATGCCTTCCACTGTATGTACACTGCTGCAGATGATTATATGGCTTTACCTGGATGATCAATATTAAAACATATGTACAGTAGGACAGTAATTGAATCTTTCTCGGTACGTGGTAAAGCACCATGAACTGAAAGGTCTAAGGTCTGATTCTTCACAAAGTGTCCTTGAGCAAAACACTAACATGTCTCCCTGTGTATTTACTGTATATTGCTTTGAGTAAAAGCATCAGTTGATTGCACTTTGACCCTTCTTCCCCCACAGTGTGGGATATGGATAAATTTGATTCTGTTTTCCCTCCAGGCTACAGGGAGTCTGTCCCTTCACACGAGAGAGTGTGACTTTCCATAGCCAGTCCCAAGATTCATGCAGCCATGTAGTCTGTGTTTGTAGTCATGTTGTTTAAGATTTACACATTGCTTCTAAGAGGAAAAAATGTCCTTAGATCATCTTCCACTGTTGTTCATTTTCCTTCAAACTGCCTTATCTTCTTGGACTTCTTCAGTTTGCAATTTTCCAGATTACATTTCCACAACAAGCCAGAACAAATGGCTTATTTTATAATCTGTTAAGGCCATTTAAACACAGTAATCTACTGAGCTCACTTTATTATTGGTGGTTGATGACATGTTTACACATTTATTTTGTTTCCTTCTGTTTTTACATGTTCCAACCGAAGACATTGTTACACGAATATAACTATTATTATACGTGACTGTTCCTCTCAATCTGATTATGGGTGAAGAATTTAAATTGTCAGGTGTGGTGAGACATTTAATTATGTTTATATGTTTCAATAGGCATGATGTAAGTTAACTGCCTCCTGTTGTGGTCTCTGTCTCATGCTGATGCCCATGACTCACCTTGAAACACAGAAACTTGTTTCACTTTTTAATCCCTGAGTGTATCATCACAGTTGATATCTGGTGTTGGCCACAGAATATTTTTAACTCCAATTGTGGTTAGACAAATATTTTAAATCATATATGGCCATGGCAAAGAACAAGGTCAGCGTTTGTCTCGTAAACATGTGGCTGCAGAATGCTGGTTGCCCTGCAGTTGAAGAGGTGGAGCACTTCCAAGACTACAAGTTTAATTTCTACCAGTACAACACATAGATGTTGATGTATGTTGACTTCAGTTTTTGTGTCTGAGAAGTGGGGAAAATGTGTTATTATAAAACAAGAGACAACCATGTCTTCTCTGTTTATTTTTTGTAAAACAACATGTGATTTTGTCCGTGTGATTGCAAATCATATTGTCTGGTGGTGATGCAGACTACATTCACCATCATGTTTGTTTTTTGGTTTCATGCATTATTCAAGTCCAACATAAGTTTTGAGCAACTTGGAAGTCTTGAAAAGCTGCATTTACTATGGCAGCTTACAATAGTTCAGGCAATATACCACTCAGTCACACATGAGTATGTCCTATATCAAAGTCCATATAAACACATTATGCACACATTAGCACTGCTTCCTCACTGTTACATTGCTGCCTGCTTCCAAATAAATTGAACTCCTTCACCCTTCCAACCTACCTCCTCCTGAACTGTGTGTGCCGGTATATCCATTCCTTATTTACATGTTGTTTACCTCATGCTCTCAGTCTGCTTCAGACTGACTAGACTAACTTTATTTCTGGAGCATCACAGGAGCATACCCTAAACTGCAATGCTGCAGTAGATGGTTAAAACCTCAATATATATATTCCATTGAATTTCCATACCTGGAAAAAAATATAACTATGCAATGCTAAAGTGGATAATTATCATTGGCACCATTTTACATTTATCATTACTTACTTAGCTGATCCTTCCACACAGAGGCACTTAAAATAACTGCAATGGTACAATGAGATTCTTAAAGCACCATCTTCAACAAGTGTTGTAGATGTTAATGCCAGAGCTGGTGCCAGAGTGCAAGTGGCTGATTTCCTGCAGGCAGAGATTAAAGTTTGCATGAAAAACACTAAAACATGGAAAAAGAAAGAATTGACAGAACATTGTAAGAGGGCCTGTAACTTTAATGAGTGATGACCGTCAATGAAATGATCAGGTGCAGTGCGTACTGGTCAACATGCTCAGCGTTTCTGCCCACTACCTCGCATGGACTGTAAACAAGCCTTAATTAGAAAGTCAAGCTATCAAATGTCTCCCTGTTACCAGATCTGCCTGTTTGTGCACAGGACTTGAGCACGAGACCCCCCAAATAACTTTAATAAACATCTTTTGGATTGAATGTGTTTTCATAATAGTTGTTAAGCTCATGATAAGAACCAAAGATAACTGTGCAAGAAAGGTTTTGAGGTCAAATAGATGACCAACTGTTCCAACTGGATCAAGTCATGGCTTAAAATCCAGTGTGTTTCTTTGTGAGTTTTTCTATCCTTTTTTGGTGTCTGTTGCTACTGTATTTCTGCACTGCACTTCCCTAAAATAATCTATTAATCAACTGGGAAAACTACGTGGAATATAGAATCAAGTTTTACTCTTTTAGTGCACTTAGCCACAGTATTTGAACATAGTGTACTTTCAACAGAACAGGCAAAAGTAAATCTTTAGTTCAGGAGTCTTCCGTCAGTTTTTCATCTCAGCTGGCTGTGCTGGTGCTTTGTGTCACTGCTGACAGTCTTTAATCCATCTGGCAGGCAGCTTGGAGGAGGAAACATTGTTCAGCATCACAGTGTTTACATCTCCAGCCTCCTCCGGGTGAACAAACCCTGCAGCTTGATGAAGAAAGGGGGAGGTCTGCAGTTTTGCTGAGAAATACCAAAGCCCATCCATCTCTGTTTAGATTATCAACAGTCAACAGTACAAATCAGGCCTGGCTCAAATTTGATAAGTTTCTGCAACAAAGAATACAGCACATTGTAACATTTTTTAAAGAATATGTTGCATTCAGAACATATTATGTGAATACTTTGTGGGAGGAAAGAGCATGAGAAGAACTGTTTATCTCTCAGTCTTTGTCTTTTTTCTATCTCAAGCTTACACTTTACAACACATCTGTGAATGGAAATAAAAGGAAATCAAGTAAGAAAAGTGGGGAATGCAGGATATGAGAAAAGAGGAAAGAAGTGGGAGAAATTAGGCAGGAAAGTATCACTGGACCAAAATAGGAGAAGAAAGAAACAGAGAAGCAATGAGATGAGGAGAGGGAAATAGGGGAAAGGAGGAGGAGAAGAGGCAAGATAGGAGCAGGGAAAAGGGGCAAGAACCGGTCTGAACCAGCGTAGGCTGACTCTTGGAGTTATATACCCCTCCTCAACTCCCTCCTCCTCCTCCCCTCTTCTATTTCCTCTGACTCAGACTTGCTGAACTTTTTCTTTTACCGCTCCGTCATGCGCTGCTTGTCACCAGGAACAATTTGGATACACATTCCACAGAAGTGTAAGAAGATCCATGGCAGCGTGAGGACAGGGTGGTGATGTCGGGATGATCTGGGACTTAAGTGACGGGCAGGTGTTCCCCGAGACGTTGCATAAGGAATCAGGAGGTGTCCTGGAAGAGTCAAATTGGGTGTATTGATTATCAGGCAGACATGCTTGACATTAGTGAACATCCACACATACTTTTGGTGGGACAGTTTGTTCCTGTACTACAGTGGGTGTAATCATCAAGGACCTATTTGTGGCTATGCATTGTGGATCTATATGTAGATACTTTCAAGAAAGTGTCACCACGCTGTTCTTCTTACAGCCTTACTGCATTAGAGGAGTGATTTATGTCTTGTTTATTTGGTCAGATTTTTTGTATACAGATATGTTTTACTGCATTTGGGATATTCATCATCAGAAAACACTTTTATACAAAAACAAAGAAGTAGAAGTATTACACTAACATTATATACTAATCATTAAAATAAGGAAAGTTATTAAGAAAAAGCAACAAGTTCTTTGAAGCACATTATACAAGCACAAATCTTTACAAATAAGCTAGTTATAACAAAACAAGGAAATACTTCAGTAATTCATATAGGGAAATTTCTTACGGTAGAACTCATAAAGACAATGAAATAAAATGTGAAATATGAAAAACATCATTGGTCCTCTTAAACAAGCTAAATCTTTATCTTTTGCAAGATACTGTGTAGATACAGAGTACATTCAGAAAGTTTATATTAGATGGACTGAAATTCTACTCTTTTTCTCTTTTTCCAGTGGTATCTGTGCTCTTTTGGCCCCAGCTCTTTCAGTTTCTCAAATGTGAGGATTAATAGGTTTTCTTAGTCTCAGTTTACAGTTAATTGAATACTTCAGGTGTTTTAAACTTATCTGGACAAAATGAGACATTTGATAACATCACATCAGGCTCCAGGATATTGTGATTTTTCACTGTTTTCTGATGACTTAGCAAAAAAAAGATTAAATGATAAATCAAAATAACCTACAGATTAATCAATATTGAAAAGAAATGCTCATCGAAGTGACATTATTGATTGAGAGAAAGAGCAACAGCAGCCATATGATGACTGATTAAAAACAAAACTTTACAGTAGAGACCAAAAGGATAATAAGAATATTATTTACCTACCTTTATTAATTTGTAACATGGTGTGAGTTAACCTACTTCAACAAGAGAGGATGATGATGATGATGATGATGATATGCTGAAATATAATGATGTGAAGAAATAGCTGATATGTTAAAGGATATGCAGTAATTTTATAATTGTCATCTCAAACATATTTAGTGATTTTGGAAGAACCACAGAGAAAGAAGAAATGAAGAATGTAGAAGAAACTGATTGTAAAAGCATTCTGAAGAAATAATAGGTGCATGTCTGAGAGGAGCTGCAGCCTATTTGTTTTTTAGTAGGTGAGAGCTGTTAAAAAACCTTGATAACAGAGGGGCATCGAGGTCAGAGGCAATGGTGTCTCCATCACTGGGACAAGCACATGTAAGCTAGCTGTCGGTCATAGTGCTCATGAGAGCTGACACTATTCCTGGTCTCAGCCAGCTGGCAAGGTCTACACGTACTTTCCTAGACCAGTGAACGCAGCCTGCTGTCTTCACTGTAGATCAGACACAATCTATTAATATATATTACAGTCACAGTAATCTACTCTCATCATAGCAAATATGGAATCATACATCACAGCCAATTAACAGCAGTTTGACTTGGTTTTCATTGAAGGGGTTAGACTGATAATGTAACGTTTGGTAGCATTTACATATATATTAGCCTTAGATATTATATTAATATATTTTACAAATAAACATATTATTCATTACTTTTTCATGTCACTCTCTTCATTTATGTTGAAAAATTCTGCTATGTAAAGGCATTCCTCATGCAGTGGCTTAAAGAATAAGTTAGTATAACTGTGATGCTTAAGAAACATTCCTATCCTAAAAATAAAGAGGATTGTGACTTGTCTTGTTCAGTTTTTGAGACCTTAAGATCCTCTTTATTGTCATTTTTCCGTGATCAGGGGCACTGACAGGATTATTAACCCTAACATACACATATTTGGTGTTCAGAGGAAAGATTGTTTACATGCTGTATCATCAGCAGACCATAAAGTGCAGCTATATTAATATGCATGTACCAATATGCATGTGCTTTGTAGAAAAGAGACTATTACTTGTATTAGTTGTAATTATGCCTGGCTGAAGGCTTGATGAGCAGAGAGATACACACTGTGTATTAACTCCTGTGTCTCCAGCATTGTGCAGTAATCTCATTGGATATCTGAAATAAAGGAGGAGGCCCTGCCAGAGGTCAGACTCCTGACCTTTTACCTTACCCTATAACTCTACCAGGAGCCTTTCTGCATGCAGAGCAGTCATCAATCCACCACAGTGTGAGATAGTAGGTGCTCTGTGCTGACTCACAGGTTTTATAACACATGACCAAAGGCAGCTGAATACTGCTGGAGTAGCTCAGAGCTGCTGTCATAAATGCAATAAGATCATCTTTGTTGCTCTCACTAACAGCACCCCTTCTTCCAATATGCTTCTGGTAAACTAACTCCAATGTATCCAGTATACCTCCTTTATAGCCCCAGGGGTAAATCGTCAAAGTTTTATATGAAAAGTTTGAAACAATAAACCAGCTACCCCAAACCAGTAGTGCTGCTGGTACTAGTGATTTGCAAGATTAAGACTAATTTTCCCATAAGACCTGTTGGTCTTGAAGAGAATACTTTGGAAGTTATATTATCATCACCTATTGCTCCTTCCACTCTTAGTGGAACACTTGACACAATGTAAACTTAAGCAGTGTCTGCTGTAGAGATAGAGTGCCTTTTTTCAATGGATATATCAAGAGAACTGGATACCACGTTTCATTTATAGTTTCTCATGAATCTTCCGCTTTTTTGAGTCTCTCTGTGACTCTGTGCACATGAATGATGATGATGGCAGGAAAATACTTTTACTGATTCAAGTCTTGACCTAATGAAGCAAACTGTAATAATAAAAAGAATAATTTCAAAGTGTTTATCGACGCTCCCTCCAAATTTTACCCGGATGCTGGAAAGTTGAGGCTGCTTGAAGCTGTTACATTTAAATTTAAATTTAAATAAAAGTATATCACTTATCTAAAAGGTGTTGGTTCAAAACCCTAATGAGGATTATGATAGTGAGACAAGTTGATGGTCAAGTATGGTGCAGTGAAGAAAAAACTGATTTGAATGTTTGGAAGGGTGTTGTCATTAAACAGCTCAGTGCATAAATAGTTGTTAAAAGAAGTGTAAAAGCACAAATCCTGAATGACTGTTTTTCTCCAAATCCAAATCTTCACCACCTCATTGATTGGAAAAACATGCATTATAATCCAAGTTAAGCATACTTGGGCAAAATCTCTCCATCAGCCACAACTGAAAATCAGTTCCACCTGGACTGAGGCGAGGCGGCACCACTTAGTTTTTCCATTGCATAACTCTTTAGCTGCATTTTATTTATTTCTCTGGAGGGTTAAAACCTTGCTGAAGGCATGACTCTTCCCTTTACAATGAATGGCTACAGATGTATCCATTAAAAGTGCATGCTGTATTTTGGTTCCCTCTGCAAAAGGAAATGTTTGGAAAAATTGGATTTTTCTCTATTTTCAGCTGCCAGACCTTAAAAGGAACCTTCTAGTAATAGTTGGTGAAAACACTGTGTTTCTTTAGGTGGACTGTGTTTTCCTACATAGCATTCAAGAGAAGCTTCAGGAAGTGGGCCTACACAATAAGTAAATACAGAGTAGAGTCATTCGCAGGTGACTTTTCCTCTCAGAGGTGCGGACAAAACATTCAGTTTGAAATTCAAGTGGACATTTTGAAAAAAAGAAATCTTATCAACAGAAAGTTAGGACCACAACCATCAGATCAATTACTACAGATGTTCCATGAGTATTTCAACAGAGCCTTAACGTGCGACACCACCTGCACTCGGTTTTTGGCAGTCAAAACAACAGTGCAAATCTCACGTTTATGTTTTTGGCTTGTTTAAGGTGCAATTACAATTGAACCAGCGCTTATAAACTAATGCCTCAAGAACTCACATGCAGCCTGTTTGTTGGACAGAAAACCAATTGTTTTGCCAAGACAGAGACAAAAATGTAGGCAGCAAAATGGAGTCAAAATACAATGTAATTCCTGTTCCTGTAACTTGTAACTAACTGAGAACAATGGAAAGTCCAAAGTCTTCCTTCCTGGTGATCAGATTCAGTGAAGAAAGCTTAATAGGCTAATATGAGAATGAGTTCCTCTGATTTATGACTTTTTAAGACACCTCAGTGCAGTGAGTGGTACCACAAGAGTTCAAATATCCTTGTTCTCTCTTGGACAGACAAAACTCAACCAGATAAGTAAATACTCCAGACATTAAATCTCTCTCAAAATGCCTTATGCGAACACTATTAGATATGCACTGGACTATACTGCAGTCATAAAGAAGAGTATGAGCAAACACACTGCCTCTGCCCTGTGTTTGTAAAGCACAGCTGCTTGTTTCCTTTAAAAGTGACCGAACACAGCAGTAACTCTGCTGCTGCTGTTTGAGCTGAACAGCTGTGCAACTGAGCAGCATCTCAGTCATCTCAACTCACTACAAGTGCACATGCTCACATGAAACATAGACATTGTTGATGTTGGTGGTGCAGACCCTCTAGGGAGAATACTCACTGTCTTATCTCACTGATTATCGTTTGTTTACTGTACATATTACATGCAGTACATGTGAAATGGTCTATGACAGAGTATGTTGGGTAATTTGAATAATTTTCTTTAAAGAAGTACAAAAACAAAGATAATCCTTTTTATCTTTGATGCATTTATTGATTGATGTGTTTCATCAGAGTTCTGATCTGATCAGAAGTCACAATAATTAGACTTTCCATTTACTAAAAAAGAAGGAAAAAAAGATTACAAAGTGACAATAACCTTGCTGAGCATGTGTGTGAACACGAGGACAGTCTTTGAATGCCTCTGCTGCATCTGTGCAAATGTGTACATCTATAGTGTGATGCATTAACAGTTTCCATATGACAGACTTGAATATCTTAGACTTGATTCTTCACAGAGGGAGTGGTGATGGCTTCTGCATGCATTCTCTACATGCGGATACCTATCATGTCACGAGTGCCCCTGCCAAGGCTCTCAGTGCTGCAAAGGGCAGTCGAGACACCCCCCTCTCTCTCTTACCCACCCCAAATCCATTCGCCCCTTCGCTAACCTCGCAACCTCGCTGTGGGGATGGGCCAGTGAGAAGCAGTGCAAACCGGCGTGAGCCAGTGCTGGGAGCTACATCACCCCCGCCTCCTCCTTCCTCCTACTTCTTCCTCCCATATGTGCATACACACACACACATTAGGATTAGTGTTCTTATGAGGGCCTGCTATTGTCTGTGTTTACTCTGTAGTTTAACAACGTCTCTGATTTGAGATGGATTACTTGTCTGGTAAAAGAACATTTGAAGTTTTCAATTAGAAGTTTGATTTAATTTCATTTTAGTTGCTTTGACTGATGATGTTTAATCCTTTTTGAGAATTATGATATAAAACGCTTTAAAAAGAAGGGATTCACCCTCAACTTTCATTAATTCTAGTATTCCTTCTAAAAGCAAGCCTTAACCAAACTCTAACTTGCCAAAAGTCCTGATCTGAATCAAATCCTAATTCTGATCCTTTAAACAGCTTCAGAACGTTTCAATTGTTGTCACTCTGTAGGTCTAAAACTCAAACTGGCACTCACAAAGAGAGAAAAGCAAGAATATCTACACACACACACACACACACACACACACACACACACACACACACACACACACACACACACACGTACGTCCTCCTCTGTCCTTTAGACATGCTCTGAGCTCTGACTATCTTTAGCTGCATATATTCAGTGGCAGAACATAGGATAACTCTTTGTGACGAAGCTTTTGAAACCGGGTAAAGTAAAATCTGATTCACGTGGTTACAGTGTGGTTGGAATAAAATGAGATTCTCCTTGCAAACAGTTCAACACTTTCAACCTTCCACACATAGACAATCATGTTTTCTGTCTCGTTAATGAACCATCTTCAGTGAGATTGGTTGCTGCTGTGTCAGACTCAGGAACAGACTTTTCTTCAGTTAAGAGTATTTTCTTTTGGACTGGTGAACACAAAGATATCTGTTAATAACAGTCATAATAATTTTAACCACATTGTGAGAATTTGTTTTTCTGGGAGCAAACACAAAGTTTAACCAGAGCGGTCCAAGTTTACAAGGCCTTTTCCTGTTGTTGGGGAGCTGTTAGAGGTTTTGGTGAGCCAACTTCCCATTATGCTCCCACTCATTCAAGGACGCTGTTTTAGCTTGACTCCTTTTCTGGAGTTTGAAGAGGAAAATTTGACAGAGTTTCCTCGAATTAGCACAAATACACTCTCACTATAAAAATACATGCACTAGTTATTCCCTGGACTTTTTAGGTATTCCTGCAAACTACACTCGTTTCCTGAAAAGTGAATGTTTTTAATGTTGAGTATGTAGACTCTTTTGTTGAGTTACTGCAAGCTTTGACATCCAGCATCCAGAAGGTCAAGTTCAACAACCTTTTACATCTGTGGTGTGATAAACACATATTTCCCAATAACTTTTTATGAACTCATTTGAACTCATTTGGTCCAAATTTTATACACAATGCAAGGATTGTTTTATGAATTATGATGAATCACTATAAATGTCATTTCAACTTATTTTGGCCTTCAATTTACAAAGAAAGGGGTCCCATCTCTCGTATCAGTATCAATGCAATACTTAATATACTGTACACAGACAAAAACATGAAAAAATAACATATGCTGGTATAACAATATGAAAGTTATAGGTTAGTGCGGCTAGATGACTTAACAAATTAAAACCCTTAACAATCAACACCGCTTTCTAATTTTGGTGGGTTATATATACAGTGAGTGGGCCAATGTCACTTCATATTAACTCTATGCATGAAATCATGTATAGAGTTAATATGAAGACTTGCACATTTTTCTGCAGTCATCAATCAACAATGACAAATAAGTTTCAGTGGAGTTTGTATAAATTTCTGTTCTCCTACTGCAGGTGTTATATTAGCATCCATAAATACATAGTAAATTTGCATTTGCCTCACTGGTGTTTTAGTCTTACACACACACATACACACACACTCAAATTCACACATCAAAACATGTTCATCCACATCACACGCACACTTTCAAATGGTAGGCAGTGAGCAAATACTTTCTTCACAAGGATCAGAAATGTGTAAAATAACGTGTTTTCTATACAGCAGTATTGGGGGGTGATGGCGGGGTGGGGGGGGGGGGGTGGTGTCACATACACTTACTGATCAGTCACATGCTTAGAACTGCAGAGCATAGGAAACACTTTTCTCCTCTCCCCATGCGCGACGTGCATCACAGCACAGCTCTTTGTTTTGGAGTGTGTATGTGTGTGTGTGCTTGTCGACAGCATGGGGGGGTGTGTGGCTGATTTATATCTGCACCTGCACAAAACACAGGCAGCAGGTAGGTGTGTATCAGAGAATACGACAGTCTGATAAGAAACCAATACTGGCTGAAACCTGATGCTAAAAACAATGTCAGATAATAGAACTTGCAGTACAAACTGTACAAACTGACACTGACCAAATATTTAAATGAACACTCATTCATCTGGGTGGATTAACACTTTCAGATAGTTTTAACAATTCATCCCAGAGCCATGGAAACCTCCATATCTCTACTGTCAACACTTTTCAACACTGAATAACTGTCTGAAAGACAACTGGAAAGAAGAAAGATAACGGAAAGATCAAAACTGAAGGACACTGAAGAAATTACTCAGTGGTGTTCTTCAGTCTTAAAAATTATCCAAAGTGTGTCTGTAAGTAGGAGAGATTCATGCTGTGACAGATCCAGATTAACGGGCAGATATTACATTATATTATAACATACATGTGTCTCTGTCATCATTATAATGAGTTCAAAAACTTAATTTGTTGTCACCAATCCAAATCAGAGACAAATCGGAGACTCCTGGACAGTCGATTTTGAACAGACAAACAGGAAAGAAAGAGAAAGATATGACATGCAAGAAAGTTCACAGCTGAACAAAGAAGGTCACAATTTTGTGGCATGCATTGTAATAATTTGGCTACTGATGAACTTGATTTTCAATCATGAAAATGCACTGTTGTTTTTATGATGAATTCCAGGTATTCACATACATATATATAAAATTTTGGAACAGAAACCAGAAGCCCCTCCGACAAATAAAAGTGGTAGACTTAGTGCTGCTGGCCAGTCACCCACTTGGCTGTGACCTCTCACCCAGTGGCTGCAATTCCCAGAGTTTCCTCTCTGCAAGGCCGTAAACAAACCATCTGCCCCCTCACCTGGATTCTCCTCTCACAAACACTTTTTGTGTGACCCACAAACATCATTTGTTCTGTTTACAGTACTTCATCGCGAGGGCTTTCATTACTGTCATTGTATAAATCAAGTCTTCACCCTGCTCTTTTCGGTGTACAAATTGCATGTTCTACATGTTGGGTATTTGGGACATCCTGTTGCTGCCTTTGACCAAGTAACTTGCCTCAGAATTGGAGATGGTCCTTGATGCTGTGCTATGACTGCTCACTGCTTTTAAATGTTAGGATTGCTAAAATGTAGAGGATACTCTTTAAAGAAAAATACTAAAAAACTGGCTTAGTAACATTAACTTGGTCAGGTTGCAGTTTACATCAATGTCTGTCCAGGCTCGTATAATATTGATAATGAAGGAAATGAATAAAAGGGTGTTAATTGTATTCGCTGGCAAAATGGAAGTCATCACAATATTGACATATGATTCTAGTGAGTAGTTTCCAGTGAGAAACATGCTGTCTTTTATTTATTTATTTATTTGTTTATTTTGTTTTTTGGTTTTTTTTAGCATTTTTGCCAATTATTTTACAAGACCGACAGATCTGGGAATGACCTGCAGCATAGGTCCCTTGCCGGAATCAAACCAGGAATGCTGCCATGCGCGGTAACAACTTGGCTACCAAGGTGCTCCAATCAGACACTATTTGAATGTAAAATGTCTTCAAAACATGTTTTGTGAGGTCATGGTGACCTTATACCACCAAAACCTAATCAGTTCATCCTTGATTCCAAATGGACTCAAGGTGTTTTTGGGATATTGCGGTCACAAGGCATACAAAGGTGCACTCTTATTAAAAAATTATAACAAAACTTAGTTATATAAAATAGTTATATAAGTTACAGTGAAATATAATGAACACACACATTTCTCTACTTTGACTAATGAATATATAAACACTATACAGGAATATAAAATATATAATGATTCAGGGTGCAGATATAAGAAAACGTTATATTTAGTGAAAAAGTGTGAATGCTACTGCCAATTCATGTCTATCTTTAACACACAAATCATCAAAACCTTTAGACAATACAATACAGTGCAGTACAGTACAGTACAGTACAGTACACACAGACATTAAGAATCAATAAGTGTGAATTAACAAGTGTATTAAACAACAAGTAAACATACTGTACACTGCAAGCTTCCTCAAGAAATGCATATATTTAAAAAGATATTCAGAATAAAACAATGTACTGTGGTTGAAAATGCAACAAGGTGTAATTTAATAAACTTTGCAAAGATCCTGTTATTGGGCCAACTGTCATACAGACTGCAAAACCCACTCACAAAAACTGTGTGGTGGTTTGATGTGTGTGGTGTTTTACGTGTGTGTTCTGTCTCATCAAGCCATTTAAACTCTGTGGTTTGCTGTTTAAAGAGCCATGTGATGTCACCACAGATAAGGTGCTGTGGCATGTTCGGGAAATTCTAGGTCCGTCCTGATTGGCTGAGCAGGGAGTTGTTTTCTTATTAAATGCGCTTGACGACAACACAGCCAATGAGAGCAGCCAGAGCGGGGGGCGTGGCCTGATGTTCCCAGCTGTCTGTCCTTAGACACACACACCCACACACACACACATGCAGAGTTTTTAGTTTCACTTCCCTTTTGTTGTTTAGGCTGATGCTGAAAGCAAGTTTGTGAAAGCAAGTTTGGAGCTTTGCACCTCAAACTCATCAGCTCTACACTTTGTCATATGTTCAAAATAGATAACTTCAAAATAGATTTTACAATGTGCAAAATCAGCAGTATCAATGATAACAATATGAACATTTGTTAAAAAAAAAAACAACAACTGCTAAGCCGCTGTGGTGAGAAAGTCAAAGCATTACACATACTGTATATGAAACTGTGGCTTTTTAAATTCCGCCTATCAAATTCACATCAAGCATCTGTGAGACATTTAAACAGGAAGTTTCAGTTATTACAGGTTCAGGCAGCCAGCAGTGAAGGGGTCAAAAGTCAGAATTGCTGTTTTATTGCTGACTGATGCAGGTTTGAGAATTTCTGCAGGGACGCTTTGCAGAGCTCTACACAAACAACACATATACATCCTGGAAAAACACCCTTAGGCTTTGCTATAGATAGTACAATGCTTGCATGTGTATTCTAATTATGTACAATTTGTGTTCCCCTCATAATGTAATAGTAAAACCTTTTGTTATTATTTAGTTTTCTGTTGTATGCATAATGCACACACAGTTGCAGTTCTGAAACAGGATTGAAAACAACAACCTTACACACACACACATGCACATACGCACAAATGCACACACACACACTGCCTGCACAAAAAGACACACACAAACAGGAGCACACAGTTAGGCACGCACATCCTCCATATGTTATTACACTTAAATGTCTGGAGCCTCCGCACAGCTGGTGCCGCACAGAGGAAGCCTGTGTGTGCGTAGGCTTACACAGTGCATGCCTAGTATTTGAAAAGCAGTTGACACCCTGTCTGCTGTGGTTTGTGCTCTGCACGTGTTGATGTATTATTTGTTAATTTGGTCCCTGCTCTGCTCATATGTATATGTTTGCAACATTTGTGCACATGCATTGAAGTGTGTTAGTGTGTTTGCATGTTTATGAATTAATATCTGCTTTTCTTATCTTTTATATTTATTCATGCACACATAGCATGAGAAGTTCAACAAAGTGACTCTCAGGGGGGACTCAGTCCAAGAGACCTCACTTGTGTACATGTCTTTTCAAAATAGTGAGATTAGTAGTGTGACCGTAGTGTGACCACACCACATCAGAGTCAAATGTGACATCTTTGTGTTCAGGGTTGCGTAGTAATGAATTACATATAATCTGGACAACATAATCAGATTATAAAATATACTATAATCAGCCCAGATTACATTTGAAATAATGTGTAATTATTTGATTACATTTTTGATTATGTCTTTAAAATATGGCAATTTTAAAGTAATGAAACTTCTTTTGTTCTATTAATTTATCAATCATCATCATTACTTTTAAACAAGTGCTCCAAATGTTTTGGGGACTCTGACAGAAGAAAAAAACAGTGTTGAGTCAAGATTAAAGATTCAAGCAGCAACCTCTCAAAAATGTGCAACACAAGAACAGCTATGTCCAGTGCAATTTGTGTAAGCCAAATTTGCTGTCATTCTTAACCCAATTTCTAATCTGAAGAAACACTTCTCAGTTAGCATAAAGTCAACCAGCTAATGTTAGCTAGCTAACACTGAAGAAAAATGTGGAGGATAGGTTTAGCTTGGGGATATAGAATTTTGTTTCAACCTATTTCACCACAGAGGCTTCAGGACCTAACAAAATAGATAATCATGGAGAACTACCAGTGATACAAGCTAGGCTCGAACAATTTGTGAAAAATATTTCCAGGACCAAAATAAGTTCTCTTGTCTTGATGCTGTCCAGTCATTATCTTTATTGGAACAACATGCGTTCAGGAAACTAATTGAGGGCATAAGTGGAGGAAAGACTGTAATGACTCAGAAGACACTGATGTCTCGGCTTGATAAGGCATACATGCATGTGAAAGAAGAACTTAAAGCAAAGCTAGGCAAAGTGTATTCAGTGTGCACAACTGCTGATAATTGGACAGTTTCCAATAGGAGCTTTTTTGGAATGACTTGTCATTGGAAGGTGGTGAGCGAGGGAGGAAATCACAAAGTGTACTACAATGCAATGGCCAAATACTCAGCCTCGTGGAACAAGGCCCACTGGTCATTATTGGCTGCTGGAGCTGTGAGAGACAGGGAAAAACTCATGGTTCCACATGTTACTGTCTTGGACTTAAAATATAATGCAGAGTAAAAAGTTGTCTCTTTCAGAGTGGCACAATAGTTTGTTACCATCTGGAGACTGCCATGACTGCTCCATTGATAATGCCTTCTTAAAAGAATATACTCACAGCATCCTGGCAGCAATAGATACAAACTTTGTATGTTGTTTAACAGTCAGGATGCAAAAATTGCAACAGCAACTATGTTACAGTTCTGTTTTTGGAGGCTGGCAGAAGCTGAAAGAGAGGAAATGCATGCAATTTGGTGTCAAAGTTAACAAACCTAGATCCAGGTGATGATGCTGAGTCCAGCAGTCCAGCAGTGTGAATTCATGTTCAGATGAGGGTTTCTTCAGTTATGGACCTGGAAACGCCAATGTGGTGTTGTAAGTCTGAAAGTGTCCAGAGGGGTCATTAGGGGACTGTATAAATGCCTTTCCAAGGGTAAAGGGGCTTTTCCTTAAACCCAACACCATCTCATTATCAAGTAACCCAGTCGAACAGCTCATCAGCCAAGGTGGCAACATCTATACACCCCAGAGGAACCACCTAACAGATGAACATTTTGAACAAGTGCTCCTCTTGCGTTACAATAGGAAACTACTCCCTGTGGCCTTTGATTAGAAAATATCGGCAACAAAAACTTGTTTACTTCAGTACAACTGTAGACTTTTATGCAGGGCATGATTTGATTGGACCAGTTCTAAATGCAGAATATATTCTATATGTATATCAGTAAGTTAGTCCTCACAGGTTGCCAGGTTGCCAGTTTTGTTAATGGTTACTTTACTTATATTTGTTTTAATGATTATTGATGGATAATAATAATAATAATAATAATAATAATGGAGTTTTTATTACTTTTTACTGACAATGAGTAAGTGCTCCTCTGTTTTACAAGAGCAAAGTCCTTCATGTGGCCAGAGATTAAAAAACAGCAACAACAAAAACCAGTCCGCGTGTTGTAGATATACACAGTACACCTGTAGTTTGTAACAGTATGTATGTACCCTGTTTGCATGTGACTTGACTTCCTCATAAATGTGAACAAACTGTTGCATCTGGCTCCCTCTGAGATCTGATCACAAAGTAGCCAGTGAGTGTTGAGGTTATTAACATTTGTTTATCCATTCAGATGTACAACTTCATGGCATGGCAACAGGATGTACTAGTTTCTGAATAGCTGATTGAAACACATCAGCTTTGTTTTCTGAATTCAGAGGTTTCAGTACAAATGCAATAAATATACTCCATGGTGTCTTAATATGGAAGATATTATTCAGCTCTTACCCCTCAACCTTTACTTTTATATTTAAGGTAATCTCATGATTCATTATTACATTAACTTTTTACTTTTATAAGAGGGATGTCATATATATGGTCAAATTGGAACTGCAATTCACGGAAAGAAAACTGAAATTTGAAAGGTTGAAACTTTTTTAAACTGTATAAACAACATGACAACATTGACACTACGCGCAATTTCACACATGGAAAGAGAAGGCTAGTCCGATCTGATCCCTCAGAAGAGCTACTATAGCACAAACTGCTGAAAAAGTTAGTGCTGGCTATGATAGGCAGGTGTCAGAACACATAGTGCGTTGCAGCTTGTTGTATATGGGGTGTTAGTAAGTCAGAGTCCCCATGCTAAACCCTGTCCACTGCTGAAAGTGCCTATAATCAACCATGGAGCAATGGAGGAAGGTCGCCTGGTCTGCTGTATCATATTTTCTTTTAGATCACGTGGGCAGCCGGGTTCATGTGTGCCATTTACCCGGGGAAGACATGGTACCAGGATGCACTGTAGGAAGAAGACAAGTAGAGGCAGTGTGATGCTCTAAGTGAGTTCTGCTGGGGAACTTTGAGTCCTGGCATTCATGTGGATGTTACTTTGACATGTACCATCTACCTAAACATTGTTGCAGACCAAGTACACCCCTCCATGGTTGCATCAACCTCCCAATTCCCCAGATCTCAATCTGATTGAGCATCTGTGAGCTGTGCTGTAAAAACAAGTATGATCCATGACATCCATGTGACATCCAACCCAACTTACAGAACTTAAAGAAGCTGCTGCCAATGCCTTAGTGCCAGATACCAAAGAACGCAAAGAAGAAGTCTTTTGGAGTCCCTGCATCAACAGGTCAGAGCTGTTTTGGTGGCACAAGGGAGACCTACATAATATGAGGAATGTTGTTTTAATGTTGCAGCTGATCGGTGTATAGCCTTGCCGTTCATGTTGATTTTTAATAAAGCCAAATGTGACTGCAGCAGCTAACCTGAGAAGGTTTGTTTACAGGATGTTCTCTTGGCTTATCCACCTGTCAGAGTTTGGCAGCTGAGTACAGTGTGTTCTCACTGCAGGTCACCAAGTTTATCTGTTTGTCTTCATACCTCTATCCATCCAAAAGGGAGCAAGCCTTTTGATTTGGTTGCCGGTTTTGCTGATTTAAAACCAGATATAACCCACAATAGGGCTTCTGTGTCGGAGGCATTCCTGCCTGTTTGTGGTTTCAGGTACAGGGAGTCCTCTTTGAGCGTCAGTCCCATGCATAGCGTCACCTACCCAGTCCTGTTTTCATCACAGCACATGCACACAAACAGATAGACACATATGATAAGGACAGTGAGCAACACAAAACAAACTCTGCCCTCTGTATGCAATTTTTTTCACTCTTACTTCTGCTATTATTTTCTTGTCATTATCTAATCCATATCTTGTTCAGTTTACATGCCCCTGGCTCTGTCAATTTCTTTGTCTGTAACTCTTTCTTTCCACCTCTCTCTGACTTTCTTTCAGTCCTACTATCTCTCCATCATTATTTCTGTCTTGAATTACAGTGCTGCGTGACCAGATGTCTTATATAATCCTTCATAGTTGTTTTCTGAAGTTGCGCTGTACATGTTCCTTTGCATTTGATGGACTAGAAAATGACTGATGTGTGGTCAGAGTGTAGTGTAGGACAGATTCCAAGCAGAGACAAACATTTAAAAAATGCATAGAAATCAATGTTATTTTAGTAATTTCGGTGAATGGAGATCCAATGAATGAAAATAGCATTGTGGCTACATTTTTATGACTATGGACTTTGCAACAGCACAATGAGAAGCCTGTGGCTCCCATAAAACCTCCCTGGTGTCGCAATAAAAATGACTGCATTAGCTCAAATTTGTTAACTTCACTGTCATCTGTGAATCTGTTGTTACTGTAATGCCTACTTCAGGTTTTTTTTTAAAAACACGTTTTTCTCACTGAAAGTCAATGAATTCTGCTTCATAACAATCTTGAGAACATACGTCAACATCAACAGTATTGGTCCTTTTCCAAGTGTAGTGTGTTTTTGTGACCTGGCCCGGGGATTAAATCAGCTGAGTGACTTTATGACTCTCCAGCTGGGCTTTTGGCTGTGGGAGCAGAGAGGAAGAGGAGGAGGCATTACTGCTTCCCATGGGGATCTGGTAGATGGGTGTCAGGGGGTACATCAGGGGTTGAATCTGTTTTCCCAGTTCTGTTTCCCCTAAAGACTCCCCATTGAGTTTTCTTCTTTGCAGAGGAAAAAATCCTGACTGTCAAGGACACAGACTTACTCTGACAGTTTGTACCAGACGCTTAGACACCTCAACTAAAAGAGTGCTTGTTGTTTGTGTAGTTTTCTTTATTCATAACACTTTTTTTTCAGTTATTCTGAAACACTCAATAAGCACTAAATAAAATGCTAACAATAGTCTTTTTTTTAATTTAACAGACTACAGCTAGCCATAACAAAAACACACCACATCAACACCCCTATTTGATCCATCCAGTCAATATGGTGCAATGAGGAGCAACCTTTCATTTCTCTAGCTGAAATGAAAGGGGAACTCCAATTAACATATTGTGTCTCAACTGTGACATCATGCAAGTATTTAGCTGAAAAAGTGGTTCCTATGATATGTTGAGAAAACCATGTCTGACCTGCTTCTGTGATACTGATCAAACATGTGTTGCGTGTTTTGGATTAGTCTGAAGCTGATACTTCTCAGTTTAACCTTACAACAAACACAAAAGTCCACTTTAGAGTTTTGGAAAATGTTAATGACAATAATCACATTCCGGGTTAAAAACAAAAAGAAAGTAAAAAGTCCTGGATAATGGAAATTGTTTGTTCACTCGAATCAGCACCAAGAGTTCCCTACAGAAAACTTTTTAATGTCTGAGGTGTGTTAGGTGAGGTTAGGTCAGAAAAACACACTGGCTCTTTTAAAGCAGCAGCAATAGATATGTTTTTGACCAAACCCTTTAACATATTTAGTACTAGATAGATATAGTTTATGAAGACAAGGGTTTGATGAATGCATTAAGAATGAACATGAAGAGTACATTTTCAGGCCATAAAACCAAAATGGAGGGTGTCCTTGTTTTTAGAAAAAAAGTTCCTCTAAAGAAAAAAAAAGTTCACAGTCATGAGCAAAGGGTGAAAAACAAACTGTTGTTCTTTTCTAGTACACATTAGGTCAACAAAGAAGAATTTGTTACTGATTATTTGTCTGGCAGCTGACAGACTGACAAACCGGTTTGAAAGATAAAAAACATCCAGCAATGACAAAGATGTCAAAATCCAGCCGTGTCAACCTCCCTCTCCTCCTCCCACGTGATCTACCTCATGTTTTTCTGAAAGATGACTCCCTGTTCTCCAACACCTGGGCTTCAAAAGTAGGCACTTAGCCAGGAGTGGGAGAAAAACAAACCTAACAAGTTTCAGATTTCCTTTGACTGAAAAACAAACGGGAGGAGAATGAACAGAGAGGGCGGGACGGAGGAGAGACGGGGGAAAGATGTAGATGGGAGGAGGGGCTTTAGATTCATCCCTGCACACTCACCAGCTGAGGGAAGAGCCTGTTTTGTTGCCCTTTGACACGAGACCAGTAGGACTTCCTCTGAAGTAGCAGTTTGCTGTGAGCCTGTGGGTGGATGGGGTGGTGGGGTCGAGGGTTGGAAATGGGAAGAAGGTGATGGTGGTGGAGCTCAAGAGGGTTATGACCATAAAGAAGGAGGGGGGCTGTCCTCTGTTTAACCTCATCTGTCATTACAAGACAGGCCATAATTCCACAAAGTGAAATCCACTTGCCAAAAGTCTGAGGTTGTGTCGAGGGAATCTGCAATTCAGCACGTGCCCATAGAAAAACACAGAGGAATCATTATTACTATTATTATTATTATTTATTTTTTTTATTATTATTATTATCATTAAATGTTAAATGTTTGTTTTATGTAAAGCACATTGAGTTGCAACTGTGTATGAAATGTGCTATTTAAATAAAGCTGCCTTGCCTTGCATCATCACAACTTTTTATTCATTTTTCATGAACTTTTTATCCCTCGTTCTTTCACTGTTCTTAGGTCTCTCTGATTGCTTCAATACTTGTTTTTGTCCCCCCAATAAAATACAGCCAGTACTCTGACATCCATCTGCAAAACAGAGATTTAAAACAGAGACAGACAGATTTTTTATAATATATGTACTGTTTTTTCTCTGAAGTTGCTGCACTGGTTCTTCAACAACAACCCGTACACGCCTGTACAAATCTCTAAACCCAGTACCTCTCCAGAGAGAAGAGTTGAACGAAAAACACCACAGTTCTCTGATCATGACAGCACGAGCAGTGATTGTTATTCTCCTCTCAACAGCGAGGCTTCATGTGGATGAAGATACATAAAGTAAAGGGGCAGCAGTGAAATGAGTAGTAAGTATACGGTATACAGCAGTAAAAGCAATGGGGTGTATTGGATGTTGCCAGACATTTACACAATTTGCATCATGAGTCATACTACCAGCATGGCTAAAAAAATGGTGCCCTGAGTTATGCATATAACTTTGTAAAGTAAATCCCAGATCGAGTTAAATATTGACCTGGCAGATGTTTATAAAAATACCTGTTTTACTCATGTCATTCTAATACAGTTAACCTCTTTCTTGAAATGGTCCCAGGACCCTTCCTAAATCTACTGTAAAGGCTTAATAATTAGTTAGGAAGATACACATATTAGCTACACTAACTGTGTTGAAGAGCTGCCTTTGAACCCACGTTGTTTAACAACCAATGTGACCCATACAGTATGTTCTTACACATGATCAGGATCTAAAGTGATGTTGGCAGCACTGGACAGGTGCTTGTTTACAGCAGCAGCCTTTAACTGTGGAGAGACACTGCAGGTTTACCCACCAGTCACTGCAATTTCCCACTGCTTTAAAATATATTCAACACACAATCCCACTCCTGTAATGCAAACTCAGAATCTCTGTGCAATATTCGGTTCAGCAGATGATAAAAATGTGTTTTTCTCCTGTAGTGAAATAAAGAATGATGAATTCTCAATCCACTTCTCTGTCGAAACAAGTGTCTGTGAGACATTTATATGTTTATGAAAGGTACTGACTACCTGTAGCTATCTGAACTAGAGGATTTGTTTACCTCTGAATCCATGCATCATAAATGCCTGAAATGACGACCCATATTTCAGTGCTACAGTGAGCTCTCACTAACAGCAACAACCCTAAGCTGTGTTGTCACATATTAGTAAGGCAAACTTTACATTAGCAACTCTTATCTTAGTCAGGGTTGAGCTGATAACCTGTGTAAATATGTTTTCTGTGGCACAACACTTTTAGAGGTTCAAATTGAGATTTGTTGTAGGTTTATTAGCAGTTCCTTTTAGAGCTGAAAATGTATTTCAACTACACAGAGTTCAGTTCACTTTGTATCATATAGTTTATCTCACCCACACACCCCTCCTCAGCACTGCATGAATCTGCTGACCACATTCATCTTATCGCTGCATTGCCAGCCTTGAGATAGGTAAAACTTTTCGTTTCACTTTTAACAAGCAAGTATGATGAACCAGAGTCAAGACTCCGATCATAGATGTTTGCTTCAATTACATGACATTTTGCTTAAATGTCAGAGGGTTGCTGATATATTAGTGACAGTTTTTTGTTTTAATTCACAGAATATCTGAAACTAAAGTGAGAAAATCCCACAATCAGCCAGTACTAATACTATAACTGTCCAATCATGAACTTGTTTAACTGCACACAAATATGAAAGCACCACTAAAGTGAAATCTGATTTCTGATTTCTTTAATGAAGAAGATATGGCTAAACATTTAAAAGGTTGTTGTGTTGTACTCTTGTTTTCTGTTAACAATTGAGCAGGATCCGTCCAGCTTTCCATTTGCCTCCTTTTTTCCTTGCTGCTAAAAGTAAGCAGACATGTCACATATGTTCCATGTTCCACGGTTCTGCTATGTATAGAGTCATCTGGGATCCACCGAGCACATGTGTTGTCCATGGGAAGAGCGTTGTGTCATTGGCCTCCTCCATCCCTCACTAAACACTTTGATGAATAAATGTACAGAGCCAAACGTTTGGTTTCACATCTGGACTGAGGTGCTGTAAATGTGAAGTAAACACCAACAACTCACTACCTATCTCTGTACATTAGGAGTAGTACATCATTTGTCTGACCTTTCCAAAACCGTCAAAAATCACTGTTGAATTATAAATATGTTTTATAATGACAACACTATGGCTAAGATATAGTTAAAGAAATGAAAGCTAAGGTATTCATCCAAATCCTGCCTGTCGTCATTTGAGCGGACGTGGTGAAGTTGGTAAAGCGTGTGTTTACTTCCTCTTGTAGAGAGAAGCTGTGGTCACAGAACAGAACGAAATGTACAGCTAACAAAGCTTTTATCCCCCTAAACGTACATGTTGAAGCTGCCAAAGAAAGTCAGAGTCAGGTCACAGCAAACACGTTCCCTGTTCACCCAAAGACTAAAAATAGAGGCTGTGGTTTGTAAATGATAAAAAAACACAGGACATATTTGACTTCAGGGCAGGAACAGTGATACCAGGACCATTTAAATTCTCTGTTTTTTCTTTCTTTATCTCACTCTCTGCTTCTCCTCCCTCAACGGGCTGTTTGAATTTCACACACCACTCAACTTTATAGTCCTGCAAAGCTTTTTTATAACCAACATGCCTCCCACAAGGAGGAAAACACCTGAGATAGAGGATATAAAAACCAAGGTCAGTGAAGCTGACTTAATGGATTCGAGTACATGTCATACAGTTACATAGAAGTTATGTCACATGTAGCTAAGCTAAAAGAGATACAAAGGTCAAGACATAACCATAAAATCATTTTTATCACTGTAATATTGAACTCTATGGTTCAACTTTTAAATGATGCAGACACAGCTGATCTTTATATGCAAAACATATGTACAAATACATCTATCACTGTGCTGTGTGACTGGCTGTATTTGGACACAAAATAAAAAATGACAGAGATAGTCAGAGATTACTCTAAAAGCCAAGCTGAGCAGATGATTAATCAAAAAGGGTCTATTCAGTTGCACTTCTTTACTAGATGGTGTAGGTTTCTTTGGATCTACCATTAAACCTACCCAAAGCTTTTTGATAAACAGGCTGCAAGAATAAGTTGGCATATGTGTCACAGCCCTGAGACGGTTTATCTACTATTAGATGAGTGCCACGGGGGTCCATACTGGGACCAATTTTATTCTAGATACTATACTATACTATACTATACTATACTATACTATACTATACTATACTATACTATACTATACTATACTAGATTGTTCAGCAGCAAAGGATGAAGACATGCATGCTCAGGTGGTGGTACATTTCTCCCAAAACAGGTTTGCCATTGCATATTATTAAAATATAACCATAGCTTCTAGAAGACTGGGTGGCCTTCCTGGAACATTTATACATTTACTTGGAATTTAATTTTGTAGTTATGCTAATGACTGTAATTTAACATTGGATATTTAGATTCACTCTGCAACATCAGCAGCCTGGGGTGACTTTTTTAGAGTTAAAACTGTTTAAAAGGGTTCAGGTAAAACTATAATCTAATGTGCAGATATTCACTTTTGAACCACATTTCATGGAGGTTTCTTCTGGCCTGAACAGACGTTGGATATCACTTATTTATCACAAATGCACCATAAACAATGTGTCCCTGTGGAGGTTTTTGCTATTGACACAGACCTGAGCCCTGCAGCAGGAGAACAAACACAGGTTTCTAGGAAACTTTAAGCTGTAGTGTGAACAAAGTCACAATAGCACACCTTGTGTTAGATGCACGAACCTGGCCACATATCTGCATAGTGAATCTCCTAATGCTTCTCTGCAGAACTTCACAGTGACACTGTAAAGTTGGCTGCACTGACATTCACACAGGGGCCCATGCAAGGCAGTGCACAGCTCCACGTGCCCCCGTAAATACTGAGTCATAAGTCAGGGATGCTACTACCCGCCCCCGCCCCCACAACACCACCTCATCCCACATGAGCCAATGGCAGAGGCAAAAACACCTTTGTGCTCAGGTCTCCTGGAGCTCCACATACCAAGACTGCCTGTGGTCAGAAAACAAACACACACACACTGCAAAAATATATACAGTATCTTTTACCAATGAAATACTTAAATAAGAGTACAGTATTGCCCTCAGTCATTTAAGATAAGGCAAAAGCCAGTTATGTTCTGTAAAATAAAGTTTTTTCCTTAAACTGTATATTCACCAGTATACATTTAAAAAGGTCAAAAGTTAATTGAACTCAAGTCACTCCATTGCATAAACAGAACATTTGAATTAAATTGAAAGTAAGCATGACTTCATGTGATGTGCTATTTCTCTTGAAGTCTCTTTTTTTGTACTTGTGTGGAGATTTTCTTAAATCTCATTTTTTGATAGTATCGAAAGACAGGCATCACAGAGGAGTTCACAGACGCAAGGTGCTTGTTATAGATCTTTTGCAGTTTTATGAGGATCAAACAGCTGTTAGATTTTGTTGTTGAAAGATTTATTCATTTCATTATTTATTTATTTATTTGTCTATGATTCACCAGAGATGCTGTTGTGTTCTGCCTTTGCTGCCACAACTGCATTTACTTCAGTTGTAAGTACATTGTGGCTTTTAGTAACATGTCACTGATTGTGTCATACAGACATTTCTGTTAGTTACATCACACAAGGCCACTTTTGAACTTTTGCTTCAAGACAAGTAAACCAACAATGAGACTGGAGGTTGGTACCTCTCGCTTAATTATACAAAATTGTGAGGTTCAATCTCTCATTGAATGCACTTTTTGTTTAATACAAAACAAAATAAAACTGCAATGGGGGAGAACATTTTAAGGCCACACTGATAGACCATCAAAGTGAAACAGTTCCTCAAGATGATTTTACAACTGAAAACGGCCTAATAGTGAAAACAACAAACACACTGGTACATCTACTCTGTTTTTCTTACTATTCTGCCATCTCTATTATGTGCATTGGTAAGTGAGGCTAGAGAACCTTTTTGTGAACTTCCTCATGATCGTACAAGAGACGAAAAGCCATCAAGGCAAAAAAAAGGCCCAATTAAAGCTAAAAAGACAAGTCATCCTCTTTAGTGTCACTGACAATAACAAAGACACTAAAGACTGAGAGTGTTGCTCATTTATTTTGCTGACGCAGATTCCCAAGATGTCTGGAATTTCAACCAACAACCTGCTTCTTTGATTTGTAGGTCACTGCTGCTGTAAATAGGTTTTCTGTGGGAAAGGACACACTAAAGAGACACAGGGGAGGGGCAGTAGTGTCAGCTGGGATTAAAACGACAAAAACAGATAAAATCACACTTGAGGCATTTGAACCTATATGTAAACTAAAATTCTATAACTTGTAACTTGTTGACTCCTCCACCACACACTGTGGTCTATTACCTTATAATTTCCTTTGTACAAACAGCTAATAATGTTCAAATTATATTTTTTCTCTGACTTGACTTTCTATGTAGTGTATTAACTGGAAAATGTGTAAAAATGTGTGTCCTAAAACAACTTAATCTAGAGGAAGCATGAACACAGGAAAGGAGTCACTGTATCCTCCAACTAATGTGTTTTTTTTTACATTTCAGTTCATTTCCTCTCATTTTTTTTTTTGACCACAGACAACATTACTGTATCATTTTGAGACTACAGTTGCTTATGTTTTTAATATTATGTGATTAATAGATCGTGGGAATGTAGACAACTGAATGTAATGTTTACAACCAGAACAGCACAAGCTCCTAAAATGAGTTAGCACAATTTCTTAACATGCATGCAAGGTCTTCAGTGGCTTTAACCAAGAAAGGATCATGTGGATGAGACATGACTGGATGGAAGAGCTGACATAACAGCAGACATGGCGAGTTACAGTAACAAGTGTGTAGAGTATATATCAGATGAGTAGACACTTCTTCAGATCTTCAACTAAATTATCTCGGTCATCAGGCCTAATTCTGTAATAAAAATTTATTTCACAAAGAGCGAGTTGTCTGTCTTTTTCTGACATCATATGTGTATGGGAATCACAGTCTGAGTCAGACAGTGAAACACAGAGTATGAGTTTTCCTTTCATCTCTCTCTAACTCCCGTTCACATTTGCCACTTGTAGCTACATCACATACAGCTGTTATCTAGTTGAAAAGGTCAGTGGCAACTGACATCAAAGTTGAAGCAGGCATATTACATTTAAACATGACCTTAGTCGAATCTATTTTTCATGGGAAAAAAACTAAATGCAAATCTCATGCTACTCTCTCCCATTCTTCTTATTTTCTCAAATCTCCAAACTTGACCTTAGCCCAGGTTTTTCTCTACATCTGAATCTTGTTGACATTGACAACAGCTCTGTTTACATGATGGCTCTTCCCTCGATTAGTCTTTGTTTACTTACCCATAAAGTCTGACGTCAGAGCCCAGGACAGCCCTTCCTCTCGAGGGAAGGCCCTAAGAGGATAAACTCTGAGAGGTGGAGATAATTAAAAACCCATGGAGAGATGGTGTCTGTGTTCACTTTGTTTGATGTGTTATACAGTATAATCTATAGAATTGACATGACAACAAAAGAAAGTTGACCACATATTGATCCTGTGGGACATCATATTGAACAGGATTTATCTGACAGTCCAGAAAGAAGATCTGGCGTCAATGTTGATAGTGAGAAGCATATTGTAACAGAGTTTTTTTTGCTTTTAATCTGATGTCCACTAGTTTGAACACACATTTCTAAGTAATATGTTATAATTGACTGTTCTCCAGCACATATAGTTTACCATATATAATGTAGGAGCCAGTACTAACTTAACTCAATTACCACTGTAGCCACAAAAATAGATGTGAAAAGGTCAGAAGCTCAGTCTGCTTCTTCTTATAGTAAATCAAACCATCACACCATGGAAAAACAGGACTGTGGTTCATTGATTGTGTCATGCACAGACAAAAAAAAAAAAAAAAGCTGAATAGCCATGAAAGTCCCTGAAAACTAATGAACAACGCATGGAGAATGTGGAATCTTTAACAGAGATGAATGTATTTCTCCAAGGGAATTCAACTGATCTTCATTTCAACAGCTACACAAATTCACACAGATAGATAAATTGCAGTTTTTGTCTTGCACATTAAATGTACAGTGGTAAATGTATAATACAGTACTTTATTTGATTACGGTGCAGTTAACTGAATTCAGAAGTCAGCCCAATGGTAAAATGTCTCTTTAACCATAAACTCATCATATTTAAGAGGTTTTATAATTTTCTTATGTAATCTGCAATGAATTAATAGAAGTCACTGGGGCAGGGAAGACAGGGACTTCTTTGACTTTTTTTTAAAAAGTGTTCACCATACTGACAATAACCCCTGTGTCTCCCCACTGCAAACATTAGAACAAACATTAGAACTGATAAACTGCTATTTTTACACCACACACACTGTAAAATAACTGATTTATTTTTCTGTGATACTCTGCAGGCAGGCAGGCAGGCAGGCAGACAGGCAGGCAGACAGGCAGGCAGACAGGCAGGCAGAGCAGCATAACATCGACCCCATATCTCAACCGACCACAGTCCATCGTCTTTCCCTGCAGTGGGTTACACCTCCCTTCAGCAGATCAGATCACTCCAAACAAGGAGTCTCTTATGGTGGGGCAATAACAAGTCCTAGACAGGCCGAATCAAATTACACTCACAATAACATTTACATTTTAGGCATTTAACCGACACCCTTATCCAGAACTACTGGCAGTGTGTGCAGGAGTACAGTATGTTTTCATTCCTACAGTAAGTCAACAGGAAACTAGTAGTACAGATGTCAAGGGTCAAAGAGATAGAGATCCGGCAAAGATGATGTGAGAGAAAAGATGCAAAACAAGAGGGAGAGGGAAGAGAGAGGAAGTACATCGATTTTATGGAGATTTAAGTGAAAAGGAGACATCAGCTGGCATGTTTTCAGCCAGACAAGACAGATACAAATATAACATAAAGATACATATGTAAAGTTACCAAGTGCTTTACATAAGACATTGAGGCCAAAAGGAATAAATCATGTGACGTGACTAAAATGGAAACTGAAAGAGAAAAAAAAACAGGAAAAGCTCAGCTAAAAAAAACTGCATAAGAAGTGAGATAATAGTATTTATAGTGCATATCTAACATGCAGACAAGGCAGCAGATGTGAGATCAGATTGGTGCTCATAAAAAAACAAACAAGACTGTCGTCATGATTCTGTTTGCACACATTATGGGCAGTTAGTACTTGCTCATCTGCTGCTGGTGTAGATTTTGATAAGGTCTTAACAGAACAATACAATGATAATGCAGCATCTATCCAAAATCCTGTTGACCCATGTTTGATGCTTGATCCTGGATGGTGGAGACAGGAGGTTTGCATGAAAGGAACAGAGGTTATGGGAAAGAGTGTGGTGGTGGTGGTGGAGAAGGACCTTGAGTGGTCTATTCCTACACGTCATCAAATCAATCTCTCCTGATTATACTGTTTCAAGTGATAGATTTACACATGAGGAAACAGGTATTATATCACAGAGTTTACTTGTATACCAGTAAAATGAGCTTTTCTATTGTTTCCATCACTGTGGATCTCCTGGTTGCCATTACAGCACTGAGCAGAGAACAAGAAAGTGAAAGAGCTGTCAGTTCAGGCCACAATGACAAATAGCTTCACACACAAAAGCCTGTTTTACATGTACTCTTTCTGTTGTTAATTTAATCTTATCTGAAGCTTATTTTCTATGTAGTTTTCCAGCAGGCTGAGTAATTTCTGAGTGATTTCTTTTTAAAGACATGTCCATTTTTGTTCCTATTTCAGTGAGATGTTTAGTTTTGGCTGGGTCTTTTTTCATATACTCTGCTGATTGGTCTTATCACAGCAGCTTTAAGATTGAAGTAAACATAAACCTTGAACTCATTTTTCATTTAGAGAGTAGAGAGTGTCAAGAGGAGAGAACACTTTAACAAGCTGACACAGGTACTGCTGAATGCATCAGAAGCCCAGTTAGAAACATTGCCAAAAACACTTGAAGTCCACATTCGAAATAAACAGACCAATCACAACAATGCAGAACAGCAGCCAACAGTTTGCTGGCTGTGAAAAAAAAACAGAAGCTGGCTGATTACAGCTAATAATAATTTCCTTCCATGCGACCGAAATTACACATTCACTCCATGGTGTGTAAAAACAAACATCCCCCTCCTAGAATAGGGAGGCCCGCTTGATACAGCAGTGTAAATTTGATTAAATGTTCCGTTGAGTCTTTCAGCTGCTGTTTAGTATCAGCATATTTGACACTTTACTTGGATGAGACTAGTGCATCAGTTAGACATACTGTCCAGCTAATAGGATTTGTCCATAAACTGCCTGCTTAGTTTCTCTCACCCAATATGTGTTGCATAAAATAACTGTAAAACATGTTTGAGCATCTCTAGTTTTGTTGTAAGAAACTACAAAGTAGCCATTGCTGCTGAAGGCATGAGTTTATCTCAGGTCTCCCTCTCCTTCTATACATTTCAACATTATTCAGGATATCTGACACCGAGTTCTGCGACACACCCCTTTTTCTGCTTTAAGAGTGTTTACATCTGACTTATTTTGCCTTCGTGGGACATGGTGTTCTTTTGGCCCTGAAAAGCAAGATGATTGGGCAACACGTTCAAGTCAAAACTTATTCGTCTCATCAGCTTACCCCTGCTATTGTTTTCCTGCTCTGCAGCTCTGAGAGCGCTATGTGCTAATCTTGTGCTCTTTCCAAGAAAAATACATTCCTTAGTGCTGCTTTCATGTTTGTCACATTATGGAGGAGAAAGTTTCTCCCTGCAGACTTGGCAGGCAGCCAGTTCTCTCAACCAAACAACCCAGCCACGTGCACCGTCGCATAGGAGAGGAAAATAACATGCATACAGTATGCCTTCTACGCATATAACACAGAGGGAATACATTTGCACTATCTGACCAACTCTCTGTGTTTATACAGGTAGCCACAGCCTGAACTGACTGACTTTACACTTGGTTCATGGTTACATCTGAGAGGTGCAGGTTTTAAACTTCTATTTTAATTTGTGATCACTTTAAAGTCCAAATAAATAATTAAATATGAATTTCCAAACATGGTCATTTTGAATTGTTCAGGCAAACTCAATGATCAAGTGTTCCCTTTTGGGTTTAGAAGATTCTTTTACTTCTTAAGCAAAATAAACAATTTAATAAAAACCCACTGGATTATCTGAAAAATGCATTGCCTCAGAGCTGAAAACAGACACATTTTTTCAATTTAGAGATGCATGGTACACCGTGGTAGCACAGTAATTCTTTATTCAATGACACTTTATATTACCACAATATCCAGAAAGCATCACATAGTTTCTTGACTCATAATACAAAACAAAATTAACATATTATGATCATTCGTTATAAGAGCATACAGACCTTAGAGGCACATTACATCACTTTAATTTAATTTATCATAAATTAGCTTAACATTATCATTATCTTATAGTAAATTATTGAGTAGATTAATTATGTTAATTGTATATCTATAAATTAACCCTGCATATGTTTGTTGGTCTAAATTTGAACTGCACAAGATCAAAATAACAATTTACTCGATGTTACCCCTAATAGATGGACCAGCAGCGCTGCAGTAATTCACTGTCAAAAACAGTGTAGACAGTTTCTAAAATAAACTGTCTGACTCACTTGCCAAAGGCTGGTAAACCAAGAAATGATGCGTGTTCCTTATGTCAGTGTTTGATGCCCAGCAGGTGTTGATATAAACATTTTAGGGTTTTGAGATTTTTATTTTCTAGCATATAAAAATCAAGCTGCAACTTGTGGTGATGGCACCTCAAAATATAATGAAGATTGATGTAATTGTTAAAATCCATTGGCACTGACGTCATGCATTTTGGGCTCTGTGTGGAGCCTCCATTGTACTGAGGAAGATTCACAAACAAAGAGCGTTGCAGAGCTCTGAAACAAAGGGAGACAGACCATAAGCAGCACAAAGCAACAAGTAGATTTTGTGAAACCCTGAAATACAAGTGTGGGCGGGGCAGACATAAACAAGGCTACTCTTTTTTTCATGTTGTTTCGGGATGTTGTTTGTTCTACATGGTATTTTTCCCCTTCCAGAATATTCTGGGGAACAGTGTGCAGCTCTTTGCTGTAGTGGGAGGCTCGTCTGCTCTGTGACCCCTCTGAAGTTACACTGATTTCCATGAAGTCTTGAGAAGGGAGGGGAGCTGCAAACTGATCCCCTCTCTCTTTAAAGTCAACAAGGCGTTGATCTGACGTCCTGACGTCACATTGCCTGCGTCCAGACAGAACATAGTAGCACGTGGGCATCATATGGTCTATAGAGACATTTCATCAGCTTGGCCCACACATCAAAGGATTAAATAATGACACACTTTTCAGTAAGTTACAATTTTGTTGCACAGCCAACATTATGTCTCTTCATACAACACTCCTGTTCAGCAACACAGAATTCTCACATTTTGAAACATCACTGATTCTTCCATAGATCATAAACAACACCAGATCAAAACAAAGACATGTGTTGGTGATCATCAGCAACAGCTGTAGGGGAGATATTTTGAAAACTTTTGTTGACCTAAAATAAATTGGCTTGCTAATTTTTAAGAGCCCAAACCTGCTTTGTTTTTACAGTGTTGTATAACTCTCTGACACGCGCAAGGCAAAACTTCAAGAGGTGCAAACACAGGGAAGAGACTGAAGTCAAGAGACATAATATTTTTGGCCATGGGCGAATCTGCACTCTAAAACACCCAACAGACTCCCTGCATTCCCTATCCAACACAGCACATAACAAAGTCTTATGATGTCTTCCAAAACAACTCCTTGATATGTCCTCCCATTGAGATGCCTCTGTGCAGGAGGAAAAGCAACTGTGTGCTTGTTTTGGTTTGTCTGCCGCCGTTCCCTCCAGTCCTGTTGTGATCTGTTTGGAATGCAGGCCGATACGGATTATAAACCTAAGAAGAAAAAAATCAGGATAACTGACATCCTCCCAACAACCTTGACCAGCCACCTCTGCTCAGATGTGTCGTGATTGGGTACATTTTGTATTCAGTCTTGTCCAAAGAAGAAACACATAACAGTGAGGCCAAATATATCCTTATAAGATACACTGATGCTACTCTAAAACATCAGAGCTGTGAGGAATTACACATCTCTCAGTCAGTTACAACAATGCTAAAAGAGGAAGTTTGGTATCAAGAGTCCTTGACCTGCTAACTGTTACCCAACAACAGTGTCTTAGAACAATTGTGATTATACAGCATTTTTTATAATGTTACTCCAAGTGCATTACAGACATGCTAAATAATAATACATAGTACATAATAATGAATGTTTAAGAGAGTGATGATACATTTTGTAATAATATATGAATCGCTGTGAAATCCACGCATTTATTTTCAAAGTTATCGACTATATCTGTTGTGGGGTCCTTTGTTGTAATTTTCAAGAAGTGATAGTGTTTGCTTTGCACTTATTGGTAAGGACAGTTTAGTCATCACTGATCTTGCTTTTCAGTGGATCAGAGGACAAAAAGAAGGGGTTGCTGGGAAACAAGTTACAAACAGGAACATAGTTTGACGTCTTTGGCATTTACCACAGAAAGCAAGTTGTCATGTAATATCCAGAAACTTCTTCATTTATGTGAAAAACACATCAGCTGCTCTTGTGAGTCACCTAATTGCATCCCTAAAGCCATCAGCAATTTATTTATTTTTTTGGTCATATTATTATTGGTACGAAAGAAGTTTCAACTTTCAACATCACCATCAAAATATTTTAGCTGCAGAGGCTGTCTGACGTGGTTGTAAGTCGTCCGTGTAAGTCTTGTATTGCTTGTCTGACAGTGTCTGAAACTCAATATGTTGTTATTAAGCCTCAATAATGTGTGTGTGTGTGTGTGTGTGTGTTTATCTGGTGATGTGATGAGCCGAGGTGTTCCACAGCCAGTCAACAATGTCTTGAGAACAGCTCTTAATGACTCCCACACACTCTCCACGAGTAAAAAAAAAACTGAGTGCACAACAAGTATGTACAAGTCAAGTTTATTTATAAAGCCTAAAATCATGTTTGTCTCTGAGGGCTTCACAGTGTATTTTACATAATGACACCCTCTATCCTCAGATCCATAGTTTGGATTCTCAGGAAGGCCTTTACGGGAGGAATCCCTCATCCAGACATAACAATCTACAATTCTATGATCCTGCATTTTCTGTAATTTTGCTATGTGGTCTATTTTGTACACACATCTACACACAACATCTGTCTGTCCTGGAAGAGGGATCCCTCCTTAGCACCTCTGTGGTTTCTTCTTTTATTTATCCCCATTAAAAATCTTTTTAATGGGTCTTTTTAAAAGTCTTTTTAATGGGTGTTTGTCCTCACCTAAATAGAGAGTCTAAGGTGGAGGATGTTGTGTTGCTGTACAGATTGCAAAGCCCCTTGTGGCAAATTTGTGATCTTTGATACTGGGATATACAAATAAAATTGACACTGAATAGGTGCTGCACTTTGATTCAATTTGATTTATTTAATATTATTTTCATATATATAGGTAAAATATCACACGTTGCAACAAACACACATTCTTTCAAAATGTCGAGGATAACACAGTTAAGTTAAAAGATAACTTATTTCCATTGTGGTTCCTTTTTCAAGGCAGACAAAGAGAAATCACAGATGACTAAAGTATCCTGTACTATCACTTAGACTAAAAAAGCAAAAAATAAACCAATACATCCTCATACATAACCTTATACATACTCTGTAAATACATGCATCATTATAAACCTACATGCATTCCTACCTATTTACATCCACATATATACACACATATACACATACACCCAGCAACCACCTCCACGGAAAACCCCACACACCTGACAAAGCGGCCACTCCTATCATTGAGTTTGACCATTTCATTAAGTGCATCCAACAAACACACACAACTCAAAGTCCAAAGCAAGTCAGTCAGAAGAATCAAAAGACTTCAGCACTTCATATAGTGCTCTGTCTAGAAACAGTACAGACACACATACTAACATACATGTAGACAAATACACCTCTAAGATTTTGGCCAAACAACCATTGAATGTTTTTCCATGCTTTTCCACTGTACTTCTGCTGTGCACAATAAGGTGTTTTGCCCAGAACAGGTTTTAAATCTACATGGCATGATGTTTTCAGCCACGCCTCTAACAGCTACTTTCTGCTGAGTAAAGATCTAGGTCACAGTATGTAATTGCATAGTGACACCTCTTCATGTCAGGACAGGATTCTTGTTAACAGACTCTTGGTAAACAACTTCTTATCATCAAAATGAACATTTCACAGAGTCCTTCTTCATTACACCGTGCTTTATTCACTAAACTGAAAACTTTGAACCCAGCATTGCTCTTCTATCAGCTTTGCCCCTTCACCAAACAACTAACTTTATAATCTATTATGAGAGTGTAATATCCAAATTACCCTTGATATCTTTTGAAGCACAAATCTCATGTTAACCAGGTTTACCATTTTATTGGTGGTAACATCTTTTAGAGAATTGTCTGCAAGTTAAAGAAGCAACATTTTATGAAATATGCTTGTTTGCTCTTTAACTCAGAGCCAGGATTGTTTTCATGTATGTCTCCATTAACAAGAAGTAGTGGACACGTGTGTTAGCCTACCTTAGCTTAACAACTGGAAGCAAACAGGTGATGTATGTCAAAAGTTACATTTAAAGGCTTCCTTATTTGTGTTTTTTTATTTCATTTTGTGTTTAACAGTGTTTATAGAAATAAAAAAATAGACATTATGAGTTTATGTTGAAGATATTTCTTGACCAGACTGAAAATAACAGTTCTCATAATTAAGCTGTCATGTTAAACTATACAACCCAGAAGGCTAGAAGATATATTGGATGTAAAACGAAATGTTTTTTCACATTGGCAGGACCTTGAATTAAATTATTGTGGCACACAGGATACACACATACAAACATGTTTGTTTACAATCTGTGCCATGTAACCACCTTGTTCTGTAATTCATTCGTCTCACAAATGTAATTAGTAATTGGGGATTTACAGCCACGGCACAAGTTACAACATGTCCTAAGTGTTCCAGGAAAAGCTTTGTCTGTGATTATATTAACCTAATTGAGCACTGAACAAAAACTTAAGAAGAGAAATCAGTGGTCAAAGACAGCTTTTGTCAAGTTGAGGTTTGTCTGCATGTCTGTGAGGGGCGGAAACAAACAGGATGTACAGAGTTCTTGGGGCACATTACTGACCAAATTATCCTTCCCAGATTTTGCTGTTGAAATAAAATCAAATGAATGTGATTTTTAAAAGCATTGGCACACACATCATAATTTAAGTCTTTCTATTTGTTGTTTACTTTACATTTTGAGTGTTCCTATGTTTTTCCGAATGTGAAAGCAGTATGGTATCTCTCTAGTTATCTCTTACTATTAAGTCGACCTGAGTTTCAGCTCAGGTTCAATGTTTCCCTTAATCAGGCCAAAAAACAGATGTGAAAAAGACTTGTTTTCCATGTCCACTTGACTCATCACAAATCTAGGCTGCAAAACACCCAGAGGCTAGACTGGAGATATGCAGGTTATAGTGTGTGAATGTACAGGGAGGGTTTCATTCCAAAATAACACTGCAATCATCTGAAAAGTTGAATGTTGGGAGTGTTTTTGCACGTGTATATGATAACTGATCCTCCTGACGACTAACACCTTACCTGACTAGATCCTGTACAGTTCAGAGACTGTAATTACACAAATACATTAAATGAGACCTAATTATCCTCATATGGGAAAAATGGGAAGAAAAATGTGAAAGCAAAATAAGTGGCAACAGTGAAACAAAAAACAATGTACAATGAATGACACTCTTATAAAAATAAATATGTGGGCCCAGTTTTTTTATTTTAAATTATAACCGTGGCCTGTTTTCTTGGAGTTTGTGTGATTCTTTTATGGTTTATATTAATTTTAAAAAATGAACCTTAAAGTGGATATGAGCATAGAACCAAGATCTATAAAACCAACTAAAACATGAACATGTAGTATTAAGCCTCTCGACTGCACTGATATGTAGTTATAGAAGCCATTGATAGCAGAAATAAGCAGCACTAATTAGATTAATATACACAGAGAACATTTTAGTTATAATTCACACATCAAACCAGGCGGGCAGGTTTAAGAGAAGGAGAACCCAAAGTTACGAAACATCGAAAAGGTTAAATGACTCATAACAATTAAAAAGGATTACAGGAACATGTGGAATATTGCACGAGGCAAAGTCATGAAAAGTCTTGTTAGCGTCTGTCATAACAAACCACTGATCACACAGAGGTTCACTGTAAGGTCGATGCATAGAAACCAATAAGACTTCAGAGCATCAGAGGCGTGGATGTTCACTCTTTTTATGCATATAAAGAAAGGATGTTTGTAAGTTACAGTCACTATGGAACAAAATCCCTTGGTTTGACTTTGTATTTAAAAACTACTTTACCTCATATAGTGTATTAAAATGATGCTAAAATAACTCTAAGGGGTAAAACAACCGTTAAAAGACCAAAATAAAGATTTAAATGTAGCTTATGATTCTCTGTCTTTCCTTGCGATACTGATTGAAGGTTTTAACCAGTTAATTTAAGGTTTGTTGTAAGGGAGTCCACTGTCCACTAAGGTTGCAGAAAAGGGAATTTAAAAGTATAAAATTCAGAAATGTAAAGAATCCCAGTTTATATAAAGGGGTGTGATCTGGTTTGGATTTGTTTACTTCTAAAAAACAGCTGCCTGTCTATTTTCCCAACACAAATACAGCTTTAAATCTGCTTTTTAGTTTTTGATTTTCTTTGATTTTATTTTTGAATAATTGAAACAGGGCTGGTGTTGGAACTGACTGCATTTTGACAGATTTTCCCTTCTCAACCCCCTAATTTCCTATCATCTTTCTGCTGTCAGAATGTCTAATATGGGTATAAAATGCCCCAAAATATATCTATGTTTAAAAAGAAAATCACAAAACAATAGCTTAGTTTATTTACATGTTAATATTCTGCACTTGTGGCAGGTTTTGTCTTCTTATTTCTACATGTTATTAACTGTCAGCTGTTCATGAATATAATGAGAATGGTTAGTTAACAGAACAAGAAGACTATCTTCCCTCCTGAGGTGCACATTCATGAAGCAAACCACTAAGAGTTTATTCCTACATGTCAGTAATTGCTGACTGCTGATGTCTACCAGATGAAGGCTGCAAGCAGACTCTAACCCGTCACTACAGAAGCCACCATATGAAGCATCAAAACAACCTCTGAATCCTCTTGGTTCCTGTTTTTCAGTATTGATAAAAGCAGATCTATTATACATATTATCAAAAATGATTTGTGAATATCCTAGTTCCTTTTAATCCTTTGACATTTGTTATTGTAGTTTTCATCTATATTATGTCCTATGTAATTTCAATTGTTAGGATGCCTCACAATTGCGACTCAAAATCCAAAACAAGTCAGTGAGAGGAATCGAAAAACTTTAAGAGAAAGTGTACACACAGGTTAATTGAACAAAATAACAAGACTACACCGCTGCATATGGTGATCGCAGTGGCGGATCTACCGGGGGGCAAAATAAAGCCTTGCCACCTCTGCTGCCAACTGAGGTGGACGAATTTAAGTCTAAATTTTGCCATTATGAGTCTCTTAAAAGTCCCCTAAAGCCATTATTTAAGGGCTTGTTTTTCAAAATTGTCTACCTGGGGGAGCATACCCCAGGACCCCCCTATGAGACCGGGTTTAAGCCCCGGATGTCTACAATGTCTGGCACCGTCCCTGTGTACATTTTTCCACACGTGGTGGGATACATGTTCTAAATTATGTATAAAGTTCTACAAGCAGAAATACTTGAGTGTAAATCATATTATTGTCTTGCCTACTATTTCTCATCAAACTGTGATAACTGATTAAATTCAGTATATATACATCTGCCATATGTTGGCACCACTCAAAAATTCCTGCCCCCCTCTCGCCACCCCATAAATATTTTTCTAGATCCGCCCCTGACTCTGCCTGGCCTCTGAGTTGCATGAAGAGGAAAACATTTTCTTTCTGTAATAAATTAGGTATCATTTTGTCATTTTTTATGAGTACTTTCTTGATTAATAGTTTAAATAAATTGCTAAAGTTATTCCATTTAGAATTATATAAAAGAGAGAGACAGCAAATCCTCACATTAAAATAGTTTGGTATTTCAACTTAATTAATTGCTTTTAAAAGGTTATCAAAGATTTTTCACTGATGTCCTTCTCTGTCTCTACACTGCAATGAAAACCTCTCCAGTGAAGTTATTTTACTTTAAGACGGTTTGCTGAAAAAACGCCTAAGAATTTCTTTATCTTGGCCTTCAATCTTGTTTATAGCTTGTTGTAACGTTGTGTATAATTCACTGAGTTGCTTGTTTGTTCCTATGTTACATGTTTAAATGTGTTAAAAATAACTGGAATCATTGTTGAATATTCATGTAAACAAAGTACAAACTGTGCAAGAGGACACTAGATGAGATTCATATATCAGCTGTGACACATAATTCAGGGGTGAGATGAGGCAATAACTCTCAACTCCTCCAGTTTTTTTTTTTAAGGAGCATGAAAGGCACCCAAAAAAAACTGGATTGCACAAGTGTACAATATTAGAGCAGTCACAGGCCAAACTTCAGCCTGTAATTATTGTTTTGATCCAGTAAGTGTAGCCTGTTCCTCCAGTGAACCCTGCCCTTGGCAATAATATAGCTTTGACTCACACTGTTGAACATGATGTACCAGTTCACTTGCATGCAACATGCTGCGTACAGCTTACATACCGTTCAAAATCTAAGGAAACACTGGAGACAAAAATCCATTTCACTTTTTTTATTAAAACAATTACAAAACTTTGGTGAGATTGTGAATCAACAATTGCATTTGTATAAAAATACATTCGGTTTTTCAGTGCGTGCCACCAAAGTCACACAGCTGACCCTGAAGACTTCTTTCATTACTCCTGACAGTTTTTTTTTTTTTGGAAGTTGAGGAGAAAACATAATCCCCGAGTCAGTTTTTGGAATGTTCTATGTCCATACATTTCAGTGGCATCTCCAGCTTAAGGCTCGACTGAGCAGTGTGTTCTGGTTGAGCTTCACAAAGCGCTCCATAGCACCGAGGCATCTGGCTCCCATCAATACCTTCAGACCACATGGCTCAGAGGTCTCCTCCTCCTCCTTTTCCTTTTGTTTAGCAGCTGGGAGAGCTAATCTATGATCCTCGTGCAGCTTTATACACAAACTGCTCATCCTATTTTACCACTGTGCTAAAATCAACAACCACAGCTATCTGACACTTAAGTGCCTTAAGTCTTGCATTAACACAATACCAACGGTGTTCATCCACATACAATCTAACCGATCAACTTAATGAGAGAATGACTCCCTGAAACTCTCATGCAATCTTCAATGGCAGATAATTAAGGCATATGTATTTTTCCCTTTTACATTGTTTACCTGCATGCATAAAATATGTCTACATCTGCTTATTTAACTTGTTTCTCCACCGTCATACCTTCAGATACAGTATGTGCTTAGGTAACAGTAGAAATCATAGGCACACTGCTGTTCACTCACACAATGCATTGATAGCAATGTAGGCTGTTAAAATCTACTGTGTAGAGGGAGTTGGAAATTGAACACAATAATTGCACATCTCTATTTACGCCACTCAAAGATGACAATATGATCCTAAACATGTGTCAGCTTATCAAAAGCGCTTCTTTCAAAACATCTGAAACACTAGGTGCAACTCCAACTCTCCACCTCACAAATATCAAGTGATCTTTACCCCCCAATATGTCCCAAACTCCATAAATCTCAAAATTCACTTCAGATGAGGGTAACGTTGATTGGGAGGTACTTGTAACTCGCTTCGTCAGGAGCCAAAAACCACTTGGGGAGGACAGGAACTGATGAAGAGAAGCTGCTTTCCTTTCTGCAGAACTGGAAAGCGTCCACTTTACTTTAAGGAGCGGAAACAAAGTGCGGGCTCCTCTACTGACATTCAGTTCCTGTGAGCTCCATCTCCTCTCCTGACTTCTCCGTGGTGCTCCGGTCCCTCTCCACAACACTGGGTGGGACCAGTTGCCATTTACCAGAGAGAAGTAATCCAGGAGAAGACAAATCTCTTGATTTGTTTCATCAATTTAAGTCGCTTGACGCTCAGGCAGGGCTCATGGTTCAACACGTCATGCAGCGAGGTCTCATGCTCAAGGGCTGAGGGTTGGGGTCAATCTGTAGGCAGAAAATGGAGATAAAAAGGCACATGAGATTCAACTCCAAGTAAGCAGATAATCTTTCTAACAGCAAAGCATTCTGAACTATGATACTTTCTGCCTACATTCGTTCAACACCCCCAAGCTTTGTTTTCATATAGTTTATGTTATACAACTCAGGTGTAGTCTTAACCATTTCTTCATCTCTCTACAATCAGACTTGGTGAACAGTTGGTGTAGGTGGGTATCGTTTGATGACTTACCTCGCTGTACACTGGCGGAGGTCGGAAGCGAAATTCCTGGACAAAAGCCTGGAGGGGGCGCTCCAGGATCCCACTCAAGTCTTCGGCCGGTTGCAGGACCACTGCGTTGTTGCACTGCTCAGCCTGCTCCTCAGTCACCACAGAGCTGTAATCTGGAGGAGCTGCAGGGAAAGAGGTTTAGATTAGTCCGATGGTCTGACTCAGAGCAGTACAGGTCCAAGAACTAAGCTGCTGAGTCATCACTGCTGTTAAAACTCTTTAAAAACCCAGAATAACATTTACTTCCCATGAATTTTAACTGAATCAAAACCTTTGTTTGTTTATGCATGTTGGCATCAGACCCAGTGCTGTTTTGCCATTCAACTACCATATAAAAACAAGCCAGCAGACTGACTGACTCATTAGCAAGATTTGAGTTAAGGTTGCTTACATCCCTGAACACAGACCACAGATTTTAAAAATAGTGTCATGTGTTTATCTGCACCAAAAGCTACAAATGTTCAACTTACGCTCAGGCTGCTCAGGGATGGCCATGCGCAACCACTCCAGGTTGACGCTGTACTGGCTGCTGACACTGGAGGTCCGGCTGCCGAATGGATGGAGGGGGATGGTGCCTATGACAAGCGGCAGCTCCAGACACAGCTTGGATGTCCCAGGAACATCAACACAAACCTGGTGGGAGAAAACAGGGAAAGCTTTTAGTTACATCTGTGCAAAGTGCAGATTCAAAAAACAGCAAGAGCTTGCATGAACAAAGGGAATCAGAACTGAACTGAACTGAACCTCAGACTGAGCTCACCTTGAGCATGTACTCCACTTTGATGATGCGGCACTGCAGGATTGAAGGACCTACAGGCGGGATCTTTATGGCGCGACCATGCCAGGTCTCTCTGCATCTGGTGCCCACGATGTCACCGCACAATGTGGCCACCACTGAGTGCTTCTGCTTCATGGTACCACGGGCAATGAACGTCTGGGTCTGAGTGATGTAAGCTTTTGGCACGATTGATCGAGAGGTAGCATTGTCAAACTCTGCAAAGACAGGTATCACCTCACCTGTGGAGAGAGAGAGAGAGAGAACATGTCAGGATTTGCAAAAAGTTCTAAACTGGCCAAATACGATCTGTGTTTCTAGAAGATGTTGTTTAAGGTGGTAAGATTCTTACCTGGTGTGTAGCCTTTGCGATCGATCTTTGCAGTTACAGACACCTGTCCAAAGTTGCGGTACCATGCCCTTGCCATCTTGTCCTTTGTTCCAGCCTGTGGCGCCTGGGAATGATGAAACCGAATGAGCAAGTGCAACCCAGAAAATCATGAAGTGTTTAATGACACATTCATAAACTGCGAGGGCTGAGATGCTCACCAGGAAGGCTGGTGTGTTGATGTCAATGGGCTCGATGACTGTAAACTCCTTCTTGATCTTCTTGACAGTGTACCAAGGCCTGTGTAGCTTAACTTTGACCCAGTAGCGGATGCTGCCATGTTTGCCCTCAAAGGAGGTGACCAGCGTCTCCTCTGGCAACTGGAAGCTGAATGGAAATTCATGTCTGCCAGCAGGAAGGACGGTCACTTCACCATTATCTAAAGGAGGGAGAAAGAAAAAGATTACAATGAATTCACTTCTTTTTGTTTTGGTTCCGTTTGTCCATTCAATTTTCAAGGTGTGCAAGATGTTTAGCTGTGAGTCAGTGGGTGTAATTTAAAGTCCTAAATGACCAGTTTCTTTCTGCTGGTATCAGGTGATTATTTGAAAGAAGTGCAATGAAGTAATAAAACGCTGATATGAAACAATCAAGTCCTAAGAACGAAACTAGATTTTCTTTATCTTAATCATGACTGATTATCTTATCTTTCATCTACCATAATATTCAAGAATGAATGTCAACCAATGGTTTCATCTGAAGAAGAGAAATAAAACCTAATTGGATTGTGCTGAACAAGCAAAACTGGTGCAAACATTTTGTTAAAAACACCAGTATTCTTTAAAAATGCATATTAATGAAGTTAACTAGACTAGAAAGTGAGAACAGAACTTTTTAGCATGAGAGCTACTGCAACAGAAATCTCTCTTTCTCTGCAATCACATGGCCTGTGCTTGCTCATAGGGGCGGTTCCTACTCCATTGTGCTGACTGAGAGCATGTTTTCCTCAAGCTGTATTATACAGCCTGTCTCAACTGCTCTGTTTTTTTCACTCCCTTTCTGCACAGGTCCAGGAACACGTGTTTGCATTTAACAGACTCAGTGTGATTTGTGTGCCCTTGTTGGCTGGCAATGCCTATTTGATTTCCATAACAATACTGTCAGTGTCAAATCCTTTCAATGGTGTCAAGTGGGATGTAATGAGCACATATTTTCAGGCACACCTGCAAAAATCTTAATATGGCACACCAAACTGCAGCATCATGAAAAGACCAACTGAACACTGCAGAAAAACAACGTAGAAATCGACGAACCCCTCGCTGAGAATTTCCTGTCTGCACTTTGAACAAATGCCTCTGTGCCCAATGAATGAAGACAGAAACCTGAGGCGCTGGAGGAGAAAAACAACCCAGGACTTTCTTCAAACAAGGCAAAGTCTGATGCCAGTACCGTTTCTTTCAACAGATGTTTTTTTACAATGAGAGATTATTTAGACAGCTGCTGCATTTATTGCTCCCTTCATATACAGTTACTGTTTTCATACATCAATAAGAGCAACAACAAAACTTCTCAGATGGCAAATAACCAACTGAAAACGATTTAGTCAACGAATGACTGAAATCTGAATCGCCTGGTGCACTTTCTGAAACTGTGGCATGTTCAGTTTTACTTCAGGGAAGCACCCAACAACACAGAAATCATCTCTGGAAAAGCTCCTTAGAAATAACCTTAATTCAAGTTTGACTTTTGTTTGATTCACTGAGTATTATCAGGTGAATGGGAGAAAGCAGGCTTAGATTGTCCAGTCAACTTTCCATCTAAAAGTAGTTTATAACTTCAATCATAAGCAACATAACTTATGAAATGTGAGGAAAACAACACATCCCTTACTGAAACAAGTTATAGTTTAAAGACTGACTTTACACAACCAGAGAAAACAGGACTGGTTCTTATCAAACATTACACTCTCATACTAACACCATTGCCCACGATCACCAGACAAAAGCACCATTTTAACTATTGTTTCATTAGCCTGGCATTTGCTCAGTGAGAAGAAGACTTGTTTTTTTAGGTTAAAGCACGTATTAGTTATTAAAGTTATAGTTACGTTTATCAGTTGTATTATTATAGGGGGTAATTGTCAGGAGCAAGATTGAAGAAGTTCAGAACATGCCTTACAATGCAAACACAACACCTTTGTGAAGGCAGGTGACTCAAAGTCATGCAGACATCCTAGTCTCAGTAAACACCAATGCCTCCTCATGTTTGTGTTCACAAAAATGACCAAAATGGCAAAAATTAAAACTGAGGACGTTTTCTTTTTTAGTTTTATTGTATCTGAGTTACTTTTGTAAGAGCACAATATCGTTTTTTTCCCCTCAAGTCTAGTTTTTATTTTCATTTAAGCTAACTAAAAAGTATTTTCACTCCTAGTTGAAGTCTTTAGTTTAGTTTTAGTTCACTATAATTACTTTGTGGATGCACCCTCTGTGGTCTCCCCCCATCACCGTGCCTGCAGAGCGCACTGACCTGCCTGCAGCAGCACCTCTCTTCGGTTCAGGTACTCCACCTCGTCGCTGTAGTTTTGGGTGTATGCGGTGCTGGAGCCGGCGGACCGGGACTCGGTCCAGTGTACTTTGGCGAAGCCCTCTGCGTGTAGCTTCAGTGAGTCCACCCGGCTCTCCCCGGACAGCTCCAGCACCACCCGACCGGACACCACGTCCCCGCTGCTGAACACAGGAGGACAGTCCACCTCCGGAGAGTCGAAGACGATGTCAAACTTATTTAACTTGTCGAAAATCATTTTCTTTTCTTCTTTTTTTGCAGGTTGTGCAAGTCCTCTCAAAACGCATAAAAGTTAGTATTTCCTTAAGTCTTGTTCCGCAGTGTGATAAAGTGTGCTGAAGTGGATCTCCAGGCTGTGGGTTTCTTTCTTCCGCTAGTTTAAAGCTCAAACTGTTGATCAGTGTCGGACGGCAGCCCTATTTGCAGGGTGCACGGTGGGCGGACTCTGAATTTATTATGTAAGCCCTCAGGAGAGGTTGAAGGCTGGGCGATGCTGCCTTCAGAGGCTCCTCCTACGCACGGACTTCCTAGAACTACAGCTGTAAAAACCACCCGTAGCTGCACGTAAACTACTTTATTCGGTCCAAATTAACAATAAAACTTATCAGGGAAGTTTAAAACGATGAGTAGAAGGGTGGTTTGGAGTCTGAAGCTTTAAAATAAAACACGACAGCAGCTGTCTCCAATACTAAACACACTTTTAGAAACACATGACACACATCACATCTAATGAAACTCTTTTGATTTCAACAGTGAAATCACTTTCAGCAGCTGGCAATCAGAAGACTCACATCTCACAGTTTAAAACCAAAGCCTTTTAAAGAGTTATTTTGTTTTACACATCATCACATACACAGAACATTTTTCACCAAACTGGCATTATGTTTTTATTCGTTTCTTTATCAACCACCAAGCTATCGCCTGTTTTTCTGCACATCTTGTTCTCTTGTTATAAGAGGAGACGACAGCTCCAACAACCAAACTTGTCTGGGCAAAGACTGAGACCAATATAATCAGTGATGATAGCGTTTACAATAATTGACAATCAATGAGAAAATGAAACTAAAAGCACCCTGTAGCCCATTTACTGTCACAACCTTCATGAAACCAAATCCACACGAGTCACATCCAGACAACTTGGATGTCATACAAAATTCCCACTTCCTCAGTCCTATTTACAACTTAGGTAAATTGTGTTTGACTATTTTCGTAACTGCCATATTTCCAGACCGAACCTGAAGGCAACATAATAAACATGGAGACTGGGTGTGGAGGCAGCAGAGAGGAAAACAGGCCCTAGTGATGATTGATGGTTACAGGTTCTTAGAAGAAAACAGGCTTACTGAGCATGCCTCAGTCTGGCAAAGATCCTCCCAGAACAGCTCAGAGGAAAATAGTTTCACTCTGGACCAAAGCTGTTTACTCCGCTTCTTCCATGTCGCTTTGAACATACTGTTACATTGCCTGGCCACTAAGCACATGGAAAATGCACAGCTATGCACAAATGAATGCAGCTCATGCTCTTGCTGTAGTTGTCTGAAAAACAGCTACTATACTTAAATCAAAGGAAAACTACAAATCTCTGCATAAAGAAAGCTGTCACCTGAATGAATCATAGTACTTAAATCATTTGCAAACAAAGCCAGATCCAATCGGAGTCAATTCTTCCTCCTTTACAATGAGTAAACTAATCAAACACAGCTTCATATCGTTATCATTTCAAGAGCCTGCAGACTAAAATCAAGTATGGTCTGAGAAAAACAAAGTTGTTTACTGCTTTGTTCCCTGAGAGGGAGCCTCAAGCTCTCCACTGCCACCATCTGACAAGTGGAGGCAATGTACACAGCTGCATGACTACCAGTGATGCTTTTACATAGTCTGCACTCTGCTGGAGATGTGTGTGCATCAGGGAAGAGTTGTAAAAGTTTTGGTAGATGATGCTTGCTCACTAGCACAATGCAGCTCCTCAGTTAAGGAGCATGTCATTTTACTTCCTACTGATTAGAAAATGGCACAAAGTCAAAGGAGCTTTAAGTGTATTTTATTACCAGGGAAAATCAATTGTGAAAAGACCTCACTTTCTGCTTAAAAAACATGCAGTCCCTGGCACGAGTGAAATGCAGCCCTGCACGCCATCTGCTGGTGACCAGGAGCAACAGCCCGGCTCACTAAGGACTCCCTGCCTCAGTCCTGATAAGATGAACATGCGTTGTCTGCACAGCACTATCGGCCTGATAAATATTGCTGTTGTGATGATGATGACTCTGTGCAATCACTCCTGGCAGAAAAACACTTTGAGCACTGCTGCAGACTAAAATAAACACATGAATCCTTCATGCATTTCTCTTTGTTTACTCTGAGCTGCTGAGTACACAACATTTAACGACATTTGTTAACATTTGTAAAACAAACAAAGGCTCTCCTACTTTAGAGCAAAGAACTTGAAGTATTTGAAAAAGTGTAATTTGTGGCATATGCAAGTTTTTATAGAGGGGTAACAACAACTCTTAAAAGTGAAGCAACTCCTGAAGGACATCAAAATTCTCCAAAAGTTTCTCCAAGATTAATTTTCGCCTTTAAAATGGAAAATCATTCACAGAAAAGTTTGTTTTTTTAAAAGCAAACAACAGATAAATGAGTTAAAAATTGCAAAGTGACACAATGTTGTCTGAATGGAGAGCAGCAGCTGGCGTTGTGGAGGAGGGCGGGGCTGAAGGGGGGTGGGGGTACACGTGTTGTTTTCCTTGTTGCCATAGCGACGCAGGCTGCATTTTTTAAACTGCTCCCACCCACCCCTTCCTCTTGCCTTCCTTCCTTTCTTCCTTCCTTCCTTCCTTCCTGTTCTCCTTTTCTATTTTTCCTCATTTCTTGCTGCACTTATCACAAGAAAACAGAACCTGACACCCTTATTTCTACTTTTGAACATTTGTATTTACAACAATTAAAGAACTTGAATGTGAATGCAAGCTCAGTGACACTGATTTTGTCCCCTGGCAGGTTTTTTGTTTTTTCTAAAAGGAAGCATGCGAGAAGCTTTGCAAAAACAATTAAGTCTGTTATTTCCTGATCTCCAGATTGTGCAGATAACGCTAAGGGTCTGACGCATTTACAGGTCAACCCCCCAATGTGCTGACAGTAGCTCTGCATCTCATTGTTTATTGTTCACCATCTAGGAAACAAAATTACATATTTTCACAAAAGAGTAAAATGCATGTCTATGTGAGTTGTATGGATTTACAAATACCTGGGTGATGAAGGAATAAAAACAAAAACTACTGGTACTTTAGGACATTTTTTTTACACCAATGTAAGCAAGTTTTTTTTACTATTTGTTGCTTTTTTTCCATGCGTTTATTTTTTTAAAAAACTTTTTTATGTTTTGTTCTATTTTCGAAGATCATTCAAGCTGTAGTTCATCAGAATAACAGTTTGCACAGCTGTGGCCGTCTCAAGTGACCATATGGACTTCTTTGTAAAATAAACGTATCTCTTTAATTAAAGCTCAAAGAGGCAGCCCCTGTAGTGACGCGTTATATCAAGAAGATTAGTGAGGCAATGCACAATGACTGATCCAGATTGCAGCGCTCCCTCACTTCTGTATAGGAGACATAGGAGATATTTGGATGTCACGCTACTTTTTTAACATGTGATCAATTTCTATTTCTATTTGTTTATAATTCAAGTTGTCATGCTGCATTATTGCTTTAGTTTTGATTAAAGGTAACATCCAGTACTGTCCTCATAAAATTGATTATTGAATTTACAATTTGTTAATTGCTTTGTTATTAATTAAGTTAAAATACCAAATAAATTCTTTGTACAGATTTGACCTTTTTTGGCTTACTTTTCTACTGGTCTAACTTAGTACTTTAACAACATACATTTTAAACATTTTAAATAGCCTATACAGCATCCCAGATAATAGGTGATGTGTTACTCAAAGCCACAGTTTCAGATAAAGGCTGAAATTTGGCTGGATACTAATAAAGGAAAACCTGCCTGGTGCACCTTTAATCACAGTGCATACAGGATGCAGCTGCTGCAGATCTCATCAGCAAAAGACCTGGAAATTAGATTGTTTGAGTTGGTTGAGTTGTTTGCCAAAGCACCAATAACACTTAATTCTATTTCTATGTGTATTTGGCGTGCAATTCTATTTACCTGTCCAACCAGATCAGGGAGTCAAAGCAAATATGCTGTGTACAAAGCAGCTAATGAAACATTAACCACTGTCTACAGTTTATTTGCTCAGCTACTATGGCCCATATTCTCTCGGTGGTGCCTTCCACACCGGGGGAATTTCATACTTATGACCTGTGCAACACAGCACTCAGTAAACCAGTTGTGTTTATTTGGACTCAGAGCTGATGGATTTGTGTTTAATGTTAGGATCATGCTATCTGGCAGATGTATCTGAACGGCCTGACGTCGACCTCTCTCCCAGGTTTCCATGCAACACAGTTGGCCCAGGTGGCTTCATTTTGCAAACTGCAGCGACTACAAGACACAGCGACTACCAGCTGGCACATGACAGTGCAGATCAGCAGTTTTACACAGCAGTATTCAGAATACAGAGAGAACTTTTTCATCCACCAGCTGCAATAAATGCTAAAATGCAGTTACCATGTATAGCTACAAACTGTGTATTAAAGTATATTAGTAAAGTATTACAAGGTCAGCAAAAATCACACTAATGTCCCCCCTTTATAAAGAAGGCACAGCTCTATGTTTCACAATATTTTATACTACAGGTGTTGCTGGAGTTTTGACTTCTTCAGACTTTTTATCTCCTTCATGCACCTTAGATGTAGCTGAAGTTGTGCCAGGAATCCTATCCTAGCCCAAATTATACACGTTATATTTTCAAATAGTCCTGGTCACCTTTGGACTACCATAACACCAGTCAATGCATCACAACTGAACTTGTTGACCAGGCACATTTGGCTCTCTGCCCCAAATAAGTAATAAAATGCATTTGTTTTTGCTAATTTATAACTAGGTCTGTGTTGAAAAATTAACCTCTGCAAAACATTAAAAGGATAAAAATATTGCAAACCATAATCATTGCATATTTCAACAACAAAACTATGAAAACAAAGCAACCTGCTGGGTTTTACTTCTCCAGCCTCGTGAATAAATGCAGTATGACTGTATCTGAATATTAACCAACCAAGATGACTAACACCATCTGCAGCTTTTGTTACTGACCTCGAATCAGATGCTGTCTCTTCCTGAAGTAAGTGATCTTGGATGTGTAGTCGTTATAGACTGAGTTCATGCCGCGGTTTTCCAGCCAGTGTGCCGTGGCGACACCTCTTCCCTGCACCTTCATGGAGTGCACTCTGGTGTCTCTCCGGAGCTCCAGGACCACCTGCCCGGAAACCACCTCTCCTCCAATGAATGCTGCATCAGCCGGGCCATCCAGCTCCAACTGGAAAGACTTTATGGAGCTCAGCGCCATTACTATGTGTGACAACAAAAATAGCAAACAAATCAGATGGATTACAGTCATGTCAGAAATGTGTTTAAAACACACTTTCAGGTGCTGGGAAAAAAAGAATCATACTGCAAATAGTCAGAGCCAGCCCAAGGCCATTTAGGCTCCTGCACACATGCTGGGGCCCTAACACATACAATCATACACAGGCACCTTAATACATCTTTAAAATAATATGATAAAATGTTTTGAACTGCTCTTAAATGTACACTTTCTAATATCATAAACCTGTACTGACCTCTTACAGTTTTCTTACACGGATATTACTTTTTGGGTGGGGTTTGGGTGGTGCCACTTAAAGCCCATGAAAAGCAAGGACCACCCCTGCAGATATAGTGTTCGTGCGGCCTGTTTTGTTGTTATTGTTTTTACACACGTCTCAGAATAGTTTAACATATTGTAATGATAAAAAAAATTGCATGATTTTCCTCTATGGGTTGGGTCTTGTACAGGACAAAACAGTAGTTAACGTTGCCTAAATTTATGAATATGCAGTTCAAAATTTCCATTTCATCAACACTTAGATATACAACTTATAGTTTCATGATTGTTAAGCAAACACAAATACAATATGAGCTGCAATATATATAATTACATCATATAATATATACGTTTGAGATCAAATAAGAGAAAATAGATGAAATTCTACATATATAAAATAGACAGTATATAAACAAAGTAAAATAAACAGTAAATAAAACTGTAATAACTTATTGCCATGATTCCTCCGCCGGGACAAATAGTTCTGCTGCAGCAATGCACGGTTTTTATTTGCAGTGATTTTCTTTTCATATTTATATTTTCCGTTATATGGCCAGTGTGTGTTTGGGTTTCGGTGACATTTATACACTGCCGAGATCAGCTCTCAGCCAACCGAGATATAAAATCGGCTGTGCATGTAGAAAAAAACGACTCCAACTCACCGACGAGACAGGACCGACAATGTCGACTTCTTCTTCTTCTTCTTCTTCCCAATGAGTGAAGATATCTGCAAGGTTAGCCGGACTGTGTGTTCACGCTGACTGGACGTTCAATAGAAAGCCCGGCCTTTATAAACGGTGGCAGCTTTCTGTTTTACACCAATGACAATGAGCACATGTGAGTCACGTCCGCCCACTTTAACACGGAGGAGGTGGAGGACGTGACTATGGTAACCCCAGACTACGCGAGTGATGATTTTAACCAAAAAATATGATCTGTAAATCACCGTAACCAAGTGCTTAGTGTGCCTAAACTTTACTAGACCTTAACCACAGCATAGGCACAATATTATTTTGTACAACGTGCACAATGCGAGGAGGTCAGCGTGGGTCGACTGCAAGATAAAACCATTTCCGGTTTTGCCTTTCAAATGTAAATTTTATTTAACCAATTCGTTTTTATTCCACTTATAGATCAGTGTAAGAGAAGGCCATATAGAGCTATACAGCTATTGAGGTCACATAAATGGGCGTACTAATTTTTTTGTTGTTGTTAAAAACAGACTGCTACCTTGATTTGTTGTTTACGTGGCAGCAGTAGGCTTTTATTTTGAAGGCAGGGTCAGTTAATTTGTGACAGTGCGTCTTTTCTAGTTAAAACTAATCCTTGTTGTGTATTTTTTTTCTCTTTTTTTTTTGCAAATAGAAAAGTGACAATGGTGTGCAAAATGCACAGAGCAAGTGAAAAGTTCATTTGTAAAAACAGCTAAAAGCCATTCTTAAAATGAATAAACAAACACCTGTTTGATTGGTACTCCCTGGACACACACACACACACACACACACACACACACACACACACACACACACACACACACACACACACACGCACAAACTGTTAGTAAAATATGGTTTCTCTGTTTGGGTTTTTTGGTCCCCTGCCTCAGAAATTGAAAGTTTCTGACATGATCACATCACTAAAATTATTTTAAGTTTTCCTAATTAATAATAAAGTATCACCATTATAAATAAAATCACAATCACTGCACTAGGTATACATGGAATACAGTTCAAGCTTACTTTGCTTTCAGGCATTTCTTATCAATAGATGAATCCCTATAATGTAAATGTAATGTAATGTTAAATGTGCAAGGTCATGCATTTTATTCAGCAGATTGTCCTTGAGCATATATTATGTCAATTGACCATATCTACAAGAAATAATCATAAAAACAGGAGTTTTGTTAATTTTACACATTTTTCATTCATTCCATGATCTTTAATTAAAATGTCTCGCTGACAATTTAGTCTATGTGTCTTGATGCGTCTGAAATAAACAAGAGCTGCCTGGTCTAGTCTGGAATTTAATTTGGTATCTAACAATGGTCTTGTAGCTGTACACCTTGGACCTGAACCTGGACTTGTTGGCCAGCTAACATTCCACCCCATACCTGGACTGCTGCTGTTTGACCAGGTTGATGAACCCCAGATTCAGTGTATTTACATCTGCTTGCCTGCCAATTTTTTTTTATCAGCAGAGCCTGCATCTCAGGTTCAAGGCTGTGTTATTGCAACAACATAGATTGTTTTTACAGGTTTGTGGTCAATCATGCTTGAAGGAGTGGATGAGAATCTTTCTACGAATCAGACGCTAACCTTCTTCTTAGCAGCTAGCGTTGACAGTATAAACAGGGTGGAAGTAGGACAGTGAAGTCACTGAATGCTTTCCTCTCTGGTCTAAATATTACAGGCGAGGTTAAGGTTTATGTTTAAGCCATCCGACTGCTAAGTCTGTACTTGCACGTTCCTTCAATATTTCACACTCTAATGGCCCCTATGCTGCTCTGGGTAACAGTTTATTCATTTATCAGCCCAGTAAAATTAGGCCATGAGCATTCATCTGCAGTGCGTTGGAAAACACATGACACAGAGGGATGCATGCTCGAAATTGAAAGTTATTATGAGCACAAATGGGCTGAAAGACTCAGGATCAGCCTTCAAATTCTACATGTAAACACAACATTGCACCTGTTTTCTGTGAGTTGTTGAAAATAATTCTGGGAAATGTAGGAAACATTTAACTAGAGAAATACCAGAGAAGTTCACCGCATAGGATCTTGTTAACACACCCTCAAAAAACAGTGGTGTGTACACTGTCTCATTTAAACCACCTCTGAAATGTTTTAGTGCTTGTAGAAACATATTTTATTCTAGTGATAATTCACTTTTAAGTCTGTTGTTTTTCACAAATGATTTTTGGTTTTCACAAATCAAACTAAAACTGGGGTTTCTGCCTAATTTGAATAAAAAAATGCCATGCTAAGACCATAAAATTAACCGAACTGCCAGCTGAGCACAACATGGTCTTTGTACTATTCATTAATGTCTGAGTTGTAGTGTTTTGTTGCATATAATTTGTTAGTGTTTTATTATCTGTCCAACAATTGTACACAGATTCCCTTTTTAAAAAGTACAATACAGACTCTGACTGACTACATTGAGACCATGTCAAATATATGCAGTATATTGTGTTTTGAGAGTCACTGAATAAGATTCTCAGTCACTGCATGACAATATGAGAGGATAACTTTTTGCAGCCATCAGGCTGTAATATCAAAGGTTTGGCTGTGTAGGCTTCCCTGTGGGTGGTGCTGTAATGCTGATGGCCCAATGGTAACCTGATGTGGCTCTATGTGATAAACAGAGAGAGACAAAAAATATCTAATTATGATATAATATTATGCTGAGTAAAAGTGTACAAAGAGAAGGAGACTCTAAACATATGTGTGGACACAACAAGTCCACTTGCTCAGGAGTCAAATTGTTTTTAGTTTAATTTAACCAACTTTTAAAGTTAAAATTTTATGATCTCTTACCCTCTGCTGTGACGGAAAAGGTGCCTCTCTACAGGTCTTCTTTGGCAGGAAGTCAATATCAGTGGTGCTGAAGTTCACTCCATGTTCAACTAAACAAATTAAACATATTTAATATCTACACGTACCTCTAATTACACACACAAATTCAACCAATCCATCACCTGGTCCACTCAGTATGTTGCTCGGCAACTGGGTGGCTGGTTTGGGCCGCTCTCCATTCCTTTTGAAGTAGTGTTCTGTGGTCGTGGTTGTGTAGTAATGACCTGACAGACGAGGTGGGCTGAACTGCACGTGGCTTTTGGTCATCATGTCAGCCCCGGTTACATGTACTGGAAGCTGTGTGTGGTTCAGCTACAAATATGAACATAGTCAACGTGATTAAATTTGACACTGTAAAATCCCTGCACAAAATTTTGACAAAACAAACTCCAACAAAATTTGCTCCGAAGTCCATAAAACATTTATGAAAAGAAAGCATAAATGAACCTAAATTGGAAATTAATGGTTTTACTCTACATTAAGCAGCAGTAACATTATTAAGACATAAAAATAAACTCACAGAAGTGCCTCATTCAAACAAAAGCTGACTCTTACAGTGTTGTTTGGGTAAATAGCATATTTATGTATAACTCCGGAAAACAAAGTTTTCTGTTGCCAGTAATATCTGAATGTGTTGTCCTTGAATTAAATAATGCAGGTGAGGAGGGACATTACATATCTCACATTAGAGAAGGAGTTTCTGTTTGTGGTGACTGACATCCTCTCTTTGTTGCGGCCCATATCAGTGTCGCCTTCAGGTACAGAGCTAAAATTTCGGTCCTTCTTTGTCAGCACAACAGGACCTTCTGGGAAATGAACCACACAGACCCGATAAATTAATGAACCAGTGTTTTATCTGTAGCTAAATTCCTTGTCATCCTAGCCTGTTTATAATGAAGGTAATATAAAAAGACTTAGTGGTGAAATTGTGAACATGTAAAAGAGCTGTATGTTCTTTAGGGCTTTTTCCATTATGGGAATGTGATGTAGAGAAACATAACACAACAAACAGTTAAACCAAAATTAACCCCTAAACTCCAGTGAAGAATTCAGAATGGGACTTTAAAGAGTTAGAACTGCCATGTTAGTATACAAAGATGAAAACTCAGGGAAAGAAACCTGTCTCAACATAAAAACTAAAAACTCTCACCCAGCTTGTGGTAACAAAAGGTATCTCTGATCGTAGATGACCATGGGTCCTTGGAGAAGTTTCCAAGGTTGAGCTTCAAATGCTCTTTCACCACTGGTGGTCTGTATCAAAAAATGCAGTTTCCATAATGCATTTATTACATTCATGTGTGTAGAAATCAACTCAACATTGCACGTGAGCCTTAAACCCCCCTCCCCCACCACCACGTGTTTCACACCAGGCAACCAACATGCAGTGAGACCAAGACAGGTCACACATACAGCCATACAGCCATAGTCTCTACTGTTTGACTTGACTATGGGATGTAAACTGTGTCACATGTAGTTATTTCCAGTGAAGCAGAAAAGCTGAAGACCTAAAGCTGACCTGCAGACAGTGGGCTGGCTGAACGACACAGCATGGGTTGTCTCTCTCTCTACAATCTTCTCAGGATTACCCATAGCCACTGAGGAGGAGTGCTGAAGAAAGACACCATAAAAACAGTCACAGTGTTATGCTAATAACATGGAAATCATCCTAAAAAGGTCAATACCCCTGTCACTCTTGTGTCAACTTAAAGCTGATGATGCAGGTGCTCCTCTTTGTCATAGTGTGTAGCATACACTGCAGAGCATAAAGCAGCTCAGCCTGCACCCTACCTTAACCTGAGTCAGTCAGTCAGAAAAAAATGGCTGCTGTGTTGTTAAAAATGCTTCATAGCTGTCATGATATTTTCATTTTTTAAACAGATAAGCAGATCAGATTAGGATTGATCCTAAATCTACTCAATGTGTCATGATTTAACCAGTATTATTATGAGATGTAAAACAATAAGAAAATAAAAATCTACATTTTGGGCCAGAGGCATAATTCTACAAGGTCAATCAATAACAGTTTAAACTATGTCTTCTCAGCTATGCTTGTGTGTAATTAGTACCAGTGGCAGTAGTGATGGTATTCAGATCTTTTACGTTAGAAAAAGAAGCAATATTGTTACATTTTCAATTTAAAAGACCAAGCAGTTCAAAACATATCTAGGGTTAGGGTAGGGTTAAGTTATGATGATAATAATAATAATGTAAAAAAACATGAGCTGATATTTTGTTTTTAATGTTGTAGAACTAGGTTGAGCTACTTTATCTTGTTCTATACACTGCTGGGTGGTTGAATCTATGAAAGCTAATTATATTTTATGCTGATCATATGTTTTGAAAGTAAAAACTTAATCTTCAAAGAAACTAGGACAGCAGTTGTGGAGAAATATTGAACCGGAGATACAAAGTAGGAGAAAAAGTGAACATTTGTGAGATTATTTTTAACAGTTTCCCTTGAGAGTCTGGAGGTTTTCATCCCAGCCATGCAGTACTTAGTTGGAATAAAATTATGATGGCTCAAAACCAAAAGCTGCTGCTGCTGCTGTGTTACCTTTTCCACAGGTTGAACAGGTCTGCTCCAGGCTCCCTGGAAGGTGTTGTTGTAGTGGGAGAGAAAACCGCTTTCACGCCTGTCCCCTTTTATAGTGGGAAAGCCCTCTACTACAGAGAAACACACACTTTCTCATTTACAAATGTAAACACAATTTTCTGCATTTTCAGATTCCTTCACTGTTATTGATTACAAGGCAATGATGTTGCACGATAAGTCTGACATCTTTTTAGCATGTTTACCCAAAATTTGAGAGTCAGTTCTTATCCAAATTTGATGAATATTCATATTAATCTCATATGGCTTAACACTGATCCCATAATTGAATATGGTTATATCCTTTTATTCAGAAAATGCAGAAAAAGAATATGAATAAAAGTAAAAATGCTGTCACTAACCTAGATGTTTGACCGTGGGTTTTATAGGAGGAGAGCCATGCTTTGGGGGGTAGGAGTCTTTCTGGATGCTTTCTGGAAACTGTTCCACTTGCTGGATCGTTTTGATGGCCAGTGATGGTTGGATGGAGGCAGAGGGGGGCTGGAAGGGCCTGGGCTGAAAAGTCTGGGACTGGGTGGTGAGGAAGCCAACTTCACCATGGTCTCTTTGCATCTTGAAGTTGGTGTAAAGCTTGGCCCAGCTCGGTGTGCGGATGATCTGTGGCAATGGGTGACGCGGGTAGGACACCATCGCCTCCGTCAAGTACTCTTTGATGTACCTTAAGTCCTTGTGGTCCACCTGGGCTGGGCTGGGATGACTAACAGGATCTGCCTTCTTGGAACAGACAGGCTGGAAGTGCTCGTTGAAACTAGTTGAGAAGGCTTTTGGATTTTTCCCGCCCAGAAATGGGATATTGGTAGACAGGTAGGAGTCCTTGCCCACAGGACGGGCTGGAATCAGTGTTTTCACCACTGCAGTCATGTTGGATACCAGCCGTGTCCTGCTCACATTTACTGTGTGGTTAAGCCACAGTGGCCATCATCTTCTTCTGAAGCAGGTGAAAAATGCTACAATGCCTCACCATGGAAACCTCTGTGCTGTGGAACATGATGATGTTGATACTGTTGCTACTCCTGCAGAGAAACAAATGCATGACCTGGTGTCCCATTACCAGGCCCTATGCAATGAATGAATGTCAACTATTCACTTGTAGCATTCTGCAGCAGGAAAACCTACAAAAAGCAACACCCACTGAACAAACTTTTTTTTTTCTTTTTTTTTTTTTTTTTTTTTAAATCTGCACAACCTTTCTTTAATGGTGTTAGAAAAAGATAGAATTAGCTACCCCTTAACAACTTAAACATTTGGAATGGAAGTACTTTGCTCATTCAAGTGTCTTATGTATAATTCAGCATTAGCTTGGATACAATTACAATATCAAATACTAAAGAAGTTGCATGATTCTCACCCCTTTTGAGTTTACATCAAAGTAATTGGTAATCTAATTTTATCAAAGGCAGTACCTTTCAATTTAAAAAAAAGCACAATTCATTTTAATATTTATTATTATTATATTCCCATCTTGGTGTGTTGGCCAGTCTTTCTGGGTGGGATGCAGATGCAGATGTTGGTATATTTTGCAATCTATATTATATGTATATTATGGAAATGTAATATAATACAATAAGGAACATTTGAATAAACCATGTATACACATAACAGCACATCAGAAGAAATGTTGTGTTTGGTTCTTGCTCTTAAAATACATGTAATGCATCCATAAAATATAAAATACATATGATTTAATCTTATGTTTCACTGTATTTGCTTGTAACACATTGCACAAATTCACACATTATGCTGATGTGCTCATGCATGTTCACCATGATGTGGCTCAGAATCACTTCCATCATTGTAACAGCAGGTGTCAGTCAAACTTCATTATAGAGCAGTAACCATATCTGTTATGAGTCTTTTAAAAGTAACAAAATAATGCCAACTGGCAAATCACCAGATGTGCTCAAAACTCAAAGTGTGATTCATCATCTCTCTTTGTGAATCACCGCATTGAGGTATTTAATTTGGCAGAAGATGCTTCAACTGTCAACTTTTAATAAAGTGAGTCACAGCACAGTGTCGCCCTCCTCAGCCTGAATGCTGAATCATACACTGAATTGAGTGGTCTTGATCTTGAATTGTTGATTCAATCAATCAATCAATCAATCCATCAATCAATCAATCAGTATCTCTATTATGTTTACAGAAGGTACAAGAAGTACCAATGTCTGTAAACTTAGCAATAAAACAATTAGCAGGGTATATTTTATGTCAAATTTTGAAATGTAATTTGTTAACCTTGTTTGAAATACAGTACTAACAAGGCAAAAGCCTCTAGCTCATGTTCAACTCAACATGAGACCTCCAGAAAAACTTAACCTCAATGTTATTCTTTCTTTGAAATTTTTGGCAAATATGCAGTTACAATTTATATCTGTTAGTTCAATTCCATTCAACATCAATAGAGGCTGTGTCATATTATTCTCACCATAACTAAAGTGGTTTTTCACAAGGTGGATTAATTTATTTGGAATTGCTCAATAGGAATTAACTGCTCTGAAAGGAAACTGTGTACAGACATAAACAGTTCAAAGGACAGCATATAACCAAATTCATCAAAAAGATTGAGAATATGAATTATATGTCTTTGGAAAGAAATGAATATTCTGATAATACTCATTTTAACAATCTTTAAGTAATTAAGTGCCTTGTGTTGCCTGTGTAACCTCAATTTGGAAAATGAACCAAAACAATTGGTCACAAAAAAAGTGCAACAGACCCCAATATTCATGAACTTACCAATCAGAAAGTTCGTGGGGTAATTTTTATATAGGATTTTGAAGTGTATTTCTTTAGCTTTGTTTGTGATACACCTCTTAAAAGGCAAAAGCCAAGCACTTTCCCTACATTAGTCACATGTTAAAAACATATATGCCGTATATATGGAAATGTGTCGTAGTTCTATCTCTATGGAAACCCAAAAGAAGGAAGTGACGAATTGCAGCGTCAACCTCTTCCGCTCTCTTTTCGTTGAGGCTCAGCTAGCGGCCGGGTGGGTACACGTTTCGTCCAGTACCTATTTACCCATTTAAATTGAAAACCGAGGTGTTAATTGTGATTAAAATACCATATTGTTCGTCGTAACACTGCAGTATCTCTATACAGAGTGTCAGAGGGTTATTTTGTGAGTGAAAATAAAAGATAATTGTGATTGAGCTCCACGCTAGCGACACGCATGTGGCGAGGCCCTGTACAGTCCGCTTTGCGCCGACTTTAGCGCACAACTTTACTAACTTCCAGTCCGCGCAGGGTCAATATAACTGTTAACAAATAATTGGAATCTCATCTTTATCTATTTGTATTGATCTATGTTTGATTTATATGTGCCGTTAATATCAGTGTGTAATGTAAAATGCGGCCCGTCACCGTGTATTCAGTGAGCTAGCTGCACGGCTAAACTAGGCACTGAAGTCTCATTTTCTCTCCGACAGCCTGCAATCATGCAGATCTTCGTGAAGACTTTGACGGGGAAGACCATCACCCTCGAGGTTGAGCCCAGCGACACTATCGAAAATGTCAAGGCTAAGATCCAGGATAAGGAAGGTGAGCCATCATGTAAAACTCTTAAGTGCCTGGAGTCTTGACAGATAGTTCGTAGCTTAGACTTGTGCTGCCATGACAAAGATAAAAAGTCTTTGTAAGTGTTGCTTAAAATATTTAACAATTGCAGCTGAAGGATGAGTGTTAAAATTATATTTTGCTCAAGGGTAACCCAACTAAATTTTAATTAATGGAGACTGGCATCTTTGCTCCTAAATTGGTGGGTATCATCAGATTATAGGTTTTTTAATGTTACATTACCAATTCTACACACACAAGTTTGTAAGTTCGTAGGCATTTCGGAAATGTGGAGCTTGACCAATACTGGATTCCTGGGGCCGATACAGTTTAACTGTACTGAAATTGTAATTTCACTGGAAATTAAATCATTATTAATTCATATAAACAATAAAACACAAAATGTGCATGTATATATCAAACTTGAATTAAGAAAAAGGCTCAAATATACAGAAAACGATGCCTATATAACTTAAAGAAAATATATGCCAATGTCGATATATCTGTGATGAGATACTATTGGCCGATATCAGCTGACCAACATATCACTTACTCTAGTTTGACATGTCTCATCTTTTTCTTACAGTTGTACATACATAGAAGATATTGTTCAACCTCATAATGTAAGTGCAAGTGGGTTAATAATGTTGTTGTGTTTGCAGGAATTCCCCCTGATCAGCAGCGTCTGATTTTCGCCGGCAAACAGCTGGAGGATGGGCGCACACTTTCTGACTACAACATCCAGAAAGGTAACATATCAAGTTTGATGCCAGAGGTGTTGTGTGACTAATAGCCTGACTTAATGCAACTTATCTTGAAGGAAAAACACTTGAAAATGTTTAGAAAGAGTTTAATACATAAACTCAAGTCAAAAGTTTATTTCCAATACTTGTTAGGTCATGAAAACTGCTTTGTATGTTGACTGAGCTTGAGATAAACACCAAGGCATCATAACTTTTCACCAGAATCCACACTGCATCTGGTCCTCCGTCTGCGTGGTGGCATCATCGAGCCTTCTCTGAGACAGCTGGCCCAGAAGTACAACTGCGACAAGATGATCTGCCGCAAGTAAGTCCTGGATACAACAGATCTTTTTTTTTTTTTTTATGGTACCGTTTTTGAAAAGGGCTAAATTGGAGATAATACTGCAACACTCTATAAGGCACCACTGGCATTGAGGTTTGGTAAGCCTGGGTTTTAGTAAAGTATGTTAATCTAAAGAGACCAGGCTACTCAAACTAAAACTAGTCAAAGAGGCATACTTATTGTAATGTTTTCTTGATGTTATGGTTCATACCATATCTGTGTGCAATATGCTTCGTTTATCCTGCATCATTTCCTGGAAGTGTCTCTCACAATTTAGTTGTAATCTAAAATGTAATTGCTGATCCTCAGATGTAACTTGTAGTTGTCACCCATATGTTGTCTCTCTTTTCAGGATTTTAATGTTGATTTTATTTTTTATAGCATTCATGTCTGATTTTGTTTTTCAGGTGCTATGCCCGTCTGCACCCACGTGCTGTTAACTGCCGCAAGAAGAAGTGTGGACACACCAACAACCTGCGCCCCAAGAAGAAGCTGAAGTAGATATTTTGGCTGAGTTGGCTTTACATGCCATTTTGTGTTAAAATAAATGTAAGAAAACTCTACTGTGTCCGATTTGATTGATTCAGAGGAGCACTTACACAGCAGGAAGAAATAGTGAATTTGTGGCCTAATTTGAATTCACAGGGTTGCATTACACAGTTGTGAGGTTGTTCAGTCCACTTTAATAACAAGAAACAGTAAACCAACTGAAACAAAAAATTGGTGCAATAAACTCAAAGGTTAAAGTTTCCCAAACATACCTATATATTCATAAGACTTTGTTAGTCAGAGGCCTGTTCTAAGAAGTCGGTTCAATGAATTATCTCAGTAAACCTGCCTGTTGGAACAGGACCCAGTTGAGACCAGTAGGTGCTTTCAAAAACCCAATGGGCACAGTGACTGTGCCAGTTGGATGTGGTTCGTTCATTTTAATTTGGCACAACAGCACACACTGCTTGTGCTGGTCTAAATCAACTACACAGTGTAGCACATGAACAAAATACCACAGTCTCAAGAGTTTTATTGATAATATAGACTAAAATGTACCTCACATAGCTTTTAGGCCTGAGTCCAAATGGAAAAGTTACTGTTTCTAACACTTAAAAGCTGTGAAAATAATTTACTGCAGTATTTACACCACCTGCTGTTTCATTGCCACCTGCACTCCTTTTAAACAGGTTTTCTGACTTTTGCCACTACATGGCAGGTGGCACAGCCAAGTGGAGATCAATCATTGTCTTCTAGAAATTTACACCAAGATTTGTCACCCTAAAAGCCCAATGAACAGAGCTAGTTCAGACTGACAATCCGTATTTTCATTTGTGGCTCACGTGTTGAATGTCAAAATCTTTCAATTCAGTCTAAACTGAACAGCTGGGAAAAACATTAAATCATGAGAAAACATTGAGCTTCTCCCCCTCCGATCCCACAAAGAACACAGCAGTGACTTTGCATGACAGTTTTAATGTTAAACAGTTCTATACAAATATAAGGAACTCCTATCACATTGTCAAATCCCATACAAACACCTATCTTCAAACTCATTAATTGTTGTGAAAAATCTAAAATGCTGGACTTGAACTGACCAACACCAGTAAACAGTTTTCCTCTCATCTGTACCAATACTTCAATGAAACCTGAACTAAATGAAGTATTCTGAGGTATTTTGAGTCTTACTGAAAGGTGTAATGATTTGGACACTGAGCGATCATGAGCAACAAACTTAATTTTGATGATGGAGATGAAGTTCAGCATTGTACAGACGATTTGTTAATTCCAGTTGATGTGGCTTGAGCGTGACAAAGGTGTGTCTTTGGTACTCCATTCTCTCATATGGTTAGCAACAGATGTTTTAAAGGGGCCTTATTCCAGTGTATTTAAAGAGTCCGCCTTCATATATTCAGTTAAATGTAGGGACTTTTTTTTACAACTTTTGGTATATCCAGTCTACCTACACTATGTAACCTCTGCTCCAGTTGGTAACTTTCAACAATTTAATTGATCCTTGAAGACAATCCGTCTCCTCTGTTGCCAAGCAGAACCCCTCCATGGGTAGCTATAGGATCAGAGTTGAATCCTGGTTTTTCAGGTGAAGGATAGTCTCCCTGTACAACTCTCTGTGCATATAAGACCCATTCATCATGCATTAACAGGGCTATTGTGCGGTAATTATACACTGGAATAAGGCCACTGTGAAGCAAAGTGTTTCTGACATCAGCCGTGTGGAGCCCATGCTGAGGAGCGGCTGGCCTCTGCATTCTTTATGCTTGATAAAAGGCGGGTAGAATCTGTCATTATCCGGTGTAGCCATGAGAAAACACTCCTGTTGTTAAAATGGATGAAAGAAAGGCTTTGCAGAGGTCTCATTACCTACAAATTACTAGAAACAACTATGAACAAAGCGTCTATCCTAGAAACTTTATTGCTAATTCAGTGATTCTTGCATGTAGCAGCTGAATCCAGAACCTGCCAGATGGTGCAATAACTTGTCAAAGTGATGAAACGTCAGTCTTACTGGACTGAAAGTACAGTACAGCCTCTTAATGTAACATATAGCTACATAACACAGGAACATATTATTACTGAAGACTATTGGGGCTCCTGATGTAATCATTTTGGCCACTTTTGCAAATCTTGTAAGAAAACATTTTGTAATTCAAGCTGTCATGCAATTACAAATAATACAAACCTTATAAAGTCATAAATTCAGCTTAATATAATTATCTGGGAGTTTATTACATGACCAGATTTTATTATGACCTATCTGAGTCACATTTTGACATGTTATTATGACTGGCAGTTACTGCATCATCAGCTGCAAAAGTCTGCACCTTATTTGTACCTATATTACTGTTATATGAAGAAATCAATAACTCATCAGGGGGCCAAAAGCAGAGATCAATAGATAATGTGCATCAGAAGTTCACATACAAAGCTGACAGACAAGTTAATTAAGTACCCATTTACTAAAACTACTGCAGTTGTGCTTTTTAACTTGAGCAGTCTGAGGTCGCTCGCTGCTAAGTAATGTGCACACACACACACACACATAGCCTCCCATTCCTTGGCAGGAACGGGACTTCTGCAGAGCTCATGCAGTGCTCTCATAGTGATCTATGCTCTGCGGCTTCGCTGAGCCTCTCTCTTATTATTACTATTATGGTAAATGATAGTGTTGTATAACACAGAGAAAGTATGCAATGTACAACTGGCTTATTCTGTGAACACAGACAAATGTAAACAAAATAAAACTTGGCACAAACATTATCAAGTGCAATCTCCCATCAGGTTGGGAGAGCAGCGTCTGTCCACATGCCACAGTGACACACCACTGCCTTCCCTTCAAATGTTGAGATACCTGTCAAAGCGGCTGGTGGAGAGGACACACCTACCAGCCGCAGCTTGAATTTAGCAGCATTTTGGCTGGTAGCCATTGTTGATTTCCCATCCTGACTGCAGGCAACTCATCGATGAACATGAATAATAGAATAAGTGGTGAGAAAAAGCAGTCTTCATCAAACGAACAAAAAAATGTTGTACGCTGGCGATCCTCAGAGGACAGGACAGGAGCAGGTTGTTGTATCTCTGAGTTTTTTGATGTTCTGGCTGGTGTGAGGCCAGTCCAGGCTGCTGATGGTGAACTGTAGCCGGCTTTATACAGGGTTTTTGCCTCTATTTGTCCTTACCCTGACCAAACTCCAACAGGGTGCATCTCCACAGTCATTAAGCAAGGACGACACCAAAATAGATATTATGATTTTGAAAAAGTAGACATTATACTTACTACTGTCTTGATTGTTATCTTCTTAGCAATGTCTCACTGTATTTTAATGAGAAAATACAAATCTAAAAGCCTTATTTATACAGGCTATTAGTTTAATGTGTAATAGGCTTCTGCCAAACTACACCGCAAGAACCATTTATGGACAGTCACTTTGTTGTTTCTATAAACAGAATGTCCATAAAATGTTGATGAGTTAGTTTACTTTATCTTTAAACCATATCAAGTGCTGATGACTGCAGTAATAATCAGTGATTGACTGAGACTCCCTGTCAAAGTCATTATATTTAATTCTTTTTTAGTCTTACTCCTACTCATGCCTCTTAATCTGTTAAATTGAGAAATACACTAAGAGGGGTGGAATACCCACTCTATATTAAATGAAGACAGATAACACAAAAATAAGCTAACAATTAGAATCGTAAATGTCTAGTTTTGCAAAACAGAAAGCTTAAACAGATTTTTTTCCTTTTAAAAGGTGCTTTGTGTATTATTTATTGTTTATTTTGGGACACTGATATAATTATCCTAAACAGGTGAGACCATCACTTTTAGCAATTTTTAGCTTTCAGCTTTTATCAGCCTCCTCTCTGCACACAGAAAGCCATCAGGTGTGACTACTATAGAAATTCACTGTATTGATTCCTGGCATCATAAAAAGGAGTTTTCAGTAGTCACAGATGGCATAAGAAATAAAGACCTGGAGGAAGAATCAATTTACCCTCTGGGATTTGGTGGAGGTCTGTGAAACAGAGCTTATAGTAATTGCGATAGAAAAACAAGTAGGAGTCGTTAATCAGTCCATACTGTTAACCGTTCATGATAATTATACCAGTGTTGCAACATTAATGTGACAATGAGATACAGTACAGATGATTTATTCTGCACATAACACATTTAAGAGGTTTCTCAGACATGTTGTTTACCTGCATTGATCTTAAAAACAGATCCCTGAAGGTAAAGTTCTGTATATTTCCCTCCAAATTGCTTTGATTTGTCCTCTGTTGTTGCATCACACACAAATCAAGGCCAAATGGAGGAAATCGGTACTGACTGTGGAGATGCAACCCTACTGCTGCTGTGGCTATTTGTCGATGAGTTTTGCCAGGCTCTGTCTCAGGTCATTCAGGTCGCAGATTTTGACGTCCAGAACCTCGATAATCTGTCGAACCTCCACCTCCACCTGCTCTCGCTCTTCCTGGCTCGAGGCCAGCGTCTTTTCAGCACACTGAACCTGATCCTCCAACTCTGTGTTTCGTCTCTCCAGATCCTGTGGGCACATTCACAGTCGTTAATGCAGTTAAGTTCCAGCTGGATGTATTTCTGATATTTTCTGGCTGTATTGGTGTCTAAATTGTACATTACACCCCCTTTGTTTATTGTGACATCAGGATGAGAAACCAGCACTATGAAATGTTTAAACTGCACTTTTTGTAAATCACTCTGGTCAGAGTCTCTGAAAAGTACTAAATGTAAGCTTTCAGTACAGTGTTTCCTGCCATAAATATGCCCTTATAATAAGTGTTTGAGAGGAATAAAGGACTGGCAGTAATGCACATGTACTTTCTACATTGATTTTCTCCTGCCTCAGTGGTCCCTCTATCTAAATTTTGGGCAAGCAAGATGGATTGCAAGCCCTTTTATATCAAATTGGGACATTGCACACAACTATTTATATCTGCAAACGGAGTTAAATGATGACAAGTAAACTTTATTTCAGTATATTTGTACTCTACATACCTAGATACTTTCTGTATTCAATTTCAGCATGCATGTGGCACACTTGTACAGACTAAAACATCAACTGCATTACAGCAGCTCTGTAGTAGCAAGTTCGTGTAAAGTAAGAATAAATATGTGTTCTGAGTTTGACATACCACAGAAAAGTGTGTTGTTAACCACCCTGCCAAATTTGAATGATTAAAAAAAATCACTAAATATATTCAAAGTTGTGTAAAAATCAGCCTGTTTATCTGCTCCCAAACGCTGTGGGAGTGCCCGCCGAGTTCGCTGAAACCCCGCCCCCTACCAAGTGTCACCTGTCAATCAAAGTCACCACCTCTACCAGAAACATGGGCGCTACATCTGAGAGCTTTCTGCTGCTAACTCAGCGGCTAGCTCGGCGGCTAACTCAGCTAACTGACTAACTGTAGACTGTAGTAGTAGTAGGCTTGTAGTGTGCGCTAAATGTAATTATACCTCTACAGCATTTTCAGACCTGCCCACTAAATCCTGAACACAGAAATCTTGAAACACAGTTTGTGAAGCCTAGCTCCACAATTCAAATCTAAATGGTTGAAATGCTTTTTACACATTTTTTAGAAATACATTTATGACCTGTCTGAATTCACTTTACGGTCTGTAAAGGCACTTTGGCAGGTACAGGAGAGACCTGCAGGTTTGAACAACCTTTCTTAAAAGCTTGTAAATTCTTCTATTGTGCCGCTGCTAGCTGTAGTAAGTTATCTGAGAATTTCCTATTAGGCGCATTTGCTTTAAACAGTTTATAATGCAAATGTTCAATTTCGTGCTTTACGAGATATTTCTGTATGTCGAATGCACCATTGAATAGATTATGGAATAAATTCAGGGACAGCAAAAGGTCAAATATGAATACACATAATTCACAACTGACAGCACTACTAAAAAATGATAGAGGACCTAATAAAGGCTATGCAATATGCATCAGGTATAATCTCCTGCATTAACATTGAAATTCAACACAATTTGTTATCTCCTTGAAATGCTTAGTCCTCCTGTACCAATTCTCTGCTGCACTGCTCTTTTACGCTTTGATTTTCCATAAGTTGACTGTGAGGCCCTGAATGGAGTTTGGAGAACCGAAGACACCAGCATGGACAAGGAAGCTTTGAAATTAGATCATAACATAAAAAAATTGAATATGGTGGGAAAAATAACCAAAAACATCAAAATAGACCCAAAACATTGCTGCTTTAATGATCAGAATAGAGCAGAGCAGAAATCAGTGAATCTTCTCTTTGTAAAATACTTGAGAAGGAGTCGACCAATCTGGTGGCCTCCTTGCAGATGAATAAGGGTATCACAACCATTAAGTAGCATGAAGTATCTCTTCTGTGATAGAATATAAGCTCCGATTGTTAAATAGGTGAATAGAACCAATTTGTGCTGTGCAAATTTAATATAATTCTGTTAATAAACTGCTGAAGGGGGAAAAATCCCATTATCTCTGAATATTGTGCAGGATCACACTAGCTCATGAGTACTATCAACCAGTTCCTTGCCAGAAATTTACAATCTGAGACTATAAAAGAACATTAAAGACCTGCTAAATCCCACCATTGTTTAAAGTGATAGGATTTCTTAAACGTGTGATTTCTCTCTTCTAGGGTGATGTATGGAGCAAACAAATCAAAGTAAAAAAAACAAAAACTAAATATAGGATTTTAAATGCATATCACTCCCAAATCCAATCAGTTTACTTCATATAGACACTACATTTTAACATAATGTTTTCAGAACTTTAGTACTACTAAAACATCTTTGTCATATAAAGTGGAAAATGTAGATTCCTAAAGATTATTTCAATGAATAAATCATCAATTGTTGGGAAACAATGGTACAAGTGGTGTCTAATTTGGCCCTCTCCTTGTTTGTTTTGTGTATTATTTTTATTTTCTCTTCCTATATATTATTATTTATTATTTATACAATTTTACATGTAGTATTTTTATGTAACATTTTTGAATGATGTATATAGTTTACAGTATGTGCTCCAAAAATGATCCTGAGCCTCTCTTAATGAGAAATGTGTCGTTTTCCAGCATCAAAAGTAAAGTTGGAAAACAAAAGTTTATCTGGCTGTTAGCTGCAGTGAGATGAGTCGGTATGAATACTCCAGTATAACTTTGACAGAGGAGAGAGACAACGGACTCAGCTGCTCGTCAGCTTACCTGAAGTCTCTGCATGGCTTCCTCTCTCTCCTTCTCTAGCTCACCCACATCTGTTTTCTTGCTTTGTAGATTGTGAATCTCCTGAAAACACAATAATGTCAGGCTGTCACAATGCCACATTCACATGCCTTCCCCATCCCTATGCATCCACCATCCCTGTTTATCATAACTTGGAGCATTATGGAGCAAAAAATACTAAATTCCTTTCAGAGATGTATTTCTAAAAGAAGCAGCATCATTTATCATACACCAGGGTTGGTTAGATTTGGGACACCTTGATGTTCCTGGGGAGGAGAGAGGTTTGGCCCCCAGGGAAACTTATCACTGTGACCCTGTTGCCAAAAGTAGAACTTGTTTAGATGACGTGACAGATATGGTAATGTTAATGAGGCTGGAGGACAGCAGCAAGTAATATTTCACTTTGATATCCTTTTTATTCATCCAGGGAAAATGGCGTCTGGCTTAGCAAGCATCTGATGGACACTGACTTGATGAAAACAAGCACAAAATATTCACAAGATGGTTATTTTGCACCATTAAAAGTCATATAAAAGCAGGTTTGGAGACTTTAATGTAAACCAGAAAGGTGTTAAGTCTTGAGTTCACTTGTTTTGATCATCTGCATTTTGTCTCAACTTTCATTTTGTTTTGTTTTGTAAGGCTGTGGCCTGATATCAAAGCTCTATTAAGCCTGACCAAAGCAATAAATCAACAAGAAAAATTAAAGTGCCTTGAAGATTAATCAAGGCTTTTGCAGAATTTGAAGGTTCAGTAAAAGCCAAAACACACAATCGCTTCTTTCATGATCATGTAAATCTTTTCAACATGTCGTTAAGAAATTATATTTCGGCCAAGACAAAATCAAACTTGTTGAACCAGGAAAATCTAATTTAACGGCTTTAAGATGATTCAGAGAATAAATACTCAAACTGACACTATTTTAGCTGTCCTTGCCTAAAGCAGAAAGATTAATTTTACTGGATGTTTCCAATCTAAATGAGTCCAAGGGAGACTTAAGCTGAAAACAAACGTTCACTGATTGCTGGCAATACATTTGGTATGCGGTGTGTTTTGGACTGGATTCCTCATGGAGCAGGATGATGGTAAATAGATTTGGACAGTGTGCAGTACAGGGAGTGAACAGGGTGTCTTGCCTGATCTTTAGCACTCAGCATGGCTTCCAGCTCCTCCAGTGAACGGTTCAGCTCCTCTTTTCCTGTCTGAGCAGCAGCAGGATGCCCCAGCTGGGACTCAAGCTCTGCCACCTGAAACACACAACCACACGTATAATTAATACAGACTTAATAAGAAATGAAATGTATATGCAGCTCAAATACTTTTTACAAGATAACAAAGACTAGTAGCTACTGTACTTAGACATAGCACTATTTTAGGCTAAATGCTAACACCAGTATGCTAACATTTTCATAGTGGCATTCAAACATTTGTTAAATAGCACTAAACACGAAGTATTTGGTAATAAACTTTGGTTAGAAAGGTTTTTGAGATCTTGTAAGTACTGAAAATGTTATAGTTTATTCTAAATGAAGTAATCAGTAGAGTTTTTATTATTGTGTCATGCATACGAAACAATATGTGATTTCTTACTAATAAGCCACCACATCACAATTTCATGATTCAGATTCAGAAACATTTCAAACAATACTGCAAGTAAGTCCAAATATTTATAGTTTATAGATTTAGATCTATTTAGATTATAGACTTTCAATGTCTAAAACTAAATTCTTAAAAAACATCACTATATAAAACTGAAGAAATGAGAGTAAATACTAATTAAATAGTGCTTCTTGCCTTCTTTTCTAGCTATGTCTTAGTTTGGTTGTAACTTGACTGGGATCTAGTAGATTTTGTGTAACACTGTACAGTACAGTACTTCAAGAATAATAAAAAATGAATAAATAAATATTAAGAAATAAGTATATGTTTTTTTGAAAAATATGGTTCCCTTCTGCTTTGGTGCCTGCTAAAAGTCAACAGCAGAATAGACCTGATCATACCACAAATTTCAACAATACTGAACAACTCTTCATTTTGCTGTTAAAACCAAATACATTGATTTCGTGAAGCTGCATAAACAGTTAGTGTTTGGTCTAAAGCTGATCAGTTCAGAAATCTCGATAATGTGTTATTAGATTTGTGCATAGTTCTTCTGAAGGACGAACCTGAGAATCTGCTTGATGGAGGTAAAAAATAATCCAGAAACTCATTATAATGAGTAGAATGCTGCTTTGGGATCTCATTTAATAAATATCAAATTAAGGGTTTTTGAAAAGGTTTATATAAACATAATGTGTGGTGTAATCCAAATCCAGAGAACAGACACACATGACCTCTCACCTCCAGTGAAAACATGGATATCAGCACAATTAGTATTAAAAGGGTTTTACATGATGGCAGCAATGTAATGCAGTAATACAGTCCCACACAAATACACACACACAAAAATACACATAAATTTTTTCTGAGTTCTACTGATGGATATGAACAAAACCAACAGAGGGTCATCGCCTACTCGCCCACACATATCCATCCACGCACACTCACACACCCAGGCACAGCTAGTGAAGTGATTTCAACAGCTGAGAAAAGTCCATTTAGTCTCTCTCTCTCTCTCTCTCACACACACACACACACACACACACACACACACACACACACACACACACACATACACACACACACACACACGCATTATGTGTTTGTATGTATGCAATGTTTTAGTAAAAAGGAAAGGCTTTGCTGCCAGTGGACATAACACTGAAAATTCACCTCGTAGATTTTCTTAGCTGCTGGAAGGATGTGACCTTGTGAAAAATTATGAAAAACATTTTTCCCGAGCTGACCCACTTCCCTGTGTTTAACATATTAATGGAAAAGCCAAAGATGGTGAGTGACAGTTTGACTAAACAAGGACAAATGGTTTAGTCTTTGAAGTCTCAACACGATGTGACTTCAAGTTTGTTGTTCACTGTGTATTGACTCAGTTATCTTTCAGGTGTCTGTAACTAAACAATCAGAGCAAAGCACTAATGCTGACTGTTAAGCGTTAAATGATCACTTAGCTTACAATACTCCAGTATACTGTATCTTTCGCAAACTCTGGGACTAATCAGCTTAAAACAATAATCTGATTGTGCCCCAAGTGTTTACATGATATTAATAACCATTTTATGCATTCATTTAAAACTGATAAGTCTCTCACTGCATAATGTAGCATGTTTTGTAAATCTTGACTGACATAAATCTACTCATGTCCCACAAATGTACATAATCTCGGTTAAATGAGTTATGTGACAGTTTTCTCATTTAGACAATCAGATAAAAAGGTTTACACAACAGTCTGAATATTCTAAGCATTGCCTTAATTGGCTTAAATGGATTATATTCGTTGTGTGCATGTCAGTGTGTACTCACATCTGTCAGTGTGTACTCACATCAGTGTGTACTCACATCTGTCAGAGCCTAACTTCAGACATGATTACAGCTGGCAGGTGTAACATTTGTTTGATCATTTACACTGTTCATCCTTTATACACAGTGGCTTATAGTTACAAGAATAACCTTAAAGTCTGCCAGTCAAGTATAAACCACAGTAACAATATGAAGAGCTGTAATGATTGTTTGGTTAACTGACTGGTAATTGACAGAAAATTAATCTGCATTTAATTGTTTATTGATTAGAGTCAGACCTGAATTTCAATAGCTGTACAATTACAAAGTCAGTCTACTATCACCTGAAGAATATATCAAGAATTACAGGACTTCTGTCTCAGCAGGATTTGGAAAAGCATTTATCTTCAGTAGACTCGACTATTGTAACGAGGTCTTTACACCTCTCCCTAATAAGTCTATCAGACAGCTACAGCTGATTCAGAATGCTGCTTCTCAAATCCTCACTAAGTGAATATCACTCCAGTTCTCAGATCCCTACATGGTTCCTGTCTGTCAAAGACACTGCTACATTATGAGTCATCCAGACCTCTCAGGTTGTCTGGGACAGGTCTGCTTTCTGTCCCCAGAGTCAAAACTAAACATGGAGAAGAAAGGAAAGTTTTTATGCTCCACATATCTGGAATAAACTCCCAGAAGACTGCAGGTCTGCTGCAACTCTCAGTCCTTTAAAATCATGGCTAAAGACTTTTCTGTTTCTTATTTCTAATTTAACACTTTTAACTGTATTGTCTTGTCCATTTAATGTTTACGTAAAGCATTTTGAATGGCTGTGTTGTTGAAATGTGCAAATAACTTTATATGTCTATGTGAATTTAAATTGAGTATCTTTGGGTTTTTTACTGTTGGTTGTAGTCTACATGATCTGTAATTTTAGTTGTCCAAACTTTTTTGGTTTGAGACCCTTTTAAAATGGCTGTATGTCTAAGTTTGACTATTTCAAATGAAGAGGAATTTGCTTTTTAATTTTTAAAGTAATTCATTTTTTGAAAGTTGAAGCCCCAACTATGTAGAAATACTGCTGTGTGTTTGTGCTGACAATTTGCAATACTGAAGAGCATTTCAAATAAAGCAGAAAAGGTTTTCTTTTACACAAAAACCGAGATATGAGACCCTAACCCTTGACTTCCTTGATTTTGATTACTGTGATGTTGATGAATCACTGCAACCTTTGTTACTGCTTATTATTTCTTGCATTTCAGTTCACCCTGGGCTGAATGTCTGAAATGTAAATGTATGTGTGACGAGAGAAAGGGTTTCCTGCTCACAAACCCCCCCCCCCCCCCTTCCAATTCAAGCAGCTCCTCTGTATTTTCACAGGCAATTTCAAAGCGGGCTCTTTATAGATTCTATGCTACGCTACGTTGCATGCCTTCCAAGCAGAGCTTCAGAAAACCGCCGTAGGTGGTAGGGGGGTTGGGGTCCGAACTGTCCCAGAGGACTCAACCCCTTCCTATCCACTGAGTACATGACAGCTACTGTCTCCTGAGGCATCAGCTCCACATCTCTCAACACACACACATACAAATACACTCTCATACCTCTCTAAATATTAATAAATCGACAGGAGATGTTTTGTATATATATCTAGGAGCTGGGAGTAAGGGGCTGAATAAGACAGCAATGCAGATGCAGTACCAAAAAACCCCAAAACAAATCAGATGGTGACTGTCGAACAATAAGCTCTGCTTTATTCATTTATTATTCACAATATTAAATTAAATTAATGAATTACATTATAACTGTTTTTCTGTTTGTTTATAGAAGGTATCAAAATGTCAAAATATCTTAGAAAAAACCTTTTACAAGCACTCCTGCAGCACAATATCCACTATCCATTATGTCATTATCTTACAAACACTCAGTTTATTGTTAAAAAGACGGCAAAATGCAATTCAATCTCCAAATCAGGGGTCTATACAAATTGTAAAGCCCTTTTGTAAAGTTTGTATCCTTGCTAACTTATTGTGGGTAGCATATGGCTGCCACCAAACTAAACAACAAATCTAACAAAATTAGGGTTGGCTGCTTTTTTCAAAGTATGAGCTCTCTATATATTTACCATATTTGGAAAGTGTGTGAATAGAGTTGAGAGAGACTACAGTCTACAAAATGTAAACCTATATGATCAATTCTGTCAAAATAACAAATGCAAAGAAAAGTATGATTTTCTGTGTGGGTTTCCTCCTACAGTCCAAAGACATGAAGGTTAGATTAACTGGCAACTCTTACTTGCCCGTTGGTGTGAATGTGATTGTGAACAGTTGTCCACTGTGTATATTTATTGTCAGTAAATATGTAAAGTTAATAGATAGATGTATGATTGCAAACAAACAGCAATGCCAGCAAACCAACAATAATATCAATGCACAATATGATAAAGACCTAAAACGCGAAATGTCTCCAAATTTGAAATGTGTCCAAAAACTACAGTTGCCAAAAAAAAAAACACGAAACCTTACATAAAAGGCAAGCCATACTGTCAAGCTGAAACCACCAACAATTCTCACTGAAACAAGTCCGAATCAACCCACAAAATAAACCCAGAGCCTTTCTGCAAACATGGCTGAAACCAAGTGTGACGGGAGGGAGAGAGAGAGAAAGCAAGCCAACCTCTCTCCTTCTGCTCCTATACGGTGATTTATCTTCTTCCTCTAACTGGGACAGAGAGGGGGGAGGAGGGTGGGCAGTATAGGGTGTTCTGTCCCAAAAAAAAAAAAAAACCTTATCCCTGCCCCCCTTAACACCCCATTGCCAAACCCTAGGGCCCTGCTCTACTTCCTGCCACCTGGTTGACTTTGCTGCAGTGTGTGTAGCTGTGTATGTGTGTATTTGGTGGGTAACCTTCACCTGGACTCGAAGAGATAGTTGAAACCACAACACAGGATAAAAAGAAAGGGGCAGTTCTGTGTCACTAGTGATAATAGTTCCATTGAAGGCCGGCTGCTGCAGCACTTATTTCTGTCGCATTGAGTAAGCTTGTTAAGCTTGACCAAGGGCATCATTTTCTCTTCCCAAATTAAAGATGAAATGTCTGTGTTCTGGCCCTGTGATTATCACGGGAGACTGTCAACAGAAATATCCCAAGGATGGGGGGCTTGATGAAAAATGCATCTGCAGTTTGGAATACACCAAGTCTGTGTGGGGATTGGTGTGGTACTTAGATACAGACACGTCTGAAAAAAATAAGCACAACATCTCGTTGCTGTCTGAGAGGTCCCATAGTGAGGCAATGACAGGAAATGTTTCAGAAGTACGTCATACAATCTCTTTCTGCTTTCTAGGAGCTGCTTAGTTTTCTTTTTCTCATGTCATTAACATTAAGTGCGTACATGCTAACATACTGTATATAGGTGTGATGATTTGGTCTACAGTTTTAACCTTAATCCTGTTTTCTATATAATTACCAATTATGTATGTCATAGTACTTCACAACTATCTATATCAATTTCACATTACCGCCAATAATGCATGTGGTAAATAATTCGAGCTTTACATAATCACAATTACATTGAAAAGAACTACTGCCCAGCTTATGTAGGTGCTCTAAATAAAAGACAGGGATGTGACAGTGTAGTTTGTAGGGAGACGTGTTTTTGGGAGATTTGCTGGAGGAGAAATTTGTTCCTCTGGGTATGAAGTGATTGGCAGGAGAGCAGAACATAATGCAGCACTGATATGAAAATACTCAACAACACAGCACAAAGAAATAAAACAGGAATTCTATCCATGTTTATTGAGATGGATTATTTTGTTCAGTGCGAGTTGTTGTTGTTAACTTGCAATTGCTGATTTCTGGTGTTACTGTTTTAATATAAGAAATGCAATATTGCCTTCTGCAGTGCTTAATTGTGAAAACCAATAAACGGATGTAATTAAATCTGTACAATATAACAACATAGCCCCATAATATGAGTTACCTTGTGTAGCTTGTGCTCTATGATCATTTTTCAGACCTGGATGTGATTTTCTCTCCACTTTGTATCGGTTTAAATTAACTTATGATGTATTCGGAAAATTAATGTGTTGACCACTAAGTGAACTATACACTATGAGCACAGACAAACTCTCACTTTCAATGGTTTTGCAGGTGTTCGTTTAAACAAGAGACTTCAAAACTGTTCCTGTCTTCTGGTTCTACATTGATATTTAAGTCAAGTAAATTTTATTTATATATCACAAAGTAGTCTCAAAAGGCGTTACAATCTGTAAAGCACAGCAACAATACTGACTCACTTTTGGAACCCACCCCTAGATAAACGGATTACAAATAAAAAATAATAATTTTATTTTTAAACAAAGCTTCTTTTATGATAATAAAACTCTAATATCCTCTAAAAGGTCCCAAAATGTGAAAATAACAGACCAGCCTCCATATCACCTACTTTTTCTTATGTTGAGAAAGCTTTATTGCTTCTCTTATTTCTTCATCAAATCAAATGTGTCTCGACAGACTGTGTTAAACATTATGAACAGCACTACATTGCTGTTAATTTCAAGGTGAATGTATTGTATTGTATTGTATTGAATGTTTTATTTTTGATTTTTTATCCACCCACTGCACATGGTCACCTGATCTCTGAGGCGATCTGTCTCCTCCTGGTATTCAGCCAGCTGTTTCTTCCACTGCTCCACGCTGCTGTTGGCTTCCTGCAGCGCCTCCACCAGCTTGGCGTTACTGTCCTGCAAGGTGAAGAGCTCAGCCTCCATGTTTATGTCACACACAGACCTGAGGGGATCACAAAAAGACACAGACACATATTATCACTGTATAAAGTCAGCGTCCGTAAACAGTTGCTTCAACACACATCCAGCAAACACACAGCAACATCAATATTCATTTTGACCTGTGACCTGTCTAGTTTTCATTCTCCTCTCAGCTCTCTTTTAGGTCTCCATCAGCTCCTTTAAAATATCTGACTTGCTAGCTGCTAAATGCTCCACTGGCTGGCAGGGAAGTGTTCAGTGAACCTCTAGGACTTTTTGCTGAAAACAGCTGCTTGGTGTCAAAACAACTCTGATGAGAGTTATGAGACTGAACCAAAACAGTTGCGGACGAGGAAACTGAAACTTGATTAATCATTAATATGAATATACTTTTTAGTGTAGCTTTAAAGATGTAGAGCGGGTTAACTGTTTGTGAAGAAAATGGAGAGGATAATGACATATTATGCTGCACTGACTGTGTGGAGGAATTTGATTGACATATTTTGGATTTTAAAACGCCACAGACCCATTAATTTATAAGACGTCTCGTCTGAGATGGATCAAGATGACTCACTGTAATTAAAATGTAGTTTCTTTTAATTAACCCATTAAGTTTTGATGTACTACAAGACGGGACATTATATCTGTTTTTTCTTCTATTAAATGGAAGGGTAAATGGATTACATTTACATATCAATTTGGCTGAAAACACTTTGTAATTCGAACACACGCTCACGACATGAAGGCTTTTGGGCTAACCAGCAATGCCTTGCTCAAGGATGTGAATTAAACCAATAACCATGCTATTCATTTTTTAATGATATGTTGTCATTAATGTTATTGAGAGGGTTCTTGTAATGCAATCCTGCTCCACGCATGTACCTGCAACCCAAGGATTGAACATGTGTAATAATAAAAACAACCCCCAGTATTAATTATGACTGTCATGTTATGAAAGATTAATGGTTATCTCAAAACTAAAGACAATATGGTGGTTTGTCTCAATTGTTTACAGGGACTTTTCAAAATAATATGGCTTATAACCTGCAACAGAACAGAATAGTAGGAGGTGGATAATTAGGCTACACCAGTGGGTTTGTAGCATGGAAAAAATAAATCAACATGTGTAATGTATTCTCCCTTATCAACATGTGGGGAAGATAAATCAGGTCATGTGTAAAGGTCAGCGTTTAGTGAGGATATTTAATAAATCAGAGAGCCTTCGAATGGAGAGTCTTTACCATGATGACCAAACTAACAGCTTAGCAACCATAAAACTACTCACCATAGCAACAGGAGAGAAAAGCCTGCACAAGCTTATAAGAATCATAAAATACAATCGTCTGTATAATAGGTTGTAAAGCCTCTGAAGACAAGTGTTTTTCTGTTTCTTGCTCTCAGATGGGAGGTTGAGTGATCAGTAATGGCTACCATAATGATGATAATTATGAGGTGCTAAATTCAGTGCCAGTCAGGCATGGCTGGTCTTAAGTCTCTCTCACACACACACACACATATTAAAAACGGCATGCAAAGTCAAAACCTTGGGCAATAACTTAGGCAATTATGAGAACATGTTTTTGCAGAGTTTGGTGTGCCATGTATTTTAAATACGTCACACACACGCACATCACAGTGTGTGCCCACTTGTAGCATTGTCTCCAGGCAGATGGCACTTTTTTGTGTTTTGCTTTGAAATAAGAAACCTTTAGACTGACTCATTATGGTGCTTCTAGTTTATAAAGTCTTTTATGTTTCTTAGGAAGTGAAAGTGAGCCTCTCTGAATTATCCAGCTCAGTCAGTCTGTGAAGCTTTATTACAAAAACTGAAGAGAAAAGGACAAACGCTTACATGATTAAATTGTTCTCTCTAAGAGGAGCACTGTTGCTAAAAACGTCCTCCTCCGCTCAGAAATGTGTTTAGCTTATTGTTATTTCAATATTTGAGTTTCACTGTGCAGAATGATGCATGTGAGGAGTTTGACACTACAGTGCAGTTTTCACATTTTTCTGCTGGAGGAGAAAAGGATCTCTGTGCTCAGCTTACATCATATTTTAGGGCGTGAATGCCGGAGCGTGATTTGTGATATCACAACTATGCTGAGAGGCAATCATGGTCCAACATGCAAAGTTCAGGGCACAAACACTAGAATATTGATTTTTCAGTGACGACATCTTTTGTCAAGCAGGTTTTGAAACTTTTGAAAAAAAAAGAAAAGATTATGATGTTTTTTTTAATGCAGGTGCAGATTTTTAACTTGGTAAATGAACCTTTTTTGTGTCCATGCCTTTAATTTATGCCTTTAATCGTAGTCTTCATGACAAGTAAGCTGATCTTTATGTGTAAAATCAGTGGAGCTCCCCTTCAATCTGTCTCTTGGCTCCCCAAGTTTGGAGTGCAGTACTAAATTGCCCACCACTTTAATTTGGATTAGAACCCCGTGTGGAAAAAAGTATCCAGAATATAATAAACAGTTTCTCAGGTATGGGGGATTTTATGGTCCTTTCATTTTCTGCTCTCAGTTCTTTGGTAGCAGTTCTCATTTCAGAAAGAAATTCCTCAGTATCAGTGTGGGGAGCAGCTCAGTTCTCTGTATAGATAACAGTATGTGCTGTTTGCAGACTAAATCCACAAGTCTGCCATTACCAAACTTGCTACAGATGCCAAGGAGGTCAGGTTTTCAGTTCAGAAAAAAACTGTGAAGTGATTTTTATATGAGATTCACATACAGTACAATTTCACACTGACATTCAAGACTGGGCATTTTTTTTAAATCATTTTTGGTATTTTCTCATGAATTACTGTAATTACCTGAATGACGCAGTTCTGAGAAAAAAGCATTGTGATGCAGATTAACGTTTCTATTGTTAAATTAACAAATGTAGAGGATTGTGAGCGCTCTTTGAATGCTTTGCAGTTTGGTATGTAATGGCTTGTAATCGCTGTTTTCTTTTGCCCTCTGCCAGAGGACGGGCGGTTTGAGTCAGTATCATTCACAGCACAGAGCTCAACAAAGTGCTTTGGGCATTTACATGTAGCCAAACTGGGGTTAGAGACAGGATTACAACCTCTGTAGTAAACTTTTTAAACTCTAACGGATAAAATTTCTATTCCAGTACTCCCACACACACGCACACACACACACACACACACACACACACACACACACATCTGCTGCTCTCTCTGTTGTTTTATTCTAATGTGTGTTTTATGTCCTTGTGTTTTGTGTGTTATTGTATGAGGTCTTCTTATTGTTGTTGTACTGAATGGTTTGCTGAAAGCTAAATACTTTTTCATACACATCTGAAGCTCTGAGTACAAATTTTAACTGCATGTCATCCTTCTCTTCCTGTCTCTCTCTTGTTGTTGTCTCTCTGGTCTTGTTGTCAAATAAATATCCTGAATAAAATATAAGTAAAATATGCTGTCTCATAAATGTACTTTTAAGACTTTAGTAACATACTTTGTGAGTGTAGACAGAACAGTGTTTGTTCAGTCCCTGCAGATTTAAGAGAACAACTCTTTAAAGATTATAAGCTATTTTTGTTTCATATTGTGTATGTGTGTTCACTACATAAAAAAACATTTTGAGGTTTTGATATCTTACCAATGAATGTAAACTAGACGGATTTATCATGCTTTGTCATAGTATTAAAAGATCTTAGCTTTCAGACAAAAAGAGTGGCCCCTACCTTATTGATTCATTGATTATGATTCATTGTTTCAAGGGTAATGTTTTCAAATTGCTTTTGTCCAACCAACAGTCCCAGACCAAAAAATCAGTTCATTATTATAATATGTTTAAAAAAAAGGGGGGTGAATATTAACATTTAAAAAGCAAAATCAAAAATGTTCAGCTAATTTTTTCAAATCTAGTATAAACTTCCTTGTCGTGCAACAAAAACAAACAAAAACAAAAACAAAACTGTGTTATTACCCTTCTGACAACATCTTCTTGACCCTCTCCTTCTCCGCTGTCAGCTCCACATCGGCGCTCTTACTGCGAAACAGTTTTTCCTCTCCCGGCCCGTTTACGGTCAGCAGCGGCGGAGAATGACGCTCCTCTGAAAACTCCTGTAGTAACAACACATGGACCAACACGAACAACAACATAAGTTCTAGTATGGAGTCTACATGAAGTTAGTAGCAGCTACCTTAATATGACACTGGCGTCAGTTTGTACAAGTGCTATCAGGAAAATAGGTACTTTTTGTGTCAGAGTTAAAAGCTGAGAGAAAATGGTTTCTTGTCATTTTTTAGGATTACATGGTGAATCTAATCAACTGCTGTGTCTTCAAACAAAAGGTGCAATATTAGAGAACAAGAGCACTTTTAACAGTGTCATTTTATTTAAACAAATTAGATGCTCCAATTAAAAAGAATTAAACTGCTCCAATATGCCAACATGCCCATGCACACACATTATTGATTGTGGACAGCTGACACAGGACACAGTTGATTAGATTTTGGCTAAGAGGTTCAGGCTTGAGCCAGCCAATTAGTGTTTCTGTATCTGTCATCAGAACAAAATGGACAAGACACAGCACCAAGATAGGACAGAGCTCAACCTGTCATTGCTCAATATGTCCCATATGGGTTCCTATAAAGAGGCACCATGCCGAACAAGCAGCCATGTGTGCAGCCCAGCTGCTCCCCCTACAGCCTCAGAGACCTGATTTTGTTGCAGCAGGAATTGAGTTAAAGTACAGTTCCTCGCTCCAAGGGTTCATCTGGTGTTTGTGTCTATGTGTGTGCTGTATCATGCTGCAATGTGTGTCTGTTGAGATATTCACTGCACATCTGGCAATATTATGATGAGTGGAGCAGGTTCCACTCAATACCAAAATATTAGAGGAATTCAATGTTCATTTTGGCACCTGATGATGTTACATTTTTTGTTCTTCTTTGAAAAAAAATTAATAATTGCCATTAAATGCATGATTTTAGTCTAGATTTTGCAGCGGCAACAAAAGAAAAAGACAGAGATAGTCATACATTAAGATTAAATTAAGATAATCTTCAAGCAGTCTCTTTTAAGGGTCTACGTTTCTGCAAATTTCATTCATATCACAAGATCTCTCTCACTTTTAGGATTTCTGGTCCATGCAAAGTTATAGTGCATTGCATATCTTGTATATTCTAGCTGTATTGTAACGGTTATATTATCTAAAGAAAATCTTGATTCCAGATAGTTTTCATTGTGCTTTGGGGGATTTTTCAGCATATTCTAACAAACTTGATGGTCCATTTAATTGAAACAAAACCATAATATTTAGGAAAGTTGAATCATTCAGAGATATGTTGAATTTTGTGTGTTACTTTACAGAGATTTATATATTTTATTGCTAATCCATCTGACATTCAAGCATAACTAGAAGCTACAGAGTATTAACAGTGCAGTACTGAAGTTGCATGTTAATACTGACTCATACAACTACCTAGCTGACCATCAGTCTACAAATCAGATTTTTGGAATAGAGACAAAGGCTATGAATGAGACTGTTGCTGTCCCACAGTAACATATATATAGAAAAACACACACAGTTATCACAGTTGTGACCTTTAATTAGAACATTCCTGCATGGATCTACAGCCACAGCACAACAAGGAAGTTAATCTTGCTCGCTGGTGCAGCCTTGTTATTAGATTTGAACATTAGTAAGCAGATGTGGTTACTGGGATATATGTAAGCAAAGCCAAGTTCATTCATTCATCTTTGCATAAGTAAACTGCTATATCAGCAAAAAAAAAAAAATAACAAAGCCAGCTGTTTTTGTCTTTGTTTTACCCTTACTTAGGAGTATCCAACAGTAACAAACAAAGGTTCAATAAACTGAATACTACGAGAAGAGCCATTCATCTCCCTCTCATGTCAAAAAAAGACTTTGAATATGACATTACAGCACACAGATGGCTTGATTCCAGGCAGGCACAGTCAAGTCCAACCAATCTGCTTTGATATGTTGCCTCCCTGCTGCCCAGAAATGGGCTCGGGCTTCTTTTCACACAGTTTTGTGAACCATTTTCCTCACTATGAGGCCGTGGGCTAAAAGACTGCTCAGCCCCCCTCTTTCAAAGCATGTAGATTAATTAGTTTAGGCACATTTCTATACCCCTGTCACCTTCTATATTTTTCTGTGTGGAAACCTAAACCTCAAATTGTCAACTACCAAGTGCCTCACTTAAGCATTACAACTCTGCACTTACTGTAGAAAAACCTTGTATTATTAATTTGAGATAGCCTGACTGTATTCCCACAAAGATGATGTTTTATTATCTATAGTGCCGCAGCTCTGTCTGCCCTTATGGATGGATATGGAAATAAAACACACAGCATGTGAATGAGCACAGTGTCCAGTGTAAAGAACCCAAGAGCAGGAAAAATCAAAGCTAAGACAACTCCAGTCCAGCCCCAAAAGCCAACAGATCGGCTGTGCGTATCCGTGAATAATTCATAATGTAGATCATGTTTAAGTCATAAATGGGATTACAAATTTACAGCAGTTTTTCCATATATTGTTCGCTAACAGGCTGAGAGGAAACAAGGCAGACACGAGAGCATAAGCTTGCCAACGACCCACTAATTAGCCAGAGTTCAAAGGACCAATTTGCACTTTTAAAGGACATATCTGTGTATTTTCTGCACCCAAGGGCTATTGAATGATGAATAGAGTGTACTGCCTGGATTCTCCAAATTACAGGACATCATTTCAGAAAAAGGCTCATAAATTGAGCTGCACGTCATCACACGTACACTTTAAATATTGTGATCTGCATTGTTGTTGCCCTCCTTAACAAATACTTCTCTTTGTAGCAAATGCACGCTGTGTTCTGAAGCTTCTCTGAAGTCAACTTTGATCAGACTCCAGATGAATTATTGAGTACAATCGTCCATGCAACACTACGATACATGAGTGCGGCACAGCGGTCCCTCAGCCAAAAGAAGACGGTTGTCTTTGTATTGCTTTTGGAGTAGAGCGTGTGTGTTTACGCACCTGGGAGAGCTGAGGGAGATGAACACGTCCCATGATGCATCAGGAAAAGGGAGAGGGAAGGGGCATATTAGGAGAAAGAGAAAAATATACAGTTATTGGAATTGCAAAGAATGTTCATGAAAGCTTTACCATCCACCCCCCGACCCCCCTCCAAAAAAACTCAGCCTCTGTTTCTGCACAAGAACTGATTCCTGTTATGTTCCTGCTTTGTTTAAAATGGACAGAATCAGTGGGTAGTTAGCAGGAGCACGAACATAGACAGACAATTGAACAGACTAAGACAACAAACTATATCAACAGAGGAAGAAGAGGTCACAGTCTGGGGAAGTGCAGTGCACAAACAACAACTGAGTGCTCTGCATCGATGATGGAGACAGAATAAAGATACAGATGGAGTACATTTATGTTTTTCTATGGTTTACTTGACTATCAACAGAGTAAATTACAATTAAAATCCAAGACAAATCATCCACAAGCACACAAAATATCATGCCAAATTGTGTTTGTGAGGATGCCTGTGTTATATTTAAACAAGACCAAACTCACTCAATGCAGCAACTTAACATTTTGGGGGTCTTGAAAGAAGACTTGCTATGTAATCAATGGAATCTCAGATACTTGAAATATTAAACGGCTTTCCTGAGAGCTTTCATGGTGACGTCCCTGCACTACTGTTCCTCTAAGTACATCTACACTGTTTACTTATTTATCTGAGCATCAGTCCATTTTCTCCTTTAGCTTTATAAAGTTTCCGTTTCTACATCCTGTGTTTCATTGAGACCACCTTTATTTATTCATGTGCCCATGCTTCCCAATGCTTTCCTTACCTGTTGTCCCCACTATACAACACATACACTTTTTTCAGCTGCTTTAAATGCCAACTCTGTGGCTTGAAATATTGATGACTGGCATTTCTGTCTGCTTCTTTCTGTATAGATGCCATGTACGGAAGGAAATTGCAATTCCAATCATCAGGAGCAAACAAATGACAGCTGTTACCTGTCAGAGGATGGAAACAGCTTGTGTCCTGCTGTGCTCACACAGTTGTTCAGTAGATTCTACCGGACATCAATGTTATTTCTTCTTTACTGTTTATTGTATTTACAGCCTTTTAATGTCTGACAAAACCCACAACCCAAGCTTCATTAACATCATCTGACATATTGGGTGTTTGTTTGAAGTGATTTTAAACTAGATAACTCTATATAAGTATAATTAGTTACACCATTGTATATATAGATGGTGATATTTTTACTATATTTTCATCATACAAGACATAGTGTTCCTGAAATTGTCCAAAAAAGCCCTTTTTCCCCAGTAGATTTGGTTATGTTTGCATTCATCCTAATACCACTTGGAGTAGCAGAAGCTGTAAGTTTCAATAATTGATCCATTACCTTTAACAATCTATTCTGACCTGCATGGTTTGTTTGATGACTAGTTTTTCATGCTCTCTCAATCGCTGCACTTCATGTTACCACTTAGGTGGGTAGGTGTTCTGTACAGTCAGTCCATTGTACAGAAGCTAGTGTGGTATATAGTTGTTTTTTTTGTGGCAATTAATACACTAAATATCAGCCTCACATATACTTGCTATCCTACGTGTGTGTTTATTTTACTACTAAAGAATACTTTTCCAAATAAGCTAAACTACTCCAAAATCAAAACTGCATACGTACTACCTTGGTATGAGAAAACTTGGTTGTGAACCACTGGTGTAGTAATCCAACAAAGGTTTGAAAGATTTGAACCCAGGACATAACTGTTTCCATGTATGAATCACATGACCTTTCTCCAACATTAGCAGACTTGTGCAACTAAGTCCCAATTAATGATGGCTCAGCTCAGTTGCAGTAAATAGAAAATGGATCATGTCAGCATGTGTGGTCATGTAGGTGACTAGAGAAGAAATGGCAGCATCATTTAAAGATGAGTTATATTCATTGTTTTAGGTTTGTAACTTATGCATAATCTTGTTATTTTCCACTTGTGTGCATCTATTCTTAACTTCCTGTGAGAGATTAAAGCCTCTGAGATTTCTGATCACTCCTCTTGGCTGGCCGGGTCACCTTGAAATATGTAATGAATAAACAATTATTATTATTTCCATTATTATCAGTATCACTTGCCAAGTATCTATATATGTACAGTATATACTGTACATACATGTGAGGTACTGGTATTACAATTAGGTGTATGACTTCATCCAGTTAAATATTTTAGCAATTATTTTTGCATTTTTCATATCCTCTACAATATTTATTGAAGCTATGTTTTATTGCACAACACATACAGTAGCACTAACACTGCCATGGTAGGGGCTCAATTCCCAAAAGGGCATAAATACTAAAACATTTGAGAAATGAAAAAATAAATCATATCAAACATAGATATACACATATTTTTATATGTTACATTTCAGTATAAATTTGTTTATAATAGTTGTGCTTGTCAGTTGTGCAGTGCTCTTTGTACTGCCCTGTTTATTATTCGTCATGTTTATTTCACTGAACTTCACCATTTCCTCCTCCATCTTATCTCTGAGCTCTGTAAATAAGCCTAAGAGCTGAAGCTTTACTGGATGCAGATCCCCCGCTGCCATCCACATATCAGAGGCAAAATGTGTGGTCTGTTAAGCCTCAGGCTGCGTATGTGGATACAACTCTGCAGTGCTGTAGATGGTTACTGCCCAGGGCTTTGACTGACCAGCTGTAGGTGATGCAAAACTCATTGATACACTGGGTGATATGGAAAAACCAATAAGAAAATACTGAAGTCTCCCATTTGCGCTGTAAAAACCAACATAGTCTACATGTCACTTCTAGTGGATTTTTTCAATACTAATACTTACAATATTATAATAATAATAATGTGTAGCTAAACAATGTTGGTTGTTTTGGTTCAGTAAGATTTAGCAGTACAGCTACTGTGATGCATACTTGTTGCTTCGTTCTCGTTAACAATGTGTCGAGGTGTTGATAGAAAACTTTAATCAGTGTTGTGATATATAAAAGTCATGTCATCCTTAAAGGACCAGTGTGTAGGATTTAGTGGCATGTAGCTGTGAGGTTGCAAATTTCACCCAACTGCATACCCCACCTAACCTACAGTGGCTGAGAAACACATGAAAAACACCAAAGACGCTCTCTCGAGCCAGTGTTTGATTTGTGGGTTCTGGGCAACTGTAGAAACATGGCAATGCAACATGGCAGCCTCCATAGAAGTGGACCTGCTCCCTATGTAGATAAAAAGGACTCATTCTAAGCTAATGAAAACAAATCTATTCTTATTCAGTTGATTTTACACTTATTAAAACATACTTAAGAATATTAGATTCTATTTCTGCCAAGTCCGTTCCACTAGCTGCCACTTAATTCTTCACACTGCACCTTTAATGTAGTCCTTTACTCGCATTATGGCCACACTGGAGCTGCCAACAAAACTTGGCTGTAGCTTGCACATACAATATGCTCATGTTCACACTCTGTAACAGCTTTGATTAGGTATTATTTATATGTTACACAGGTTCAGAGGAGTCAGCAGTAAAGTGTTGTACTACATACAGTGGTAATTCAGAAGTGAGAAAATGAAATGTGATAATAACCACAACAACACCCCTACAACACCTCTGTGTTTATTGCCCGACACAAAAATCAATGAGTGCTGTCTTATCTAGAAAACGGCACAGGCTGCTTGCCCGCTTTGGACCTTGAAGCTTTATCCAAGTGAAGTTGAGTGTGAGTGTGTGCGTGTGTGTGTGTGTGTGTGTGTGTGTGTGTGTGTGTGCGTCTGTTTAATCGATTTAACATGACCACGTGTCCAAGTGGTTTATGTATATGTGTGTGTGCGCGCGCGTGTGTGGAGTGAGACTGTTATTTTCAAAGCATTGTCTCACATTCAAAGAGGTCTGCGGTTTCCATGGTGACACAATGTAACAGCTCTGCTTGCCTTTGGAGAAAGAAATTCAATTCACACACGTGCAAAACAGGATCATGTCAAGCTACTTAAAAGTTTCTTAGAGGACAGTCTTGTCAGATTTTACACATGTTCTGGCTTTAATGTATTTTTCTGTTTTCTCTACTCTGTGTGCAGCCATGATGGGACCAGTCCACATTAAATACAGTGTCTTTGTCACTGTTATTGTAAAATTCCTCCAAAAGCGAGCTCCAGTATCCGCCAGACACTCTGAGTTGAGATATACAGTAGGAACCTCTATATGACAAGAACATTTTGGATCATAGCATCCTTATTTGGTAAGTATATGTTTATTTGGACAAGTTCATTATACCATTTATCAAACTATTTTGAGCACATTTAGATCTCAGAGTGAATCTTGTCATCGACAAAACTACAGGACAGTATTTTTGGTGAATCGTCTGCAGATATTACAGAGATCAAACAAAGAGAAATTGATCAAAGTCAAATACTTTGAGGCACTGACAAACTGAGTTCTGATCTGAGTATGAATCAGAATACAGTTATGACATACATGTCTAATTTGCTCCTTTGGGAATGAAGACCAAAGCCAATTACAAAGTATATTTTGTTCCCTCTGTTTTTAAAGGAATCAGCCAAAATATGTTATCTCTCAATAGAAGATGTGGAAGATTAAAAGATTATCCAACAAATGGCAGAATGATTTTACATCAGGTTGTAAGACTCAACCTGAAAATATAAATGTTATTCACTGAGCTGACCTTTGACCTTCCAGTCTCAGATCAAAATTAACTATCTGTTTTGCTGTATCCAGGGGTGTTTTTTCTCAGCCTTGCTAAATAAATAGACAAGACAAACCTCCAGCTCTTATCTGAATGTCTCAGTGCTGAGGTCGAGGTTGGCAACGTGACTCTGCAGTCTTTCAGACCTGCTGAGTGGCTCTTTGTTAAGACACACACACACACTCAATCTTTTTAAATCCATGAGGCTACAACAACCAAACAGACTTTTCTTGGCAGAACTCAATAATAAACACGAGTGGCAGAGCAGCCCTGAAGCTTCCCAAAGATGTGCATGTGATATTCTTTCTTCCATGTTTAGACCAATAAATTATATCCACTAAAACAGGGCGGTGCAGCAATTGTGTTGTTACCACTGATTCTGTAAATGTCAGAAGAACTGCCACAGAAAATATCACCCTGTGTGGTGTAATCTATATGTAATATCATTATAGAGTAGCTTTTGTGAGGAAGAAAAGGTGAAGGACAAAAAGTTTCCACTGCTGGCAAACTTTCACTTTTCCAAATGAACCTCAAAGTTTTCAAGTCACCAAGAAATCACCAACGCTGGCAGGATAAAAGCTGGCCATTGTCCTTTCAGCAGCAGCCAGATTCCCTTCAATTATGGATGATTCAGCTGCCCTCCCTCCCTCCCTCCATCTCCCCTCGTTCCCCTCCATTCTCCTGATCTCTCATTCTTCTTTCTTTCATTCTTGGCCATTACTACCCCTTCAAACACCTTCAGCGCCGGCGTCTCTTTCTGCCTACCATCTCCATTTGTCATGCATGAAATCTTTTAATGGAGTTAACCAATGGGGAAATAATGGAGCGGCCAGATGGGGATCCATCTAATCCCTCGTGATTCTGTATATGTTTAAAATAGAAACAAAGGCACTGAGTTCGTCGGGATATTACAGCTTCATTCAGTCGTATTGGACTGGGGGTTACAGAGACCATCATGTACCTTCAAGGTCACTGGTTCAATCACAAAGGCCATGTCCAACCATGGAGACAATTTGTCTTTTTGTCACATTTGATATGAAAATTTCTGAATCAGCAAATGCTTTCATTTTCAGATTCTACTTACAGTATAATACTTATTTTAAATCTTACCAACATGGGTGGTTCCCTTGGTGGTGTCTGCACACGGTTGGCATAGCTGCAGATATTATTGCCAATTTCCCTCCATATAAGGTTGGTTCACCCAAATATAAAAAAATAAATGGTTTTTTTCTTGCCCCTTAATACCCTTGATTCATTGAGTAGGAATAAATGTCTGTCCTCCATGCAGATAGTTTGCTTTTATTTTCAGAGGTTTTGAGATTTCTTCCACCGGAGAATTCTCTCATCATCCCAATACAAGACAAGGTGAATGAACTCGATTTGTGGCGCTGTAAAACTCAATTTAAAAACCCTCAACATCAATGTGCCTTTCCAGAAACAATGTCCCAGTTACTCGGGATAATCCACAGAAGCCCCAATGGACGGTTTCAGCATTTCTTTTCCTTCAGGAGAAAATAGTTCCTAATGAAGACTGTTCAGATTGAGGTCTGTGGAAAGTTTTCAGATCAGCAAATGGAAAAGCATTCATGAGGTAATTCATTCTTAAACTATAGAAAATTGTAAGTAAATTGGCACAACAAAAATGCATTTATTACTAAATGTTCCTTTATTATTCTCTTATTTTGGCTGATCAGACTTTGCATTGTTTGAGCTCTGTTATTTTTATCTGGTCTGTTTTTGGTGGAACAACTTGCAGCTTTGATTCATTTGAGCATATGGACATATCTCCACCCACCCTCTACCTGAGAAGAGCTCTAATCAGCCAAAAAAAGAAGAACTCAAAACACTGTGGGATGACAGGAGGTTTAATTAAAGGCATTAGTGCTTTACCTGTGGGGCAGCAATGTTGAGTGCAGGGTTGGCCAGTTCAAATCTCTCCTGAGATTTCTCCCTGGCCAGACGGGCCGCCTCCTTCACCTCCTTAAACTGCTCCGCAAACTGCATATCGACAAAGAGGAGAAATAGCAATCACACTGTGTTTGCCAAGATTTCCTGAAAACTCATTGCTGCTGCAAGAAACACACCAACACACACCACCTACACCACCCTCAAATCACTCTTCCCTATTTTCTTACAGTGCCTCTACATATTTGATAAAGATGGTTTATTAGAAAAATAAAGAATCTAAATTGAATTACTTCTTACTTTTATCTTGCCACGCAGCGGGATTCACAAGATCCCGAAGAATCTATCTTGTAAGACTTCAGGTTAGACGTTTGTGTCCGAAACAAGGTTGGTTTGGCTCAATCGAGGTTGCAAATCCAGCTGCCTTGCAAGGTAAGACTGTGATAGACAGATGGTTCATCCAATCACCTGCCAAGTATTTTTTTGAAAGTGCCTACCCTTTTCTAAACAGTTGCCAAGGACGACTCCTCAGATGTTTCTATGTAACTAACCATCTGGCGTGTCACACTATCTTACACGCTATCTTACTTAACTTCAGCAGGAAATCAGTGAGATCAGAGGAACATACATTTGTTTAATGTATTGTCCAGATACTGTGAGGCTTATTCTTCCCTTGTTATTTTGCACTCTGAACAACAGCCTCTGTTAAATGTGGAAAAATCTCTCTTATTTAGGTTATTTTGTAATATTACAGAACATTGGAAACATACAACGGCATCAATATGAAAACTGCACTGCACAGAGTAAAGCAAAACAATTAGTCAACTGATTTTTTATATATCTGATTTTTTAGCCCCGAATAAACACTCACAACTCTTCCCAGACTTCTGTGATAAACTGAGTATCTCTGGGCTCCATAGAATGGATCAGACAAATCAAGACCCCAGAAGGTGCAAGTCTGAACTCCAGGAGATCACAGCAAAGTTAAAGTCTTAGAGATAAAGCAGATGTGTGCCATGTGTGAAAGTCTTTGTCATGATGAGAAAAACTGTATTTCCACACTTGTATTGGAGACATTTAGTAAATGTATGCATAAATATAAGACCTAGACAAATACAAGAATAAAGGATTATTACAAAGTGAAAGCAGTTCCTTGATCATCATATCACTGTCCTCCCCTGCTCCACAGTCTCTCTTTTTTCCCCCTCATCTACCCCGTCGGTGTAATATCTAATAAATGAAAGACACTTTGAAGTATTTTGTTTGAGTGTGTGTATGGTTTGTTTTTACCTGCTGCAGCTGCTGTTCTGTGGAAAAGCCCAAGCCATAGACAGTGTTGGCCCGGCTGTCTGCCCACTGGCCAAACTTCTGGGAGGTTTTGGTGAAGGTCATGTTAGGGGTGATGGTGCTGTTGATGATGGCCTGACACCACAGAGAATAAAGCAATAATACAGTGAGGCATCAATAAAAGAAGACAGATGATCCCAGTAGGAAAAGTGGGATGTTGATGTGATAAATATCAGTATCCAGCACAGAATAACAGGATATAAATAAGAACCAAGAGGGATATTAAACATGGAAGCACTGAATATGGAAGTATAAAGCCAACATGTATACAGGAGATGGGATATGTAGTGTCTGTGTTGTTAAACAAGAGCTGGAATGATTAGTCGACTGATTAATTGGCAACTATTTTGATGATCAAATTATCATTTTAGTCATCTTTAAGCAAAAATGCAGAACACTAGCTTGTTTCAGCCTCTCAACTGAGATGATTTCATGATTTTCTTTGTCATATAAATGATTATTTTGGGGTTTGGACTTTCAGTTTGACAAATCAATACATATGAAGACGACAGCTTTGACTCTGGGAAGTTACATCAGGCATTTTTCACTATTTTCTTTAAGCAATTAATTGAGAAATTAATGAATTGTTAGTTGCAGGTCCAGTATAAACCCTAATATAAAGATGAGACAATTCCTTTAGCACTATTTACCAACATATTTTTATTTCATACACGTTTGAAATTTGAATTTTCTAGCAAGTCCACACCTAAAAAATCTACAGTGTGATAAAGGTGCACTGACTCCATCTCTGCCATAACTAGCTGAGGTGCTTCCAGGCTCTTAGAGAAATGCATTTATCAAGCTGCTTCACATGCTTAAAAAGCCTGCTTTCAAAAGAAGGTCATTTTCAAGGACACATTATTCGCAATATCTAAAGCCAACAAGAAGAATATGAATAATTCCATTAAATGCCAAATTCATTATATAGCACATGGTTATTTTTCATTTATAATGTACTTGACCAGCAAATATGCTGATTTTAATATAATTATCAAGATGTCAACTATTCACTGTGCAGCAGCTCATTAAAGTGAACATGCTGCTCCTGGAGCTCCACACATTTCTTTAGGATGATCATTAGCAGTCACACATAACAGAAAAATCAATACCAGGAATTACATTTAGATTATGTAGTCATCAGAATCTGCAATATGAGCCTGTACAGTTAAATAACTGTCATGGGGGGTCTACTGGACAACAGGCTGCATGCAAATAAAGACAATATATCCAACAACCAGGGCAGAGAAAGAGAGCTATGTGAAAAAGCTTCTTGTGGTGTGCGATGATCTGTTCAGTAACACTCTCAAGTGAACAGTCTGATAAAATGGATTTGTTGCCAAATGTTGGTTTCTTTAATCTCTTCCCCAAAAGCCTCAAGTCTCAGGGTGGTAAATTGGCACAATTGGCTGTATACAAATCACTGTGCTTTGTAGTCATCATTTAGATACTAACAAGATATCCAGTTTCTGATTTTCTACTGCTGCTGTGGATGCAGCATGACCAATGTGTGTGTGTTAATAATATACTGCTATGCGAGTCTGACTGTTGTATTCCCATCCATGAAAGCCCCTTCCAAATAGAAAATGGATTGAATTCCCTTTAAGAATAGTAGGATGGGATGCAGCAGTGGGCTAATTCAAATGCAAGTCAGAAGGATGTGATAGTTCCCACAGCAAGAGTCAGCACACTGATGCTGAACTAACACCATGGGAGAAACATACTATAAACTCACTACTGACCACAACAAAACATACAGAATGTGACTGTAGAATTTTTCATCCAGTCTCACACATCTCATGCTGGCTTTATTTGACAGAAATATAATAATCAGTTAAAAAATGTCAAGCTTGTTAAATAGGAGTACTTTAAAATCAACCAATGCTGACAAAGATTTTTGCAGAAAACATCTTTTACACAATGTTTTATTGATCACATTCTTTACATTTCTCCTAAGCAGCACTATTTGAGTTTTGTGACCTGAAAAGGGTAACCAGTGTCTCCTCAACAAGAACGCCCACTGAAATACTGACCAAGCTCTAACCCATGAAATGCTTGAATTCCCCTTTTGTGATCTTTCCCTGCCTTCCGTCTCCTAAAACAACACACATAGCCTCTGGCCTGGATATCCACTGTTAAAAATATTCATGATGATGTTCATATTTGCCTGTGCCTGATACAACAGATACTGTATATTTATATGCAGACACACGTCAGTGTGCTATGAACTTTTGTTTGTCTACATGTGCACATATATGTGTGTGTTAGGCTCTGACCTTAGTCCCACCCACACTGATGATGCGGTACACGCTGCGGCTGGCGTCATAGAAGAAGGACACGGTGACAGCATGTTTGCTGGCCGGGAGCCAGTTGCGTTTGGTGGCTGGGTCGATCTGGAAGACATGAGCTCGAACGCTAAAGATGGGCTGTTCCCTTTAAAAAAAAAAACACACACACACACACGCACACAACAGAAAATCAGAACATTTGATTTAGTGGTGACACATTAATTCAAAAAACATACATTGAAGTATAATGAAGTGGTTCCTAGTGGTTCCTGGTTTGTAGAAGAGGAGGGACTTTCAGCTCACTGGATAAACCTGCCATCTTTTACAGTTCTCATCTGTTTGCAATACATTAAATTGTACATTGCACAATTGACAATTTAAATAACAACGTTCAAACCACACCTACAGCTTCCACGTTATGATGGAAGTATATGATGGCCACTACCATGCTCATTTATGTCTCATAAGTTTTGCGGCAATATTTTGGGTTGATACCATTTGTTATAAAGATTTGGTGCAAAATTTAAGTATCTAAGACCACCCAAGCATTGGTATAAATGGTCATAAATCATCATTTTCTTCCTTATTATGTTACAAAGTTCTGTGATCTTTGGATGAACCAGAAAAAGAAGAAAATAACTGCCATTTTCCATGTTGCAATTTGTTACATTTTTATCATTGTTTAACTTTGTGGCACTCAGTAGTGTTGTTTCCATTAGTCTGTGCTAAGTACTGTCCCCTGAGCACCTGCTGGCATCAGTGCAGTGATAATCTCCCAGTTGATCACTGCTTTAAAGGAGACCTATTATGCGCATTTCCAGCTCTGTATTTTTAGTTTTGGATGCATGATTCACAGTTTTAAAAAAAACTACTTATTTATCTTATACTGGCTCATTTTGCAACCATTCAGTTTTTACCTTGTGTGGCAGTTGGATTCATAAGATTACAACATCATGAGATCACACAAGAATACATCTTGTAAGGCTTCAAGTTATGAGCTTGAACCACCAGTGGTTCCACCAGAAGGCAGATGGATTATCCTAAATCCAGCTGCTTCCAAAGGTAAGATGGTGACAGACAGTTCTAGACAGATGGTTCATCCAGTCACCTGCCAATTATTTGCCTGACCTTTTCCAAACAGCTTCCATGGACAATTGAAATGAAACAGAGCTGCAAGCAGAGACAGCCACAGTGATGATGATATTTGATGAAGAGCTGCAGACGACCAGCACATCAACAGGTAAACTACTCATTTCACTTTGCTGTGTAATGGAAAAACACTCACAGCATGCCAGCTCGACCCCAGTCATGACTCGGCGTGACTACTCACAAAACAATGGAAAAATGACATAATGTTAGCAGAGCTGATGACCATATAAAGAAATCCATCACAAGCCAATGTTCGCCTGAAAGTTGAAAATATATGGTGGAAACTGAATGTTCAGTCTGAAGTCAATGCTTTTTGCTCACAGGGATTAGTTCTACAAATGTTTACCTCATTATGTGATCATTTGGCCATGTTTCACATGAACATCCAACAATGTAACACTATATACAGTATATGACTGAAAATGAGGAAAAGCATAGATCTTTTTTAAAAAAATAATTTTTTTGAACTGAAATTTATTTGACTAACAGTTTCTCTTTGTTTTACAGTGAGGGACAGACAGAATTAATTGAACTCCTTCTTTGCAAATATATAAGATTGTTGTTTTTTGTGTTTGTTTGTTTAAATGACTGCAAGAAAAAAAAACGAATTAATTTATCAAACAACAGACACTAATAATGCACTGCACTGATACTAGTAGACTGAAACTAATAGAACAAATGAAGCCATAAGACAGGAACGTGAGCATTACAGGCATACTTTTTCGGTGCACCTCATTTGTTGTGCCATCAATCATTTTTTACTTTCATCAGAGCATGAGAGTATCACTTTCAGTCAGACCACTTTATTTGCTACTCAGCTGTATCATAACCATAAATCCTTCTGCACGTGGCACTCCTCACTCAACCAGTTTACCTCTGCAGAAACTCACCCCAGTTGAGGTTTTGTGGCATACTTACACAACAGTTTCAGAGTCACTTCAAGTTTACTTATGCTTTATGCATCATAACACATTGACTTGAAACAATCAGTTCTCCCAAGCATCATTTAGGGCCTATGTGGAAGTTTTGTACATGTATGGACACCTACAGTTGCTGCACACTTGATATTACACAACCTCCTGTATATTATTGCTTGATTTGTATTCAATTTTAATGAGCTTCTAACTTTAATCTTTGGTGGAAGCAGTACTGAGAGTCCTCCCATTATACCAGCCAGTTCTTTGTTTGCTTTGTTCCTTTGATTTACAGTATGTATATAAATATACTGGCTATAGATATTATTTCTGGATGGAATAAATTATCATAAAGAGAAATGGAATGCAAGTGATAACCTTCCATGTGTTGTTTTATGTGAAAATTAAACCATGATAAGAACAAATTCACAGTTAAACAATACATTTAAAATTGAAATATCACACTCAATAACATCTTTAATGTATGGGTCAAAGCCAAAAGGGTAAAACATGAATTGAATATAATCATTGCCTCATTTTGTTAGTCTGTTGGGATGTAAACCAGTGACACTTTGGGGGCCCACTCTTCCATTGAGTGTGCCATGATGGTGGATAGATCTATAAATAAACAAAAAATACTCAAAATTTCCAAATGTGATTGTTTTTCAGAGACCTCGAGGTCATTGATGCTCCACTGGTGTAATGAGGTTATTGGTGCAAATGAAGCTGAAGATTTGCTAACCGCTAACTGTCCAATTAGCCGTCTTGCTCTCTTTGAAGACAAACACACACTCGCTACGGGGACTAACAGAGGAGGCTCACAGTACGACAAGGGACTACACAGACACTTTGGTGTATCCATGCAACATTACACAGTTAATAGAGTTTGCATAATGTTAATGTATGTAATGAGCCATTCCCATTGCCACTCAATGATACTGACATTAATGAGGATAATGTGTGTTTGGAGGAGGCCCTCTACTTTGTCTAAGGAAGATAAATATGCATTTATATAGGTCAGCACTGGCTATATGAAGCATTGTCCCTGCTGGATTTGGTTGAATTACTGTATATTTGCATACAAACAATAGTCGCCATTGTTTCAACACAGATTACTGAAGCCACAATTGTCAATAGACAATAGCAGCAGAGACAAGGACACAGCTGAGTCGACTGAACAACATGGATTCAATGCTGAGCATATAGATGAAAGTAAGACAATAGGTGCATCCCAATACTCACATTTGCTGTCTTGAGAATTGAAGTGCACCCTCACACAATACCAAGTAGTAGGCAAGCATGTCTAAAATACACCAACACACTACACTCAACCCACACCTGATGCACTCTTCTCCTAATACCACTTTGATGTGATAAATGTATCCCACAATTCACCACTGCATACTGCACAACATTCATGCAGTTATCCAGTGTCACCTACCACATAGCAATTAGCTGGTTTTATCAACAGTAAAGAAGAAGTTGAAGTTTCTGAAAGTTGGATTTACTGTTAATATTTTTATTAATGTCCAAACAGTTAGTTATGTCAGAATCTCTGAAGATGGTTATGGTGTAACAATTAATCTGTGCTTTTTGAAAAAATAGGCCTATGTTCCATTCCTTAAATTTTTTATCAGACTGAAAATAATGTTGTGTTTTGTCTCTTTCAGGTATAATAAACCTACCTGATGCCTATTTGATTTAATTGCTTTGTATTTTTTCTCTCAGCTCCTGAATGTGTTGGTTTTTTTTACTGCCATCTGACTGTAATTGTAAATACTGTTTGCTTGATCCAAGCCCTGCTTCAACAAATCAGCTGTAAATGGTACACAGGGTGTCTTTATTTATCAAGAGTGTCCCAGTGAGCTCTGATAAACACTCATGTGGTCTTAACAGGCACTCTGGCACCATTTGGTGATCGGAAATATGTCACAAGTAACCACTTGACTACTTGCAAAAAACACAAGTGAGGGTATTGGGAAATAATCTGATTTGTTATACATCTGGCTTTTGGGATTAAATTGAGATTTAAACTTCTAATTTGTCACAGAGGTTGGAAAAGAAATGCACAAGTTATTTGTTTGCGGTTTGATTTCTATGATAGTTCGATCAAGGACTGAAAAACAAAAGTGTGACGGTTGAATTTTAAGCAAAGATAAAGTCAGACCAAGCAGGAATACCTTTAATAAAAACCCCTCTGACCTGAGAGTTCACTGTACTTTTTCTATTATCATTATGAGTACATTTTAGAAATGTTATTATATTTTTATTATATGATCAACTGTACGCATGTGCTCCATGACTGCATTGATGGCTGTTTGGAGTGTATTTTACATGCCAATAAAGTGTAGAGCTTTCACCATGAATGTGTTACTTTTCATTCCTGAGATGCCAAAAAAAGGCCAATTGATTGCAAAGGCTGTTGCAGAAAATTGCAAGCCATTGAAAATATATGCAAAATGTTGAATGCATATTAAATGTAGCCCAGCTTTACAAACTTGTTGCCACATTTTGTGAAAGGTAACATGATTATTTGGTCCTCCTGAAAAAACTGAAAGTGTTGCCAATGGTTTTAAAGAAACAAAGCTGGGGGGCTAAATAGTCACTAATTCTATTTTTATCTAAACCTAATTATGTCTACAAGAAATGTTTGTAATCTAAAAGCTCAATCTGTTTCCAAGAACGACAAAGACCGAGCACTGTTACAGACAGGGGCATCTGTAGGGTAACATTAGCATTAAATCACTGCACCAAATTTCCCATCCTGAAAACCTCAATGCATGAGTAATGATCTCTATCACCTCTTATAGCTATTGCGCAATTGCCCTTGAGCAGGGCCATTCATGCAGCTAACAGTACAGCAACTATGACACGAATGTGTGTCTCTGAAAGCAGCACAGATATTTTCAGAAGTTTAAGAAAGAAAAAAAAAGAGGTGAGAATATATTAACTAAGCTTTTCATTTGGGAGCGTCTGGTCTGAAATGTGTGGTAAACCTCATCAATTATCCATCTGTCAAGAGGTAAAATCCTACTCAAAACATCTCCATGAATCAAGCAAATTAAAGAGCACCATAAATGTACTTAATTTTACTCAATAAAACCTGCCTGCATAAGTTATAACCAGGGTGTTCAAGGCATGAAGCCAATAAGCCAAAAATAAATAAGAATAAACATCAAAGCAGAGTAGCTTCTGTCAGGATTTCCATTCTATCGTCACTCTCATCTTAATGAGAAGTGATGACTGACTGCTCATCAGCTCCCAGCCGTCACACCGGATCATGCAGGAATGAGCGGCCTGTCATTCATTCAGTCCCGTCTTGGCGTTGCTCTGTGATAAGCCCCTCAAACTCATCAGCTCAGACAGGATGCTTCACATCGAGGTTTGATGATATGAGCAGATTAAAACTGGATTAAACTTCTTCTAAGGTGCACAGCAACTTGACGGCCAAAGAAGTCTTGTCAAATCTCACACAGCAGAGAAAAGTGTACTCTGACCAGGTACAGTGTCATGTACACACCTGATCCAATTAACATGAGTCTGTAGTGAGTCCCTTTATCAAATCAGGCGATGTGAGAGTGAACCCCTGCATTGACGGGGTAGAAGGAGACGGTTGATATCTGACAGCCTGGATAACTGACATGAAAGTGTGCAGCTAAATGTTACAGTAAAGCTACATAAACTACAATCACCCTAACATCTATAATCTGATAGAGTGACAAGCTGACAGAAATCTATCTAATAAGAACCCACAAGTATATTTAAGTGTCACAAATATCCTACATGTCAACAATATTCAGTAACGAAGTAGAATCAATCCTACTACTACTGTTAAGTACTGTTAATAAGAACAGAGCAACCTCATCAGGAAGGGGGCCTTAAAGAGACATGAGCTAAAACAGCCTGTTTCAGACATAGGCTGAACTGAGGGGCTGTGTAAAGAGCCAGTACAAGATGTATAAGGAGTTTTTAAAACTGTAAATCATGAAAAGATATTCCAGTACAGTCCCAGAATGTAAATTTCAACCTGGAAATGTACATTACATGTCCTCTTTAAGCTTATATCAACATGATGGTAAATGGACTGCATTTAAACAGCACCTTTCTAGTCTTCAGACCACTCAAAGTACTTTACACTGCATTACAACATTCACACACACAGTCATACACTGATGGCAGAGGCTGCCATGCAAGATGCCAACGTGCTCATCAGGAGAATAATCTATACTCATTCACACACACTCACGCACCGCTGGCATAGCCTTCAAGACCAATTTGGGGTTCTGTTTCACTTCACTTCAACATGCAGATCAGAGGAGCCTGCGATCAAACCTCCCATCTTCCAATTAGTGGACAAGCCACTCTACCTCCTGAGCCACAGTCAACACACAGTATGAGATAAATAAGGAGTTGATGACACAATAATACTTCCCATGGCACAGGCTAAAGTGGAAAAGAGAAGTTATTTGGAAATCCAGATGTAGTAGATCCTGGAAATACATTATGGGAAAGGAGTAAAACGTATTTCTACATAAATTCTCCAGCACAGCTATGGATGGACAGCTGGGGTCCAGGGTTGGATCCAGAAACTGATAGAAATCTCCTCCCATTATAATTAGTTTATCATCCATCAAGTCTGCCTTCACTCAGACATTAGCCACAATCAGTGAATAACCTTGAATTTCAAATTAATTACCACCCTCCTGCTGCTAACTTTAAATACACTTAAACTAAAGACTTTTATTAATTATGATGACCACCCCTCTGTCCCACAGCTCCTGTACAATTCTATCCACTTTATAGACTGTTGGGTAGTTTAAAGTCTGTGTAAAGTAAGAATAAATATGTGTTCTGAGTTAGACATACCACAGAAATTTTGAAACACAGTTTGTGAAAGTCTAGCTCCACAATTCAAATCTAAATGGTTGAAATGCTTTTTACACATTTTTTTTAGAAATACATTTATGACCTATTTAATGTGTTTAGAAGAAAATGTCTGAATTCACTTTACACAGTCTTTAACGGATGGGTTCAACATTTTTCAAGTCTATCTTAAAACAAGAGTCATATGTTCATATGAACATTGACACATGCGGCTTGACTATGTACTTACAATGTAAGTCATGAGGGTAAAAATCCACAGCCTTTGTTATGTGTAAAAATGTATTTTCAAGTTTATCTGAAGTTAATGTGAGGCTTCAGCAGTCTGAGTTAGTCACATCAAGGGAAAGTGTAACTTCCTAGAACAGTAATCTGTTAAACCTGTACTGCACCACCACTACGTTTGTTTCCATCAGCACCTTTCATGTAAATGTTCTTTCTTTTCTTTATTTTTATCCATTTCTTTGTTTTCCTTTTGTGCTGATATGGCAGTGTTTATGTGAAATGTATCTGGAGGAGATACTGTATATTTGAAATATGCACATCATTTTGATTTTTAATTTAACTTTTTGTTTGTCTGTCTGTTTGTTTGTTTGTTTTTTACTTTTTTACATACTTGATTGTTTTTCTTGCTTGTAGCAGCTGGACTGCTTTGTTCTGTAGCATAAAAAATGCTCAATAAAAATAATGTTTAAAAAAAGGGAAAGTGGTCTTAGAGTTTTGGACTCTACTGTAAATCCTCCAAATTGAGTGTTTTTAGTATTGAATTCCCTGTTGAGCTGTGATGGATGGATTATGACAAAAAGAGGGAATTTGGCACTAAAAAGACTGTAACAGAAAGCACATTAAGGGATATTTTAATGGTCTGTTGTTTTAAGACAAAAATTGTGAATCTATCCTTTCATTTATAACACATATTTTATAAATCTATCATATTCTTGTCTGTGTGTAATTGTAAACATAATCTAAAATGTTACTATAGCTGTCAAATATAGTAAAAGTCACAGTATTTCCCTCTGAACTGTTGAGGAGTAGAAGTATTGTAGCACTTCAGTTGCTTTCCGCTGTTTCTTTGTGGTCGTATACTGTAGCAGCGTATAGAGGTTGTGCCAGACACATGAATCCAGTGAGGGGTCATCTGAATCAATTACTGTTAATCAGTTCCAGGTCATACATCCACCCATCCCTCCCCCTCCGTCATACAAACTCACTGTTACTCAGCTATGCATGAGTGGAAGGAGAACTGTGTTCAGATTACAGCTCAGTAATTAAAGGGGTCAGACACACTATAGCACTCTGTGTTACATGATATATACAGTACATGTATGTCAAGAGCTACATCACACTGCTTTTTACATTATTTAAAATTTCAACTTTGGGAGGATTTTGTCATTTTACAGTCAAGTTTAAAGTCACAGTATAAATACATAAATGTTTAACATATTTTTGGGGGGAAAGCACCAACAGAAAACAAATGACAAATTACTGAAGAGTCGCAGCAAAAGGCAGCAACACAAAAACCTGTGCAAAAACCTTTTAGACATTAAAGTCATGCTCCAATTTTATTTTACTAATTAGATTATTATATACCAAGATAACTGTTCCATGAAATATATTCATATTTTATCAATGTTGTGATATGGGACTAGATATCATCTTCCTGATTTTAAAGGCTGCATTACAATAAAGTGATGTTGTTTTCTTAACTTACAGTCTGCTCTTAGCTGTTTTATTATTTATCTTTACCCATTTAGTCATTGTATCCACATTACTTATGATTATTTATCAAAAACAATCAAATAGTCATCACTACGATATTGTTGCATTGGTCAGAAATAGACATACATTTAACCGCTAAGAAACTATTTGAACCTCTAAGCCAAAAGCCAAATAAATTGTCTTATTAAAGCATAATGAGAGTAGCAGAAATTTGATTAGTAATTTGTAACTTGTTCTTTATTAACTTTTTTTTCTTTTTTTTTTCTTTAATATTTAACACTGATTTCTCTTGAATGTTTGGATCACTGGTCGCAAATGTATGAATCTTTCGTTTCTGCATCAAGTTAAATGTGAGAGGTCAGAAAGACTTGCCATGACTAAAAGATCAAAAGGTTGACACGCTCATCACAAATGTCTCATACAAACATGTCTTCAAACTGAATACCTCCTTGCTTGCTCATCTCATCATGCAACTATGACAATTATTTCTATTATTGATATGAATTTACAAGACATTTTCTTGAAAAATCCATTAATCACAGTCAGAAAATAATGAAAAACATCCATTACAATTTCCCATAAAGCCCAAATGACATCTTCAAAATGCTTCTTTTGTCCGACCACCATTTCAAAACTCACACTGAAAGCAAATCCTTACAACTGAGAAGCTGGGACTAAGTGATGTTCAGTATTTTTACTTGAAAATTACTGTCCCAGTTACAATAGTGATTACTTATGCACAATGTCCACAATTATGTATCAAATTATGTGCTTGCATGTAGGTGTGTGTACATTTTACATATCCAACAAATCAATGTGTAACGTGGAGCAAAGCTACAAAACATATCATGTAAGCAAACCCACCCATATATATATATATATATATATATATATATATCTCATGTCATTCAGACGAGCAGCTGCTCTATAGTTCGGCTCAGTGTCAAATAACACTACACACACTGAATGCTTTTACCAATGTGTCACTGAAGAAACCCTTCATAAGACACAACCCCAAGAAGTAGTTGTTCCCTATTATACATGAGAAGAATGCTGTATGATATAATGACAAAAGAATATACAGAAATAGACAAAAATCATGCCAGAATATCAGGATAAAGAAGAAAAAAAGTGATCACTTTAATATCAATATTAATTATGTGCCAACTAATCTATCTATCAATTGTTCCACCTGTAATGGCAATTACAAAATAAAATCACTGTCTGGTAATACTGTTTAAAGAAGAGATGTGATCAAACCAATACAAGTTATCTGCAAAGCTTGTAAGAGGCTGCTTTTTAGAAAAACTCTGGCAGAGCTGACTGTTATAAAACCAGTTTTTCATTAAAACAGAAAAGCTAGTACATTCTCCTTGGTTTTTTCTTTTTTTCATTTGTCTGTTTTCAGGGTCAGAGTAGAGGAGACAGAAAAATACAGTCAGGCAAAACCTGTGAGGCACAAAGACAAGAACCACAGCTGGGTTCTGAGTCCAGACATGCCATCAAGGGAACAGGACTGAATCCTCAGGTGTGGTTCAAACCTCTATGGGCAACACCACTTTTGAAGCCACTCAGGAACATTTTATTTTCATTTCTTTTTATTCATGTAACACACAAGTCTGCAGCAGTGTGTCGTGTGTGTGTGTGGGGGGGGGGGGGCTGTCACCGCTGAATCATCCGATGATTGTCATCTTACAGCTTTAAAACTACAATCTCCTTCAAAGAAACCTCTTAAGGTTTGCCTTGAGAAAACCTTTATCTGATATTTTGCCACTGTCAGAGGATGGGAGAGTAAAGCAACTGAGTCTGAGCTGAAAGTTTTATGTTTCTCTTAATCTACTAACTACTCACTCTCCTTAAAAGCCATGCAATGACACCAGATAGTTGCACGCAGCCCTGAGGCCATCAGCAGCTCTACGCCCTCATGATAAATTAATGGTATATGGGTGTAAATACAGTATGAGAGATCTGATGAAATGTGAACAAAACAAACAGCCCTTTACTCCAACAGTCTGTCTTTTGGAAAGGCTTCTGCTGAGCATGCACGCTCTTTCTCAGCTTCACATTCATGCAGATGAAATAACTCCTTTCAGGGCCAGGAAAATATTACAACGGTATTGGCTGCTTCCTTCAGCATCAGCCATAAACACAAAGACTTCTATGATAGCTCCATTTGGATGAGCTAGAGAGGACTGACGGACAATACAAGAGATGTGTTTTCTACAGGGAGCTATCAGCGAACAGGGAGGCTTTAACACACTTCCTCTGACCTCCGAGGGTGTATTCACTGCAGGGCTTCATGCTCAGTTTCAAATTACCGCTTGGACCTCTTTGATAACGGTTCATTACTTCCTCTAAAATAGAAATGATGTCTCATATAGATATAAACTGACAGTGATTATGTTGGAAAGACATGCTGAATTTAATCAAGAGTACCATATTAGCATCTACACCATCAACATCTAACATGGAAAAACTGCAATGAATAACTTTAATCTCTTCACTGTATCAGTGGAAAGATGTTTAATTATGCTGCCTTTAAGTCATGTTGAAAATATCAGAATAAGTAAGTGGGTTACATATGAATGAGCCAATAAAGCTCAGAATACAACTTGAAACACTGGCATATATCTATATGGTTTGGTCTATTTATTAAAGTTTCCTAAAGGCCATGGTGATGGCTTCAAAATTCTTGTTTATATCCGACCAACAGTCCAAATATATTCAGTTTACAATGATTTATGACAACAAAAGCAGCAAATAATCAAAACTGAGCAGCTGAAACTGAGAAATGTTTGGCACATTTACTTGAAAAATGGTTAACAAAAAGCTGATGATTAACCTTCTGGCAATTGACAACCCTAGTCTTCATTAGTTAAAAATGTGTGTCCTGATCTGAAACATGGAAACCCCACATGCACCCAATTTACATAAAATCATTTTCAACCAAACGGGAGGAAAGAGGATTATTATACACTCGAGGATTATTATTCAAAATGTATTTGACCACAACACACCCAAACAAAAAGAGAGAACCAACACTAGCAGCAACATGATTTGCCACAAATTAACAAGCACAGTTTACACTCTGATTATGATGCTCCACTCGAATCCTCTCACATTACAGATATTGACACACAGAGTCGAAACCCTTGAAAATACAATAGAACTTGACTGATTTGATTAGGGAAAATCTCTCATTCGTAACTGAGTCAGTGCAGTTGGACCTCTGAAGATCTATAATGTAAGAATACATTTTATTAAAAACCTTACAAGAATGGGTTTGTGTGTGTTTATTTAGATATCAGCTGCAAAGTTCACTCATACAAAGAATGCAAACAGGTTTTGAGAGCAGAGAAATTAAACTGAGCTTTTTGGAGTAAAAAACATAAGCATTGAACCTTCACAGACTTAAGATGTCCCCAGTGATATGTCAAGTGAGCAAGACAGTTTGAAGGCTCCAAAAGCTGCATGACATATGGGACAATGCTTTGTGAAATGAAGTTACCTTGACAACGACACTTCTGTGGACAGTAATCATCAGGGAAACAACTCTATTGAACCAAATCAACATATCCAGGGGTCATCATCATGCCACGGGACAAAAGTACACATATTTAGCTGCTGGTTAACAATTTTTGTGCATTTATGGTTAAAAAGACACAATTTTCTTGACTACTTTCATGCATTTTTAAATGTTCTATTATTCTGATGCAAGAGAGAGAGAGAGAGGGGGGAGAGAGAGAGAGCCCTCAATCACTTGTCAGCTTCACAGCGGGACAGTCCTTTGAAGGAGGAAATCATCACATCAACAAATGACACTTTGAACTCAGCAAACAGCACAGTCACTTGTGTCCAACAGCACAAGACTGCAGCAGAGTGATTACAATACTGCATAAAATACATATATATAAAAAAGTGAATCATTCTGTATCATTAGTCATTTTAAACCATTGCAAATCTGATGAGACTTGATATATTACATTAAGATTGCATACTCACTCATATCAGTTAGATATTACCATTATTTTGCAAAGCTATTCCAATTTTAATCAGCTTACAGCTATAAAAATATAAGAACGTTTTCAGTGGCTTTCAGTATAGAAATTTTAAAAATGTATTTCTTATTCAGTTTTGAGTTCCCACATGCACACAAACACACACCACAGATTTGCTGTCTGTCTTAGTTTGTGTGTGTGTGTGTGTTCGCCCCAAGTCATCACTTTCTAATCCTCTCTCGCTGCTCTCTTCATCTCTCTGCTTAACCTCAGCACCCATTCACCACCCTAAATCCCTCATCTGTGAAACAGAAGCTGCGCCCTCCTGTCTGGCCCCTGCAGACAGACCCAACCAGTCGTTTTTGTACTAGAAAAAATTACTCCTCAACCCGCCAGTAATGGAGCCTATAAGCTTAGCTGGCTGTAAATAGCCCAGGGGGAGGGCAAAGCTGCAAAACTTGCTTCCAAAAAACAAAAAAAAATCCTATTGGTTGTACTTAAAAGCAACTCTTTTACACTTGAAACAGTAAAGCTGAGATCCTGCAAGAGATCTGAGAGGGAGGAGATGGATAAGGGGTTGAGCAAGGGCCAAAAAAGAGCAAATAAACAAGCTGTCTTGAGATGTAAAGAAACTACTTTATATACAGTGGAGTATCATGCATGACTTCTGTCAACAACACTGTCGCCAAAATGTATTTTTCATCTCATCTTTCATTTGAAGTAGAAAGCAGAAATGATAAGTAATGATTAATCCAACAGCAAAATCTAGTAATAAGATCAGACAGTACTGCTGCTGGATCTTATTCCCCTTCATGATTGTTTCATATTCTGCTTGTCAAAGAGATATGTAGTCTATTACATGTCTGTGAATCTTTGTTCTGTGCATTGTGTAACCCCAGATTAACAGTCTTACAAGCATCATAATGGAAAAAGAAATAAAACATAATGACTGATGTGCGCATCATTATTTGTTTGTAGTGCATCAGTCTGATTATACTGTTCATTTCAGGTCAAGTCAGCTTGCTCACACATTGTAATACTTTCACTCACCAACACTTTGTGTAATGTAATGTTGAAACAATTAGTTCATTAATTGATGAGTTGATCAACAGAAAATAAACCAGAAACCCCCAAAAAAATCAAAAAGTCTCTGACTCCAGCTTCTCAAATATGAGGATTTATAGTTTTCTCTGCTTTTTTAAAAATACATTTCATGCTCTGGGAACTTGTGATGGGCATTATTCATTAGTTCCAAACCTTTTAGCAGATTAAACAATTAATCAATTAATTAATATCAATTAGTTGCAGCTAGAGCTGAAACAATTATTCACTTAATTAGTCAATTGGCAAAAAAAATGAATGTGCGATAAATTAGACCAATGATTCACTGCTCAGGTCATCGGCCACCGTACAAAACTGCTACTGGTTACAACCACTAAAATATATATTTTAGCTTGCACTCGTTTCCTATAATTGTTAATTTTGCGTGTCTGACACAAAAAAGTAGTTCAAAGATGTCATTATGGGCTCAAACAAAATGTAATCAGCTATTTTTTGGGGAAATAGAGAGACGGAACGACATGGTCATGAGTTACAGTTAAAGTCCACAACTGCAGTTCCAAATCTCTTATTATTGGATTTCATTTCATTACTAAGTCACCTCATGAAACAAAAACTCACAATCTTCAATACGGTTCAACTGAAATAAGCAAATCATATAACTGAATGGGCAAGAAGCTGCTGTCAGTATTTACTATTTATAGTTTATTAAAGCACATTGAATTGCCATTGTGTATGAAATGCGCTATATAAATAAAACTGCCTTGCCTTGCCTTGCCTTTATTATATAAATATTGAAACAGTAACTATAATAATCCTAAAGTTATCATAGAAACCTCTCTTCAGGTTAGATTGAATAACATGTGTTTGAACGGTTAGACAGTGTTTGTCCTGCATCCATCTAAGACCAGCATTAAGTGTAAATGAAAGCATCAGCTGAGTGCATCAACAAAGCATCTTTTTCACCATGTGTGCATTAAGACAACATACAACTGGAACTCTGCGGTGGTTTCACAGCCTCCGGGGGGGTTGTGCAGAGACGGGAAAAGATTTGTGTTTTTTTGTTATTGTTGATGATGCTTTAGCCGATTTCATTTTTGTTCCTTTGAAAGTATTTCTCCTTTAAAGGGTCTGTTTCCTCTGACCTCTGAAAGCGAGCAGCCTCGTGTCTACATTCCTGAGCCTGTGAAAGTGTCTGGCCCAGTCCAGCAACATTACACGCTACAACTACATACCAAAACAGCACAGCAAGGGAAAACACTAACTCATAACTGCTCAACATGTCACCAGATGTGCAGCGCAAACCACAACTCAACATTTGCCTTTGGAGTAAACTAATAATCTTTAAATTTATGTTCCCTTTGATCAGCAACTCACCAAGCACCACCATAAGCCAAACTGAATAGATAGATCAACGAGAATAAAAACACAAGCTGTGGACGTGTATAGCACTTATCTGAAGGTCAGCTCCTCTTGCAGTCCGACTGATAACTTACTGCCGTCACAAATTGTGAAGATGACACAAAGCCGGACTGTTCTGCCTATTCAGGATATGAAGGTCAGTGAGAGACACAAAAGCAAGCGTGGATCTTTCATCTACGCAGTTATTCACCTTCATGCCAATAATATGCGGTTAAACAAAGTGAATAGAAAGAACATTGAGCCAAGACTATTGTTTATTTATGCACTTGTAGAGGTCTCCAAAATGGCAATTAAGAAGCTTTACTCCCCACAGAGCAGCTAATTTCTCCTTGGCCAGTGGGATGGCACAGACGCCAAATTATTTTTATGGTATTATGCTGCAGATTAACGTATTATGTTCCCACTGAAACCAAAGTTGTGCTGTAGGGAGGCTGAGCTGTGACGACTGACAATACGTAGGATTTCAGCAGTAAATGAGATGATGTGGGTAGAAATATCTTCATCCTTCCATTTGACTCTATGGTGTTTATGTCAACTGCTGATCATACTGTGACCTATGCGCTGATGGCTTCATTAAGGACATTTTTTTCTACCTTTCCAAAAAGCTGACATTGGATTGTTGTGCATGGCCATATTTAGCCTTGCATGCTAAAGTAGTTCCTAACATTTTTCCATGTGTTGTTTGCATTGTCCACTGTCACAATGTATTTGATAAGCTGACATTTCAAGAATGAGAAAAAGCAGTGAAATCCTACTACGATTGTTTGTTTTATGGTTTGTTAAAGTAGCCTCCAGAGCTGGCAGATGTTGAGGGGCAGCGTCAGCGTCCAAGGGTTGGACAATCAGAACAGAGTGTGCTCCTTAGGAGGGTGGGCTTAAGAGACAGTAGATCTGTCTGTTTCGGACAGAGGCTGAACTGAGGGACTCCATAAAGGGCCAGTAGGAGATAGATGAGGAGTTTTTTTAAATAGTAAATTATGCTAAAATATTCCAGTGCAGCCCCAGATTAAAAATATAGACCTGGAAAAATTGATAATATGTCCTTTTTAAAAGGAATAGTGTATTTAGACAGAGAGCAATGATCAAGATAACTCCAGCTACTCCAAGCTGGCTAAAGTTCAGAAATACAACCAACCAAAACCTCTATAGCATTTATATTAGATTTGTTTAATTCACATACAAACAGAACTGTGAAAATGACTTTGTGATTTTCGAGGAGTTTAGAGGAGATTATTATTTGTCAAAGTACAACTGCACGTAGATGAACTGCTGTTTGTCAAGAAGTACTCCAAGCATGTAACTCACCCTAAAACTAATTTTTTACAAATTACATACAACATGGTAATTAGTGAGCTTTAGTGATGCTGGCAGGTGTATTTATGACAAATCCAGACTCGCCATTTCCTCCTGCCTCTAGTCTTTTTGCTAAACTAAGCTAAGCTAAGGCTAAGCTGATCCTCTCAAGGCTCTGGCTCCATACAAGAAAGTGAACAAGTTTATTTTCCAAAATGTTGAACTATGCCTTTAGTTAATATTAAACTCTCAACTTTTCAGTATTAAAAACTGAAAAGGCTGAAAAGGTGGCTATGAAATTTGACAGTTTCATCTCTCACAGAACATGATGATGATGGTCAGAGTGGATTTAGTTTTTGGGGTGATTACAGTGATTCTTGGGATATTTTTTTTACTCCACTACACATTTCTCACAAGTGTAGTTATTTTAAAAATCAAGGTATAATATGCAGAACATACAAAGAACATTGAAAATACAATGCACTTTTAAACAATTTAAACTAGCCAACAATATACAGAACAGTCAAGCAGAAAGGAAGCGACTGACAGGAGAACGATATGATGAAAGAGCGTGCTGACAACACCTTCACATCTGCACATCATGGCGAGCAGGAAACCTCTGGATATGATCAAATGTGTAACAGAGTTTTCAGATACTGAGGGTAGGATAAACCTGATGAGGATGGGATGAAGATGGATTTTGTTTAGAGGTAGATGAATATTTCATGAAGCAGGGATGGGCGAATTGATCCCCAATTATCAATAGTAGGCATATAGATCCTTATGTTATATTTTGAGGATCTAATAAAAGCCAAAGGAATACACAATAGCTCGTTTTCAAATTCATCATGTATTGTTGACTATTAAAAGTTGTACTATATTGATTTTTTTGTGTTACCTACATTCATTCATTTTTACTTTTATTTCTATTGAAGAACTTGTTTTCAGTGTATAGTTACTCAGACTAATAAATTATGAATAGATACCACAAGCATTTGAGGAGCTTTTGCTGATAGAAGTTACAGGTATCAATACCAGTGATCTGAGACTCCCTGAGTAATGTGGTAGGAGATCATAACTAATTTAAACTTGAGTTATCGCCCATCCCTGCCATGCAGAGCCACGACACAGAGATGACGGCGTGTTAATACCTCTCTCGATGTAGCGGGTACATTTTATAGCTCGCAGACAACTCCTCTGCAGCAGAACAGGAGAAAAGAAGGTCAATGTTACAAGGTGAAACAGTGTACCTGAAGAGGTTGGCAGGTATTACTGAAGGCTGGTCATGAAGTTTTGACTCTGCATATCAAGAACAGATCCAATAATGAGATTTATATACACAGTACAGCTGCACAAGACTGACATTAGTATCAAATTTAGGTCAAATGTGCTTAAACTTTTGATTAACATTAATAGAAAAGAACCAGCATCAGAGCATTGATTAAACCACAGCTCCACTTCACATACTGGCAAAAGGGATATCTGTTAAAACCACCCCAGTACCACTCACATTGTATGACCCAAATATGTGCTGTATGTTATATCTTACTGGTCAAACAGGCTGTCTTTGTCCAAAGGCTTCTCTAAATGTGGCCAAGAAATTAGTTCTCTTTCATAGATGTGGAGGACACAACTGGTGTGTGCAGCTTTTTCCTACATTTGGTGTCCCATAAAGAATTTCTCACTGCTCACTTATTCAATAATGCATTCAGTTGGTCATGATACTTTGTTTTTATTTGACTTTAGTTGGTCATCAGTTTCTCATAAACATATCTGGACGAAAAGAAAAACTACTGCAATAAAAACCTAACATAAACTTTACTTTGTTTTGGTCTGCAGCCTGGGAAATGCTGTTAATGATTGTTACACAAAAAGAGGAGAGCTCCATCATATTGATTTCTATCCAGTTACATATTCCCTGTTTACGAAGACTGACCTGGTCTACATGGGTCAGATAACATAGATAAGCACTTTTTTAAGATTAATTTACAACATTTTGGATTCATTCAATAGCTGGAAGTGCAGAGAGACAGGAAACAGGGATGGAAAAAGAGGTAAGCCCTTTAAGACAATATATACACAGCAGAGAGCACCTGTGCACCCAACACTCATTTTGTCCAAGTGTCTGTTAATCAGACTCTCCTCCTCCTGGTGCTGGTTACCGTTTGGAAGCATTGATGTAGAGATGATGTCTGACCCAGGATCTGACAGAGTATACACATCCAACATGTGCCTTTAAAAACAGATTTTCCCACTGGATTGTGGATGCTACAGTCTACCTGAAGATTTCTGCCTGGACATTATGCCGCAGTGTGATTTGTCTTAGTGCTTCAGTCCCTGTATGCAAGGAATACAGAACTAGGCTAGGAGAGACTTTCTTCACTCACCATGATTGATATGTATCTTTCTGCTATATGGATATAAATGCCATTATCTTGGTACAACATTATCCATCATGTGTTGAAGTGGAACATTTGTCAGGTGTTGTTGGCTGTTTGAGGGCAACATCCAAACTTGGTAAATCGACTTTACAAGTAGTTAAAGACCACCTGAATGCATCAGTACTGTTGGCCTTACAGACAATCAAAGAACAAACCTGAGTGTGTCCTTTGTCCCGATATGGGGCAACTCACATATCCATCTAACCCACATATGGTTTACATACTTAAGACTATAATAAAACAGCATTTTGTGAACATTGTATGCATTAAAATATATATATATATATATTCATTTTTTTGTGTTTTCTTTGACTGACATGTAGAAGCAGCCTGCAGAGTTAAAACCTTCACTACCAAGTGGAAAGGGGGACATGACATGAGCAAATCTGCAATAGTATAAATGGTCTTCAAAACAAACATCAGTCAAACCCTAATAAAAAAAACAGAGTACTGATTATGATCAAATATTGTGCTCATAGTCATTTCAGTAGTACAGAAAATGGTCAGTAAACTGGCCTAGAAGGTGGAAGCTGACAGTAAGGAGGATTCAGGTGTGTTTGAACCAAGCTAGAGAACTGCTTGTATAATACAACTCTCTCTCTCACACACTCACTCACACACACACACACACACAAACACACCACAACACAGCTAATGAGACTGAGCACAGCTTGACACCAGCAGCTTCCCAAAGCAAACCCACCCAGTATCCCATGCACAACAATCAGCCTGGAAAAGGTCCAAACTCTCTCTCTCTCTCTCTATCTGTGTGTGTGTGTGTGTGTGTGTGTGTGTGTGTGTGTGTGTGTGTGTGTGTGTGTGTGTGTGTGTGATGCAAATAGAGGAACAGGAAACCTCAGCAGTTTCTGTTAACTGGAGGATGTATGTGTGACCTCCGCTCGTGTGTTTTATCATATGACCACACATATCCCAAACAGCTGTCTTTATATCAGCTAAAGAGTTTCACGTAATGCAGCCTCGGTCTCTCAACGTTTGAACGCGACCTTCCTGCGGTCACAAGTGTCATTAAGGTATATATGGACAGTCCTGATTGAAATGGGTCAAGCTTCACGGTTCACTAATTAAAGACAGGCCACTCTGAGCTGAGCCTGTCAGGATGTAAACAAAGAAAACAGCGCAGTAAACCATGAATTGATTTTAATTATGATGGTGATCGTGAAAGTCTTAACGTATAAGAGCTGGTGCTGTTTCACCAGATTTATTGACCAAACGCTCTGAAAAATCATGCAAGTCACCACAAAGTTCATTTTTTGACCATTTGACCATTTGAACAAATCACTTCCAGACATTTGGAGTGTGCAAAGTGAAAATGTCAGACACAAATCTCTAACTTACCCCATGCTCCGATGATCTGGATGCTGATATATGACTGATTCCACTCAGTAAGTCTTTTTGTCCTTTTTTCCCCCAGAAAAGTGACTCGATTCTACCCCGAAATCCTGAACGAAAGTTGCATTTCAGAAAAAAAGAAGACAAATCACTTCCGATTCCAGATTACCCCCGTTTCCCTTCCAACAGTACTCCTCTCCTCTCAAGTCAGTTGTTGTACTCCAGCCTGCCTTCCTTTGTCCGCGAATTTCCACGGCAAGCAACACCGCGGATCTGCCGTCTCCGTGCGTAATTACGCACCGTCAACCGTTTGGCTCAGCTCTGCGGGCTGGACAGACGGAAGAATGTCGATGAAAGTCGGACAGTAGAGTGCTTTTAGTTCAAACCTCCTCCGGGACTTGTGCTGTGCTCCCCTCCCGCTCCTGTGCCAGATCACACTGGGATCCCATTCAACTCTCTCAGTGAGAGCGAGGAGACTCTTCAACGCCATCTAATGGTAAAAATACGCATTGCAAGATAACTCCCTCCTTTTTCCCACTTTCCACTTAAATGTCAGCATTGATTAATAACATCACAAAACATCAAATAACCAAATATATATTAAGTCCCTACAGGAATAGTATGCAGATTTTTCTCACAGACTATTTGTGTTCATCTCACTGATGATCACATATCAGGTACTGTTAACATACAGTATAGTAAACCTGATGTACAATTATAACCAGTGCCCTTAAAATACTATGCAGCACATTATACCAAATATAAAAAACTGAAAAATATGCTCACAGTGAAAAGGTTTCTTTTGAAATATAGTTTATTTCATACACAATTTCAATATTTTAGTGATAGTTCAGTAAACAGAGCGCCTGTTTCTAAAATACTTTGCATACTAATGGATCAGATCAATAAGGTTGTGAATCCTTAAACTTTCTTATCTCACTGACTTCATTTACAAGGTTTTTGAAAAATGAAACTTTATCCTGCATAATGTTTTAACTTTCTCTTCTAAATTTCACTTGATTTGACATGTTGTAGTCAAAACCACATGTAGGCATTCATACACACATGCACATATGAAAAATTCAATTATATAAATCTTGTAATGAATATTGCAAGAAGAATATCACTGGGAAGTGTTTTAAGATTTTTAGAATGTACAACTTTCATGAAGCTGCTAATTAGTTAAAAAATGACAAGAAAACTGGAAGATTTTGACCCGTTTCTTTCTCCTTATTAAAGCTTCACACTGTTCCTCATAAAACTATTGACGATCACTGCAGTAACACGCTTAGAAAGAGCTGCATTTCACCTCATTAATTCTTGGTTTGGAGTCACCACCAATTTAAAATAAACCAGTTATTTGCATGAATATAGGCTCAACATGGGAGAGCGGAGAATCAAATGTAGTGGAAGAGCGATGGGAGCAGCTCCTGTGCACTAATCATGCTGCTCACTGGCCTGTTACAGTGATACAGCTGACTGCTCCTCTATGCTGCAGGGATGCAGCAGGGAACATCAGATCTCTCAACCCTCCTGTTAATTTAGAAAGACAGTTCTTAACCTGTAAAGGGCAGTTTGCAGTACAGCTGGATGGACTGGGCAGGAAGGGGCTGAACCTTCAGGCCTGTGCCTTTAACGCACAGGGCATTAGTCACCTCTTGCACCCCATCTGCTTAGTGAAGATTTCTCTCTCTCGACAGCCGATTCAGATTCAAAGCATCTCCTTCATGCTCACTGTAGCAGGAGGGACAGAAAGACAGAGACATGCATGATGTGGCAAACAAGGTATCATCTATATTGGAAATGAAATTCAAACAGAGAGTTCAGTCCCTAAAGGATCATCATTTTGAATGCAATCGTTTTACAGTGAAATTTGAAGGGAAAGATGAATAAGGCAAAACTATGACACTTGGGAAATTACAATTATCTTTTATGCATGTAAGTCAAAATTAGGTACAAATTTAATATGTATTCGGTTATACATAATCTGTGAGCTGAACAACAATTTATGAGAACCAAGATCAAAAGCTAAGTCAATCAATCAATACATCAGATAATAATCATCAGATAATTCAGAGCTGGACAACAATAAATATATCAATCTAAATCAGATTCTCAGCAATTATCATTAAAGTCAAACAATGTCAGAAATCAAACTCAACCAGTGTCTGTAAGAATCATGTGATGTCAAAGGTCAAATCATGCAGTTAAATATCAAAATGCTATCAAAACCTTGATCAATCGCATAAAAATCAATAGAATCCATATCAATCAAAGTACTGAATCAATTAATTGAGGCACGAACAAAACAAATTAAAATGGAAAAAATGTAATGCTTAATTGTGGGGGGAAAATCAATTGAGAAACATGTGAAGACAACATGTTTCAAACAACACTGGATCGTGATTGGCTTCCAAACTTGTTGTGGTGTCATAAATCAAGCTCAGAGTAGATACACGCCTTGAACTGAAATTTAAGAGAAACTTTCCATCTTCAGTAGATTAATATGAAAACAGCCGTCTAATGTCAAACTCTGCGCATACATACATCATTTTGCACAGTGAAGCTCAAACACCTGAATGGAAAAGAGAAAAAAACACATTTGATCACACTGGTGAATGTGTGAGATCATCAAATTAAGAACAAACTACAAAATTAAATTTGAAAGGAAATTAAAGGTAAGTGGATTTTCATTACAAGATTACAGTGAATCTCAATGATGTCATTAGTCTTCAGTCATATGTGTTTAACCACTACTGGGCAGTTTAAACCACCAGACAATAAATCAGAGTTGCAAGCAAGCAAATATTGAGTTTCTCTTAATTATAAAACACAAATGTTGAAACTTATGACAGACAGAAGATGGTAGGAAAACCCGAAACAGCCTGTTTCACCTCCAGCACAGCGATTCTCACATTCTCACACAGCTTTAAGACTTCGTTAAAAATCAGGAGGCGCCTTAAGGCCCAATTATTTCAGCTCAGCTGGAGGAACAAGAGTCAGTCTGATCATCAGGAGAACACAGAGCGCCAGTACAAACTGATAAAGGTTATAGTTCAGGATTAATATCCATTCAGAACAGCTGGGGATGTGGATAAGGCTGCAAACCTAGCAGAAGACACATTAGTCATCTTCTGACAACCGCTGAATAAATACCACTGACATTTTCAGACTGATGTCATATTTTATGAGGTGAATTAAAAGACTAATTAGAAAAGGAATTCTCAGGCTGAAATGATGTGAGATAGAAATATATTTTTTTATATCAATAATTGATTTTTTTAAATACATGATGGTGGTCATCAATCTTGTGGGGAAGAAGGACAAAATTTGATTGATTGACATGTTGAAAGTCAAAGGTTTTTATTATTGAAACTCTCATCAAATAACAGGAAGTTGAATTATGTGCAAGGGAACATAGAATAAATAACTAATCATACCTAAGAAACACATAAAAACAATTAAAAGACAATAAGGCAACAGCAGTTATAAAAGACCAGTGCTAAATATAATAAAGTACAATCAAGTGCCTGATAAAATCATAATAAATAATAAATAGATAGCTGATGTATAGACATGCAAAAATTGCAATATTATGCATTCAAGAGTCTTACGGCTTTTACGAAGAAGCTGTTGCACATTCTGGTTATTTTACAGTAAAAGGTCCCGAATGCGAACCATTAATCTTTAAGTATACATGAAGAAATTATTGAACTACTTTCTGAACAAATCTGTTATAAATGCAACAGTTCTCCATGCACAGGTCAGAGGCCGGGCTTGTACCAACTCCGAGGTTTTGTAGAAGTACTCCATCATCATCTGTCTCATCCTCGGATGCACAAGTAGACTTTATATTTTGCTAAACTAATCTCGACCTGCAGGAGGCAGCAAAGTGCCGCACAGCATCTAGTCTGCCGGAAATGGAAAAGAAAAAGAAGAAGTTACGTATTTAGACAGCGACCACGAGGATGTGTCCCTGTATATTTAAATAGAGTACTTTTATCGAGTATTTTGTCTTATAAAGGTCACAGAAGTTGTCGTCAAGCCCCGGAGAACCACATAAATCAGAGATGGGTGACTTCTCGTCGCTCGGGCTTTCAGACTGGCTGATTAAACAGTGTAAACAGCTAGGAATAAACAAACCCACTCCTGTCCAGGAACAGTGCATGCCAGCTATACTGGAAGGTAAGACAACCTGATAATCCTAACACCTTTCTAACACTAACACCTTTCTAACACTAACCCTATAACACCTGCAGGAGCTGCTCACCTGCACTGCAAAAAAAGGTTTTACAGGTTAATGCAGAACTTCATTGAAAAACCTCCACATTTAAAGCTAATTTCTGACCAGTGAAACTAAAATAAATGCAGTTGAAGGCTAAATTACAAAACAAACAAACTCAAATATATATAAAAAATAAATAGAACAAAGAAGAGACTGGAAAGTGAATATGGCTACAGTCAGAGTGCATGATTGTCCATGGATGTCAGAGATGAATGTACTAAATATTGAATATTAAACTAAGTATACATATACCAGCAGCAGATGTTACCCAAATATGATCGAAATATGAATCTGAATACAACATTTGTAATGGATAATGTAATAATTGAAAAAATAGAGTCCAGGTGAGCAGTCTTCTATGTCAAAAGCAAGAATTTTGATGCATTTTGTCGCATCAAAATTAGCAGAAGAACCTCAAGATGAAACATGTATAAAGTGGTGATCTTCAACGTTTATCCAACCTGGTAACAAGCAAGTCAATTAATTAATCTGGTTTCTTTGTGGAGTTTGGTGTGAAACAGAAATGGGTTCATTTGACGGGGGAGATTATCAATAATAACTTGATATGTGAAACACTTTGAATTTGCAGGACATGAGCCTTACTGAGCCAGTATTGATGAATGAAGGTATTGTGGTTTGTTTTGGGTTTTTTTGCTCAGGTCGGGACTGTATGGGCTGTGCCAAGACTGGAAGTGGGAAGACAGCTGCATTTGTGCTGCCAGTGCTGCAGAAACTCTCAGAGGACCCTTATGGCATCTTCTGTCTGGTGCTCACTCCCACCAGGTCAGTGCAAGATCCACGTTTAGTTTAATGTACTGAAAAATCTAGTGAAAGTACTTCAGCATGGACAAAAAGCCACTCATTTTTCTTTTAAGCTGCGTCTGTTGTTTAGTTGTTTTATTAATTAATGTTCTGGCTTGGTTCTGGTTTTATATTAACTTTGAGACCTGCTGCTTTGATTAGTGCAACTATATTCTCAACAACCCCAACAGCATACACAAACATTAGATTAACATTTCTCCCAGACACATAAAACAATCACTCTGATCTATTTGATCATAATATGGCTGCAGTATGGGCAAAATCTGTTTTTGAGGTAAATGACATTGTAAGAAACAGGCTGAGAGCGCTTTCTTTAATACTTCTGTGATGATGTGCTTGATGTCATGCAGGGAGCTGGCCTATCAGATCGCGGAGCAGTTTCGGGTCCTGGGGAAGCCTCTGGGTCTGCGAGACTGCATCATCGTTGGTGGAATGGGTAACTACATCAGTGCAGGCGGCAACATGACCAACATAGCTAGAAACTGAGAAACACATGAAGGGAGATGTTTCTGAAGACATTAGTCTGTTTTTTCAGTTAGATCTAAAAGTGAGATTACAACAGATAAGCAAGTGGGCCGTACAGTAACTCATAATGTCCACACAACAGTTTTTAGTTTTAAATTTAAAATGACAGAATGTATCAAAAAGTTTCATTTAATTGCGTTTGAACTCTGCATCTCCTGCATGCTGACATTTTCTCTGCTGTGTGACTGACAGACATGGTGAGTCAGGCGCTGGAGCTGTCCAACCAACCACATGTTGTCGTGGCGACGCCGGGTCGACTGGCCGATCACATCCGAAGCTCCAACACATTCAGCATGAGCAACATCAAGTTCTTGGTGAGTTCAGAAGCTCATCTGTGCTACTCTTTATGGATTTATGTTTATTCTAAGTATAGACTAAGTTGTACTTCTAATACTTTTATTGTGTAGTGATTATGCAATTTTTTATGTCAAAAAGATGGAAGACTGAGATCCATTTGTGTATCTTAATGCTGTTTTTTATTCTCATACACCTCAATGGAACTTTTTAATGTCTGTAACCATTAAACTGTCTTTCAAGTAGGTAATGAACATGACATTGCTAAGTTTGCAGGTTTTCTGCAAGTCCTGGAAAACTGATAGAATCATTTAAGATAAAAGCAAAATTTAGTGCTGAAATCAGAACTATGAATGCTTGAAAATGACTTTTTAAAGTAAAACATTGCTAAAAAGAGAGAGAGATATTTATAGAAGAGGTCTGATGTAATTCTTACTTTTCACTGATGAAATATAGGTCATGTTTGAACAATTGTATTCAGAAACTGAACAGTACTGTTGTTGATAACGTCTCTGTGTGTGTGCCAGATTATGGATGAGGCGGACAGGCTGTTAGAACAGGGCTGTACCGACTTCACCAAAGACCTGGAAGTGATTCTGGGGATTTTACCAGCCAAGCGACAGACGCTGCTGTTCAGTGCCACGCTCACCGACACGCTGCAGGAGCTGAAGACTGTTGCTATGAACAGACCTTTCTTCTGGGAGAGCAAGTCAGAGTGAGTGGTGGGGAAAAAGAACAGTCTGATGTACTTTTCTGTCACAGATGCATTCTGTCAGCGATAGATGAGTGTTATATATGAAACAGGAGCAGTAGTCATGCAGATGATTGGATCTTTCTTGTTCTGTGTTGTTTCCTTTTTTCAGTCTTTGTGTTTATGTCAAAAGTTCCTATATGGCTGAGATCTCTTTTTTTCTCTTTGTCGAGTTTGTGTTGTAAAGTTTGATTTGCCCTCCATGGTGATTTGTGTTGCCTCTTAATGTGAGCAGAAAAATGACAGATGCATCTCATATTAATCTAAGTTTAATGTGACTGCTTCACAGAGACTGTTGGGCAGGTGTCCACTTCATTATAAAACTTTAAATATGAAGGCAGTCTGATCTGATCATTACTGTAGATCATGAGGCACTCAAATCCTTCCTGCATGTTCCAAAAACCTATAACTGAGTCTGCTCCTGGATCCATCCCACCGTTATTGTTGCTGTTCTGTACAATGACCTCTGACCTCACTGGCAACAGAAAATCAAACATCCACATGAAACAGTGAAATGTCACGTTGTTGTCATCAGGACGCGTACGGTGGATGAGCTGGACCAGAGGTACATCCTCACTCCAGAGAAGGTGAAGGACGCCTACTTGGTCCACCTGATCCAGATGTTCACAGATGAGCACGATGACTGGTCCATCATGATCTTCACCAACACGTGCAAGTAAGAATTAAGCCTGCGTGGAACTAAAATGCACACATAATGTCAAGCACTTGTTATATGCTGCGACAAAAACCCTGTAAAGTTTAACGCTCAAATTTGATGCCGTAATTTGCGGTTTGGATGAACTTGTCCATTTCCTGAACATATTTTAGTTTTATAAGAGATCATCTCTTATATAATTTATTTGGTTGTGGCAGGTTCCCTGTGCGTTTTAATGTCACAACTGATTTTATACTTTTAAAATTTTATAAATAAATATTATTTATCACATAAAGTAATTTGTTTCTTGTTGTCTCCTTCACAGAAACTGTCAGATCCTCACTATGATGCTCAGGGAATTTAACTTTCCCACAATCTCCCTGCACTCAATGATGAAACAGGTGAGATTGCTCTGAACAGTACAACAACATACTAACTGAATGTCACAGCCGTAAATAGGACGCTTGAGTTCTGTTGTTGAGCAGGACACTATGTTGGATGAGTGAAAGCTGAAGGATGGCCTATATCATCATTTGTTTTAATGTAAAGTTTGAAGATAGAGAGAACAAGACTTTGCTTTCTGTGTGAGAAAAGAGATTTCTCCCAACATGGCGCCGTGTCCGTTATCACCAGTTCTCAGAGCTCTATATTGGAGATAATAACCATATTTATCTAATTAAAGGAACAAAGACATAAACGTGTAGTGAATTCAAGTCCCTTGTGTTAATATAAAAACGTCACTGTTAGGGATTAGAGCGGATTAAACCAGATGAATGGGTTTGCAGAAAGAATGAACGGCTGCTCTTTATCTTCTCCAGAAACAACGATTTGCAAACCTCGCCAAGTTCAAGGCCAGCGTCTATAAAATCCTGATTGCGACAGACGTGGCTGCAAGGTAAGAAGCTTTGCAGAGCTGTCACATTTTTCAAGAATGGTGGTCTTCATGTTTACCATTTTTAAAAAATTATTCTTATATCAAAATCATCTGTCAATTCTTCCCAAAGTAGTAGCGGTGTAAAAGCACACATATTACTGTAGATAGTAGAGTGCAGGCAGGCTGTGATCACATTGTTTTGACTTTGTCTCTTGTGTGTTTCTGACTCACAGAGGTTTGGATATTCCAACCGTCCAGGTCGTCATCAACCACAACACCCCGGGCCTGCCCAAGATCTACATCCACAGAGTCGGCCGAACTGCTAGAGCAGGTACTTCTAAATCTTTAAATAAGTTAAGCAGGTGATAAAATCAGAAACACCGACATCATCCTCATTTCATTGATGACTTTCTCCTGCAGGAAGGAACGGAGTGTCCATCACACTGGTGACACAGTACGACATCCACCTGGTCCACGCCATCGAGGAACAGACTCGTAAGTCGCTTGGTTATAAAGACTGAAGGATGTTTTACACAGGAACATTTACTGAAGCTCAATACAGGAGAACAGAGATTCGAGAACAAGTGAAACACTGCAGTGCTACTCAAATCTGCTGTCTACTTCTGGACAATAGTATTTAAAACCTTTACTAAATAATGTTATTATTCACACACAAATATCTCTATTGGTTATTCAACCACAAATGAAACACTATACTGACTAACATTAACTGAAGCTATCCATTCTACGAGGAGACAAGTCTGACCGTCTGCACAAAACACAGCACATCTCTGCCTGACCTTGGTTGCCATAGGAGACATCCAGTCTTATCAAGACAGCTGCATATCCCAGCCAACCTCAGTAGACACAGAGATGAATCACTCTGAAAGACACAAGTTATGATCTTCTGCTTTCATGATAGAAAATGACTAGTTAACAAAATCTGGGAATAGAAATATCTCCCCTACAATAAATATAGAACATAAGTAACAATCTTGATATGGATCCCATATTTTGTTGTTTTAAAGACTTGACATGATACATAATAAGCAGGATATTTTACAGATGAAAATCAGCTTGTCAGCTATGTAAAGGTGACAATGTTTCAAAATGACCTCAAAACTAGTTGAACTTTCTGTTAAGCAATTTCTTGTTACTCATCAGTCATCATATATGCAATAAGCTCTTATCAGATGATACAGAGGTGTGGCTCTACTAACAGGAACCAGAGAAAGCTGTAAAAAGTCCTCAGCACAGCAGTTTCTACTTCAGCCTGTGTGTCACAACAAGCTGGTCTGTTGTGTTTCTACAGAGACCAAACTGAAGGAATATCCTGTGGTGGAGAAGGAAGTCCTCAAGATCCTCACCCAGGTCAACGTGACCAGACGGAAGTGTGAAATAGTAAGGATTCCTCTTTTCAGTCATTCTCTCACCTTTTGGTAGTTGAGTCCCCAAGAGTTTTTTTTTAATGTGTCTGGTGTGGTTTAAGTACTCATGATGGTGATTCAAACTAGTAGTTCAAAAACATATATCATTATTTTGCACGTCTGGCTGCATGAAATTCTAAATCTGTAAATACTTTTCAGATCCTGTAGATGTTTTCAGACAGCAAATCATAAGGTTATCTTGTTAAAATGATGGTAACCTCTTTTCTGTTGTAGAAACTCGAGTCAACAGACTTTGATGAGAAAAAGGAGACCAACAAGAGGAAACAGATGATTCTGGAAGGGAAGGCAAGTACATGTCTTTAATAGACCATTTGGTAAAGTCAAGTTTCATGTGAATGCTTCTAAAATCAAAGTATGGTAATCGCTTCATTTTTCAGGTCCTGTAGATTCCTGTTATTTCTTACAAAGAAACTCAATTCATATTAAGGTTTTTGAAAAGGACAACATACATTTGTATTTATTATAGGAGAAAAATAGTGTTTCCAATTTATGGATCCTAATTAATTGTTAGTATAACTCCTAGATAAATTGAACTTGATTGTTTGGATATTTTAGTCCATATGTCCAGTAGATGTTGAGATAGTTGGTAGCTGGTGGGTCTAGGGAACGAGTCAGGGGATCATTAAAGTTTTAAGGATTCAACTTTTGAAAACAATGAATATCTGAACAAAATTTCTTGGCAGTCATGCTGCAGTTGTTGAAATATTCCAGTCTGGACTAAAGTGATGTACACATTTATGGACAGTGCCTTCCTTATAGTTCTGCTGCTTGCATGACTAATAAAAAAAATTTGTCCAGGGGAAACATGAAATTCAATGTATGTGGATGTAACTCTGCAGTTTTTCCTATAATTAATACCAAATTTCAGGTGTTTAAAATACAGCATTGACTCAGGTTCTTCTTATTCTTTGTATGTCAGTGTGGTACCAAAGCACCTGGTCTCAAAATCTACCGCCTACAAATATGAGAAATAGCAAAAGGCAGATGTGGTACCTGTCTGTGAGTTTGAGACTTTGGTTAATGAATTGCCTGTTGTTTCAGGACCCGGACCTGGAGGCCAAGAGGAAGGCAGAGCTGGAGAAGATCAAGAGCCAAAAGAAGAAGTTCAAAGAGAAAATCCAGGAGAGCATTCAGAGGCAGAAAAGTGGACAGCTGAAAAAGAAAATGATGAAGAGAAAACTAAAGAAACAGAAAAAGGCAGAACAGGCAACATCGTGAAACTGTTGTGGTTTGACTCATGTACATACAACTTTTATTACTGTGCAATATGATATTTTCATTTTTGTGAGCATCTGCAAATAAACATGGAATGGATTTCATGTCAGAAAAACAACTGCTCAACTTGGACAGCCTTTATTGATTCAGTTTTACAAGGGAGTCACTGAATTGTGATCATCCCTTCACTGCAAATAAGACTCTTTGTTTCAAATAGGTATTTACATCACATTGAGATCTCTAGTCCATTAATTTAATCTGCTTTTGACATAGAGAATCAAAGAGTTTGGATGCAAACTGACTTGGTTCTTCAATGATCACTGCACATGAAGCAATTCATTGTGGCTCAGAAGATGGAAAAGAAAAAACAACACCAAAGCAATATTACGGCAGCAGGTTTGTTTTTTTTTAAAGCTATAACATGTTACGATTTCAGTGGAACTGGTTGATATGAGAAACCATTAAATCACAAAATGAGAGGTTTGCACATTGTCAACAAAACAACTTCTAAATCAGTTAAACATGGCGTCGTCTACTCACAACATGATTGTCACATGTCTGCTGAAATGAAGAGCAGGTGATAACAGTGGAGTACATTCTTACTGTATTCAGAAAGCATCTTTTCTGGAAGAGACTCTTGGTTACAAAACTACAATCCCTCGGACAGTTTGAGGATAAGAAAATCTCTAATGAAGAAAGGAACAGCGTCCGCCTCATTCCTGTTGTCAGCAAGTTGCTACAAAAAATTTATTTGAGTAAAACTACACAAAATGGCTAAACACCCAACAGAACAAAACAACATGATGCACAAAGCAGCAAATCTGACAAAAAGCAAAAAACAAGTTTGGATCAACTCAAGGGTCACTTTCGATCACGACTCGCACAAGTTCTGCAGGAAAAAGGATTTTAGGATCCACATAAACCCAGAGAGGAACTCCACGAGAAATACATAACGCAGGCAAAACAGCTTTGCACAAATCAAAAGTCCACAGAAGGAAAAGAAACTCTACCAGCCTCCACTTGTTTTACTCCAGAGAAGGAAGGTGGCTTTTTAAAAAAAAAAAATTAAACATTAAGCCCATCCTGACTTCATTACCTGGCCTGATTTATATAAAAAATAAAATATAACAAATCCTTTCCTGTGGGTTTGTTGAGCCCTCTGATATTCAGAAGGTTTTTTTTATTATATGCTGGTAGTTTGTTTTTGTTTTTTTAACTACATTCATGCTTGTGCTGCAGCTGTTAAACTGAAGGTGATTGGTTATAGGCACTGATTCAGGTTGTTCATTCACTTTTCATTTACCTCCCTGTCATCATCCGATCAGCACTGATGGCACTTCCGCTATGATGACGTGTCGGCATATTTAATCCACACAAGAACCGAGGCTCTTTCAGATTAAGCAGGTTTTTTAAAATTGTGGGGTGTGTGATAGTTTTGACACATTTCCTTTGTGTATGTCTTAAATTTTTCAATCACCTGATTATCTTTGGATTTGTAGATTTTGGTCACTGCTCATGTATTTCATACTTTGTGTGGCTGGGTAATGTGACCACCACTCTGGCTATTGCAAGTGAAGTCACAAAATTATGTAACGTGTGAAATGACACTGGATTCTTGACTACATTATAAGTGTGGGGACTGACAAGTCCTCAAGCCACACTGTTCGCCTCTCAATTCTAAACCCTGGTACTGACCTAGACTCTGTTTTCCAGGTGCGGAAACTCTCATATCCCTTTCTTCCTTAGCCACCTTCCTTTTCTACTCCTTACCTGTGGTGGATTGATTGCCACAACCGCTTGTAAGCCTCAACTATTATCCTCATTTTACTCTCGTTTGGTTTCTTTCACTTCAAGCAGGGATTTGTGTGATGAATGTGGACAGTTCACAATCCTTCTCAGAAACCACTCGACGCAAAGCATTCAAGCGCCTTCCAATCTAAGCTTACAGAGTGCTTTTTTTTTTTTTTTTTTTTTGTAAAGAAAAGACATCTGGTCACGAAGCACAGCGGACACTGTTCGTCATCAAACCTCTGCTTTCTATAAGATTAAAAATAGGAAAAGCCTTCACTGAAACACAAATGACATTGAGTTGAATATTCAATGCTGGTCATGTTTGATAGTTTCGATGACTTTTTTGCAATTTTGTGCTCTGTGGTAAGAAAGGTACTTCAGAGAAGAATAACTGTCCCATGATGATCGCGATATCAGTGGGATTCGCGTGTCATGCCTTGAACAAACAGTCTGAAATCCTCGTGCCACTCCACCACTGACGTGTGGTCAGAAACCACCCCATTAAAGACCCTGTGAATGAGCCAGTGGTTCCCAAGGCAAATGAAAGGTATTTCAATTCAAGGCTCTTTAATAGTTTAAAAGTCAGTCTTAAGCACAGAAACCGTGTTTTTATTTCCTCTCCGAGAGGGTTCATCGACTGCTGCTTCCTTCAGAGGCTGCTGAGGTTCTTGGGCCCAGTAGATGATTGTTGGTGCCACTTTCCTCCCATGATAAACCTAATTCAGAACAGTTCAGGACATCCTACAGGTTGAGCAACCAACAGACTTTTGGGATAAGGATTTCGCATTGCCTTTTTCGATGGCTTTCCGTCAGCACGCCACCTGCAGGTACAAACAGGTGGCGAGGAACGAGTTCTTCAAATTCAGCCGGAAAGCTTCCATCCTCATCTGAAGACAACTTTGAAGCCTTTCCTGGAGGCTGTGGGGTGAAGGGTGTGGGTTGGAATTATTTAGTTGGGAGTTGAGCCTCATTTGGATTCCCATGAAGAGACCGTTGAGATCTCCCCTCTGTTTCCCTCGGCAGTTCGACCACACGCCGCCATCTTCTCGACTTCCCTCCTCACTTTGCACGGGCATCGGTCCCTGCCACTCACTTGTTCACTCGGCCTCTCTTGCCATCTCCCTGCCCGTCTGTTCGTGCTCTCTTCTTCTTCTACCCTCTTATTTCTCTCGCTGGTCATTGGTTTGGTTTCGCTATCCCGTCGCTTTCACTCGGTGGTGCTTCGGATGTAGCAGAGGAAAACAGGTATCCATTTTATGTTTTTATTATTTCCCAGATTAAAAAGCTGATGAACTAAGCTCAGCTCAAGCCTAGCTCCCTTCTTCAAGCAACCTGCAAGACACAAAACAGGGCTTATAGCATTTGTCCACAACACATGGAGATGATTACAAAATGCTGGTAGAAGTCGTCACAGCTTTGTTACTTTGCTTCCCGACAAATGTGATTGGTTTCAATAACCTGTTAAGTGAAACATGAAACACTTGTTACTGCAGTCAATACGTCATGGTTCAAATACTTACGCTCTAGTACTGTGACAGGCCAGTCACTCCACCATGTTGGTATGCACGTTCACCCTGGTAAGTCGAGTCCTGGGACAAAGCCACGTCGATTTGGGACTTGAACTCATCGCCCAGGTAGCTGTCCTGGAGAGTCAGAGGACAGAAACATCTTTACAAAACACATCTTCAAACACTCGAGCTCAAGGCCCCTTAAGCTTTTTAAATTTCAACCTTTCAGTTTTCACTGGTTTGTTTAATTCAAATATGAACCTGAAAAATAAATCTTACAAGACCTATCAATTCAGTAGCCTAATAAATTCAGGACACGTGGCTTAAGACATTTCTACTGGAGATATTCAAAATAATAAATCAGATAATATCAATCATGAATATGAAATGATTCAACTTCTTGCTCTGGGTGACGGTGTTGTTACCTGGGATAGCTCGGGCTGGGAAAGGCCAGGCTGGCTCATCTGAGAAGGCTGGCTCATGGAGATGTAGCCCTGAGTCAGCGGCCCCTGTGAGAAGGACTGGGAGGCCCCATCCTGGCTGACTTGGCTGCTCTGTCCGTTACCCTGACCGGGACCCTGGTTTGCAGAGCCGCGGGCCCTCTGTCGCCCACCGCGCCCAGGTTTACCCTTCATTGCTCCACGGCCTATATGACCAAAAAAAATAAAAAAAAATATCAGAACCAAAGTCAAAACTGGACAACTGCTGGTAACAGTCAGCGGTTCAGTGGGATATCTCAGTATTGTACCTGCAGCTGGGCCGTTGGTCTGGCCGAGGTAGCTGGGCGGAGGCATTGGGGGCATCACCAAGTTGAAGGGTATGGGGATATTCATAGCTGCCATGTGACCGGGGCCCGCCCCAATCATCCCAATCTGGTCATGAGTTTGAAAGTACATGTTGGACGGACGTCCTGCTGGAAGAAAACAAATAGATCAAGAATCCTGTTAGATTTGTATTGAGAAAACAAAACCAGGCCCACCAGTACTACTGGACTGTGGTGCGCCAGTTGGTGAAAGAGTTTCTCTTTAGTTAAAATCTAGAAGTAATTGCTAGTAATAAGAAGCTTCATCAGTTCAATCAATAAGGAAAATGGAAGGTAACCATAACTTGTAATAGATGTAGTGTGAAATCTTTACTTTACAGACAGAAACCTCTGCTTAAGGTAACTTGGGTTTAAAAATGTTTTAAATAAATACCAGCATTGCTGCGGTCGTAGGCGGAACCAGGGATGAGGGCCTCACGGGCATCGTACATCGCAGTGCTCATAAAACGGCCCCCCTAAAAAAGACAAAACACCAGACAGTTGTCATTTAGTGGTTATCAGATAGTACTACACAGATTCATATCTTACTTCATGTGGCTAGATGGTAACAGATCTTTAACAGCAGCGTTACATACACATAACATCTTTGCAATAATCTGGAACAGAGGTTTTACTCACAGGGTTGATGGTGTTGACCAGCTTGCGCGGTTTGCTGAACTGCATGAGGCTCTCTCTCAGGTTGTTGAGGGGTCCCTCCACGAGGACCTTCTGCTCCTTGTAGTTGTTGAGCAGGTTGTTCCACAGCGGCTGCTTGGACAGGGCCTTGGGGTTCCCCACAATGATCACACCATACCTTTAAACACCACACACAAAACGGCAATAATAAGATCTTTCACATTATTCTGATGACGTTTGTACAATAAAAAAAATCCTGAGGAAAAATAGTTTTCTATATGTATACAGATTGGATCCTCTGTATGTGACTGGGATTAGTGACACTAATTGTTATGATTAATACTTAGTTTCTACAGGGAAATCAAAGCAGCTCTTTTTTTGTGAATTTGATCAACTGTGATGACTGTTCTGAGGTTTTTACTTGGCTCTGGTCAGCGCCACGTTGAGACGACGAGGGTCATTCAAGAAGCCGATGCCTTGGTGTTCATTGGCACGAACGCAAGACAGGATGATGAAGTCCTTCTCTCTGCCCTGGAAGGCATCCACGCTGGCAATTTCCACCTGCTACATTAGGACAAAAGGGAAAATCGCACAGTAAACACAACGAAGGAGCAGATTTTCTCAAGTGTCACTTCTTTCTTTTAAACAAACAAAAAAACTATTAAGGTGTGTCAGGTACCTGATAGAGTTTGGTGTGCAGGGAGCCGCTGAACTGCATGTACTGGACCAGGTAGGAGCGCTGACCCTCGTACGGGGTGATGATGCCAATCTGGTCAGGCTTGGCTCCCGCTTTCAGCAGCCTTGTGGTGATTTTCTCTACGTTTGCAGCCTCCGTCCTAAAAAACATCAGTATTACTTTAAAATGTTACACCTCAGGAAACTCTGTATTAACCTTTCAAAGCAAAGTATTGCAGCAAGATGTTTCAAAGCCTCGCTTCACCATAACGTTTCATTTTCAGTCTGAAGTTTAATTCAGCCATATGAGTTGCAATACCAATAGTTGCCCAACAGATGTTGCCATTTGACTTTATCAAATGCAGTGAGCCATTTTCAATGCAAGGGCATAAGAAAGCTTTGTTTCCGCCATCACTATGTGATACTCTTCTGTTAAATATGGAAATCCTGTCTATGGTGCCTTGACCTTACACAAACAGCAAAATAAGAATATGAATGAATTTACTTGCTAAAGTTGTAAATACATACACAGAGAGATTTGTTTAGGTGATGTTGACTCAACTTTTACTGCAAAGTTAAATAAAAACTTCCCTTAAAGCCACCAGACACTTGATGTATAACTATTCCAATGCATTACTATACATCAAATGTACTGTGCCAGTTGAAGTAAAATCAAATACAAACTTTATGAAAGCCTTTATGAAAATAAATGTAATATTTTGTCAAATTTAATTGTGATCTGATTTGCAGAAAATCGCCCTCTCAGTGTCCTGTGGAGGTGATTATTGGTGTAACTGGATGTCAGTGGATTACTGGAGGGATTTATCCACTATTAAAATCATAACTGGTGGCTGATTTAGCCCACCATGTTGGTTTTGAAGTCCTACAGCATAGTCTGGTGTCCTGCTTCATGAAAACTGCACACCATAAGCAGTTACCTGTTGAGGTAGGAGGTTCCAGAGCTGGCAATCTCCTCCTGGCCTTGAGTCACATAGAAGAACATGGGTTTGTCTGGCTGTGGCCACTGGAAGTCAAAGCCCTTCTTGATGCGGTCAGCTGGGGACAACAGGAAGGTTTCATGATGTGTTTAGTCTTTGGAATTCGTAGATGATTTTATCTGTTAATGTTCCAGCCACAGTGAAAATGCACCCCCCCCCCCCCCCCGCCCTCCGTCAAACCATACAATCTTAAATCTTGACAAACCTGCAGTGACGCCATTCTGCAGGGAGCCTTCATAGAAGATGTTGGAGGGGAAGGCACTGAGAGCTGGGTGCATACGGTACTGGACCTGCAGACGGATTGGCCGGATCCCCAGAACCACCAGGCGTTCAAACAGGGACTGAGACAGACCTGCCTTGGCCGCCTTCTTACACATCACCACAGGACCCAACTGGCAGTGGTCACCCACCAGGATGAGCTGGGAGGAGAAAGATGAGGCACACGAGTATGACAAGTGTGTTGATAAAACAGCACAGTACAACAAGTTGTTTGTTTCTGGAGGTTCACCACAAAATGTTTTACCAACTGTTATATATACTGTTAGCTGCACATTTTAAGTCAAAGTTCTGAGAAGTACCAGTTGTATATGTCCCCCTGTTTTCTTATTTCTATGCTATTATTTGCATTCCTTGTTTATTGTTGCAGTGCCTTGGTGTGCACATTCAAAATCCATCAAAAAAAGGTAAAAAAAACATTATTTCACTGTTGTGGTGAAAATAAAAACAAAAACATATTTCATTTATATCAAACTGGGCAACATTTACTACCTATTGCATCTATCCAGCTATGGGGATGATGATGAGCTGTCATGTTTTTGTACCTGCTTAGCTCCCAGCACCACAGGCACCATACACTCAGGCTCAGTGGCCTGGGTGCTCTCATCAATCAGGATGGAGCGGAACTGCATCTTGGCCAGACGAGGGTCTCCAGCACCAACGCAGGTACAGCAGATCACATCAGCATTCTGGACGAGAGAGAGAGACAATTTACTATACTAAAACAGAAGAGGGAGCCATGGTGCGGTGGTAAAACACATGTCTACTGTGATTGTGATTACAACTTATCATCCTCTCGGGAGGGGGGAAGGAGGGGATATCTTTCTATAATGAGCTTACTAAATCAGATCTCTAGCGTTTTCTTAAAAAAACCCCATAAAAAACAGATGAGAACAAAACCACAAAGCTTCTATTTATCATGACACTGTACAGAGATGATCATAGCACTTGGTTATGTGGAAAACTGTCATAATTCATTTTGACTTTTTGTCTGAAACTACTTTAAATTCCATACATTTTTGCTAATCTTTCAATAATTGTCCTTAATGTCATGAGTTTTCCAGGCCTAGATAATTACATTTTGAAAGTCCATGACTATACCAGGTTTTCCAAGACTCTGGGAACTAGGGGGTGTGCGATATATATTGTCTACAATATCTTAATTGTTGTTTTAATGATGTGTAAACTGACATTATCAGGTATGTCCCTCGCTTTGCAAAAAACATTCAAAAACAGCCGTGAGCGTCCATGCATTCACTGCCGCTTGCCTAAACGGATCTACAAGCCATTAACATTACCAACTATTTATTCATGTTATTAAGATGTGCTACATCGGGATAGGTGCTGTTATCAGGATATGAATGACCTATATTGCAATATGAAATGGTGGTCATATCACCCAGCGCCCTAACCCTAACCCTATCCCTGTTCTATACTAAGCTTACTAACTCAGATCTGTACTGTAAAAACAGATGAGAACAAAACAACAAGAAAAACCAAGATTCCCAATCAATAACCCTTGTAGTTATCCTGACACACTCTATATAGATGATCATAGCGCTTGGTTATATAGAACATTTTGAACATAACTCATTTTGATAGCTTGGCTGAAATGATTTCTTTAAGGGCACAAGTAATGCCTGAGAGGATAGCAACCACCATTGCAAGTTCACCACTCACTACACCACTACGACAGGAAACCATTTTTAAAAAGTGTTAAGTTTGAGCCATTTTGTTTCAGACGCTTTGAGGCTCCTCCTCACCATGAGCAGCTCCCTCTCAGCGGTGCGTTTTAGGGTCCTGTAGCGCTTCTCATCGGCAGACGACAGCTCGCCAGTCTCATCCTTCAGCTGCTGTAGTTTCTGAAGCTCCGGCATGCTAAAGGAGACACCACACACACACACACACATCAGGGTGACTACAGTAGTTACATACTGCTATGATGATCTGTGATGCAGTGTCTGAAATACATGCTTCATGTGGTCTATGGTTTAGAAAAATTAACGTTTCAGGTTCAGATCCCGGACTGGAGAAAGTGAATGAGAGACAGCATCCTCTAATGGTGGACATGCCTGTTTGTAAATGGGTGGCTGTAATAGTAAAAGTAAAAGTTTTCAACACTGCTGGAGACAAAATGTGTTTGGGTATGAAGTTTCCCAGCATTCCTCTGACCTGTCCATGTTACTGATCTGGTTGTGCAGGGCCAGGAACGACACAGGTGACTCAATGGCCTCCCTGCTCTTAGCACACAGCCTGACCACCTTCAGACCAGTCTTGTCAATCTTCTCAGTCAACTGGTCCACAGCGATGTTACTGGGAGCACACACCAGAACTGGCCTGTAGGACAACACACAGACAGAATGATTTTGAGAAATTAGTTTTAATGTTATATTAAGTGTGATTCCAATTACTATAAATGTAGTAGAAGTATTTGCAAAACTAATTTTTGTCTTACCCATTGCCCTGACGGGACAGGTGGTAGACGATAGTGGCAGAAGTAACAGTTTTCCCAGTGCCAGGAGGACCCTGGATCAGACTGAGAGGCCTCTGCAGCACCGTCTTCACAGCGTACACCTGAACACACAAGCAACAAAAAACAGGATTCAGCTGATCTGAACTGAAAATGGCACAGCTCAGCAAAACTTTGAGAGAGAGAGAGAACGCATTCAAAGCACATGAGCTCTACTCAGTCTACATGCAATAAGGATGATGGGAGGGTCAAATCCCACAAGGGCACTCATACCTTTTCATGCAATGATTTGTTATTTACTGTGGTAGCAGTAGACAATGAACAACAAAATAACAAGAATTACAATGTTTAGTGAGGTCTGACCTGTGAGTGATTGAGGTCAGGCAGGCCCTGGGCGGTGAAGCGCTTGGGCAGCTGGCACTTGATGGTGACATCTTCCACTTCATGACCCAGCAGTTTGTGGTAAATGTAGCCAGACACAGAGGTCTCATCCACTGCAAAGGTCTTCAGGGCGCTCTGCATCCTGCAACACATGCATAAACAGGGTTTCCACATACATTCATTTATTTATGGCGGCCCGCCAGAAATTGATTTTCTATTTTTTAGAGCTGCGCACCCCACTCTTGCATGCAGTCTTTCTGATTTACTCCCAAAGAGACACATTTAAAATTGGAATATGTTTCTATTCTTTTCTTGCAGCAAATCATAACAAGATCCAATACATGTCTGCAACAGCTACCACCATAAATAGAATCTGACTCTGTGGAAAACACTGATAAATGTAAGTCATCATGACTGCCAGCCAATGATGCAGCTGGGAACAAAGTATTAAGTACTTAAAATGAAAAATGACATTGGGGTTTACAGCAGGTACTGGAATGTCTTTCATTAAAATGTAATTGTATCTAATGAGGAATAAATGGCTGTTTGATGAGTGGAGCAACAGAGTTGTCCCCTCAAGGGCAGCATGTTCTGGGCCAGCGGGTAATGCCTAACATACCACAGAAGACTTTAAAAAGACTCTGACTTACAAGATTTAAAAGATTAAAGTCTGACACCCACTCACATCTAAAGACAATGTGTCACAACTTTGCAGACTGGGGATCTTGCAAGGTCGCTATTTTCAAGGCTACAACTGGATTCCTTTTAAGATGATTTAGCATCCAGCTGCTGGCGGAAAAACTGTTGAACAACATGAGCGGAAAGAGAAGCAGCTTTTGGCCACAGTGGTGTGCACTGGTTCGTTCTGAAAAACCAGCCAAAAAGAAGAAGAAGAAAAAAAGAAGACACTGCAGAATGTGGACACGACCCTGGTTGAGAGAACGGGGACAAGAAGTATGTGCCTCCCCAACTTACCGCCATGTTTCCTGTCTACCGGCTTTGTTGCTTCCTGTTTGTTACTGGAGAGAGCGCAGCTAGTGGTTGTAGACAATGTTCCCATCACTGAACTTCACTATTTGCATGAGTCAAAACTAAAAACTTCAGATAATATTAAACATGTTTGATTTGATCAGAACATCAAGATGTAAATGAGACTTCAGACTGCTCAGGCTGAGTTTTATGACCACCTCACAACAAACAATTGGGAGTGTGCCACAACTCTAGCAAAGCTTTCACGACTTTATTCCAACATTGGAAATTTGTCTGCAACTGTAAAATCACTTAAAAAGTCGTTTGGAGTGAGGCCGGCATTAGCTGATGTTTACAGTGACCTTGTTATAAAAAGAAAGCCACAGGTTTAGATCCCTGACCTACAATGTTCAGTGAAGCATAACCACAGACCAGAACTACACAGCGACCTAACATTTTATAAACAAATTAAAATGTTAAAATGAAATTGACTTAAAAAAAAAAAAAAAAAAAAAAAAAATCAGAGAAGCCGTGAATACAGCTGTATAAGGGAAGAAAGTTACAATTTGCTGCTTCCTGTTTTGGCAAAGTGTAATTCAAGGCCTACATTTGTAAAGCAAGAAAGCCTTCAGTTATTAACATCACTTTGAATAGTAGTGAAATTAATATTTTCAGTGTTATTCAAGATCTGAAGTACAAGGTGTAAAGGATCGTTAATCATAATTGTTGTAGGTTTGTTTTATTATGGCCAATAAAGCATAAATTGGAGGGATTATTCTTGCTGTAGTAGTATGCGTGGCCGGATTATATATTCATCTGGGCTAAACAACAAGTTTTATTCAAATCAACATCTTTGAAGAAGCTCATTATCAAAAAACTGGCTGAAAGCACTCCTTTCCATTTACATGGAAACATTTGTATTCTCATGTGACCAAAACTGGAATTATTACTTTACAAATTAGAGACATGGCAGATAATCACAAAATAATCCAACACTAAATATCACTATATATGTATGTTTACATTTCTTTATAGTGTTCACAGGAGGTAAAGCGAGAGGGAAAAAACCTCTTTGCATCCTGAAATGGTGACTAATAGCAAGATTTAGGAGAAGTAAAATTCAATGTTCCCATCCAATCGAAATTAAAGAGATGTGCAGCCTACCTGTCAAAGGAAGTCGACTTCCACACAAAGTCCACCTGGAAGTTGTGGGGGATTTCTACAGGTGCTCCAACACTGCTCCGCAACTCAATGGCAATTTCATCACCATAGTCTTTAAACGCAGGGTGTTAAGGAAATCCAGGATTATGGTTTCTAATGTTATATTAGTATTTTATAGTTAAACTTTACACTGCCATCTCAATGTGAGTGTGCCAGTGTAAAAACCCAGGCTGGAAGACACCGCAATGCAGATGATAAATATGTAACTCTAACCGTGAAAAGGATACTGTCAGGGACTTTGATGACATGGCCGATGCCCTTCCACAGTGGGGCCAGGTCCCCCTTGTACCGCAGGCAGATCTCATCACCCTGCATCAGCCGCATATCTGAGATTGGTGAAAGCACAGAAGTTAGAATCCGTTTTATGCTGGAAGTGACCCACAAATAAACTAAGGATGATGGAATTTAGTAATGACCAAAAATGATACAGCATGGTGCATTGATGGAACAGCACAAAACCTCACTACAAAACTGAGGCAAAAACAAAAACCAAGCACACATGCCACCAAAAGATGCAAGGTGGGAGGAGGTCGCGTGCAATTCTGAAGTCTGATGGGGCATGGGGAGGGGCTCTATTGGCACCACAGAACCACTGGGAGGAAGTGAAGCTTAGAGAATTACCACCTGAATCCGTCTTGGGCAGTGTGAAATAGGCAATCCTCTTTTTATTCAGCCCCAGGTCCCACCTAACTGTTATATTGTCTTGGGTCTGCAAAAGGAAAATAAAAAAAATAAATATAACCAACTAATAATGAAGGCGGTTAAAAAGTATAATATAAAATCACCTTAACAATATTTTTGTAATCCTGAAGGTGCCATTAAAAAAATTTCAAAACAAGATTAATTAAAATGCTCAGCTCAACATCACAAAACATCATGGTGTGTTCCACTTTTTACACATCCAATGTGACAGCAAGAATAACAAAACCCTTAAAAGTAGGCTACACGTGACACCACATAATAGATTAATGGATTTCTGAACAGGTCTTTATGACATCTGAAATTAACTCCACACATATGACCATGAAATCCACTGAATATAACCACCAGCCTCTGAGCTACACATTTATACAGCAGCAAAGGCTGGAAACAAGAATTATTACTCAATCGTGGTGCTAAGGTACCTGGGACTCCTTAAGCTTCTTGTCATAGTCAGCCTCTAGTTTGACCAATGGGCCAAAGATGTTTTGGTACTGGTAGGCGTCCTCATAGCGCAGCAGCACATGCTGGGGTTCCTCATCCACGCCGGGTTTCTCCAGGTCTTCTAAGGTGGCGCTGGGGTTGTCCTGGGAGGAAACATAATGACAGTATCTGTTAACACGAGATTCACCACATCGCATACGGCAGATTTATTTTAAACTGGTGGGGCAACAGGTGGATAAGAGTCCTCTGTAAGAAGCTGTGACTTAAAGCCCTTTAAACTGTGCTGGCAGCTTAATGATTGTAACCATCTAGTCACAACATTGTTATAGGTATAGCCTCCTAGCATGTCAGATACACACCTTCCAGAGTTCCTCCAACTTGTTGATCTGCTGGGCGGTGATCTGACGCGCCCGGAGCTGCTCCTGCTCTGATGGGATCTTCACCAGCCAGGACAGAAAACAGCGGTCCTGGATCAGTGGTTGCCACTGGGAGCTGTCCCAGTTGATGTCCTTCAGGCTACTCTGGCTGGCACAGGGCTGCCTGCACAGAGATTCAAGGATCAGAGATACAGAAACATAGCTCATGTTCAGGTGAAGTCTGGAGTTTCAGAGTAATCAGACTAGTAGATGTTTAAAAAGGACATAAAACTGATTTCTCACAATCCATGTGGACGTGAAAAGTGTTCAATAAATCTTTCTCCTGCACCAGTTGAAGTTGTGTGGACTTTAGCAGGGAGTTCCCCAGCAACACCTGCCAGCCAAATACCTGACCACACTTCACTACCAGTGAGGTGACATTTTGGAAGGGGGTAATATAACAGGATAATGACTAAATGTGATGAATGGGATATGCAAGCTTCTCTGCTTCTACCAAGCTTATGACAGATGTGATTCATCAGTATAGGTGCAGGTCAAACCAAACAAGAAATTGCAGAACAGAAATGACAAAGGTATGTTTGAGGTAGTTAATCAGTAGTTTCACAATGTTTGTTAACCAAACTGAGTCTACTGTCCAACTGTAAAATGTCCCACTTAGTACATATTTTCATCCCGATTCTTCAATCACCAGATTTTCATAGACATTTATCAAAAATCATTTAAACAGTCAAAAACTGGTGTTATTATTGCCCTTAAAAATACAGTTTCTGTGTACCTGCCAAGCTCTAGTTTTTAGTTTACCCCGCAGCTTTCCAGTTTTGGAGCAGGGGTAGCAGTAAAAAAACATTTCGACATCTGTATGAAATTATTTTAATAAAAGATGTTTTGATTATTTAGCTACTACTGAGAAGGGAGCCTTTGTTTTATTGCTATGAATCTCCCTCAGTGTGTTACTTTTCACACTTTGCTGACTATTTAACATCTGGTCACATGACAACTCATCTGGTGTGAGGGCTGAAACCTGAGCAACTTATAGGAAATAAACTTCAGCATGAACTTCCTGTTTCTCAACAGGTATTTGCATATTTAGATTTCAGTTCATGCTCCAGAGCATCTTATGATGACTGAGTACGTAGAAGTTCAATACCACCCTCCAGGGCACAAAATTTGCACCAGCCACACAGATTTGCTTCACTCACCAACTAAAAAAAACCCCATATGGTATTCAATTTACTGGCTGGTAAAATTTTAACATTCAGTAGCCATTTTGCAGGCAGACAAAAAAGTAAGTTTCTCTGTCTCTCAAGGACACCCTTGACACGACATACTGAATTTGTGAACACTGGTTACAGGCCACACAAGTCCACTGCTGACTCTTACCTGCAGAGAAGCACCACCACAGAATCGGCCTTGGCTGGGATGAAGCCCAGGAGGAAGACATTGCGGCAGCCACAGTTGTAACACTCCAGCACTGTCTCGCACAGCGGTCCATCTTTATGCAGCGTCACTTCTTTGCATTTGGCCCTCACCAAGTGGTTTACAATGTGGCTGTAAGTCAGAAGGCGGGAGTCAAACAACTGATAAAATAATCCAAAACACTTTCATCTCTGTGACATTTATCCTGGTAGCACTGCTGCAGAGGTGTAGTTACCGTTTGTGTAATTATTTCAATATTTAATTATTTCAAACCAACATTGTAATTCAGCATCACCTGTCTGGCAAAAACTGGCGTATTGAGACAATGTTGACAATGTTTAATGGCAGTCATATCGTACAACTTTAAAACTGTACTGAAAGTGGGCTTTTCCATTTTGTGTCAGCCTTTATAGTTTTTTGTATTTATTTTTTAAAGATTTTTTTCCAGCATAGACACCTTTATTGACAGTAATGAGACAGGAAATCATTACTGAGAGAGGGGGGTGTGACATGCAGCAAAGGTCAGCCTGCCGGGACTCGAACCTGGGTCTGCTGCGTACGTGGCATGCGCTCTTAACCGCTCAACCACCTGTGCGCCCAGCCTTAATAGTTTTAATGGTCTTATGCTTTTACATGAGGTAATCTGATAAAGATAAGTTGACTACACACCTGCCAGATGTATTGCCACGTCCATTGCAGAACCACTTCTTGCTGGTATTGCAGTACACCACACACGCTGGATCATGGATACCACAGTAGCTGAAAAACAACGACTTATAACATAAATATAAACAGCATCTGAATTTCTGCAGTATGTAGTCAAACATACTGCATTAACTCAGCACTGTGTTGACAAAAGTAAAACCAAACCAAACTGACAACTGACTGAATTACAAGAGAAGAAGAAAAGAAGTACATTCACAGTTTTAAGTGCTACTCTTCGCAGTTAAAAAAGTCAACTGTCAAAAAGTCAACTGTTTGTCCAAAAAAAAAAAAGATTTTAAACTTTATTTATAGCTTTTGATGTTCAACATCTTACAAAGAACATTTATTCAAAATGTTCAAAACTTTACATGAAACTTCACAACTAATTTATATCTACAAATTTTGACTTTTAGCTTTCTTTTCACAAACACTCCCAGACATGTTTAGGAAGTCTGTGCAAGACTAAACAACACATCCCACGGCTGGGAAACAAAATTCACATTTGAAGTACAGTAATAACATGTCACACACTTTTTTCGTAACAAATTAAACCTTTACCTTGTAAAACTTCTCCACAAGCAACAGGTGACCATTTTCCACATGTGTACATTATTATTAAGTGCTCAAAGGAATGTAAATTATGAATGTTGTGGCCTATTTTCTGTTGGGTAGAATGATGGGTTCAAAATTTCAAGTCTATCTTAAACCAACAATCGGTGCCCTGAAAAAGGTTTTCCCCACTGTAACCATTCTTCCTGTTCATAATGGCAATGCAAAGTGTACTGGCATACTGTGCACAGTATGTTCAATTTTGTGCAAACATGCATTTAATAGTTTATCTGAAAGTTATATGAGGCTTCAGCAGTGTGAGTTAGTCAAATGAAGTGAATATGTCACAATCAAAGTCTATTTAAGCAGTAAATCCCCTCATTGTTTTTCCCTGTTGAGCTGTGGTGGAAGTATAGTGACAGAAAAAGAGACACTGCTAAATATCCACTTGACTTGTAATTTTGAGTTTTGCATTAGCTTCAGATTAATTTTAAATACATTTCCTCGTTTTTTGTTTAGAATTAGGATTCCTAAAATGTGTATGATGAATCAAATAAGCACCATTAATTCAGTAGTGTGTAATCAGTAAAGGCACTTGCTGTGTGCGCGCCTCACACATGTTGCTCCCTGTCAGTGTACCTGCAAGCGTGCACAGGCAGATCTTTGGTGTAGTACGTGTCTTCTTCATCCTCCTCGAAATTGAGCTCGGCCAACAGCTGACTGGCTTTAGCCACAGAGTCGTCCACCCCGCCGTTGTGAAGTCCCTCATCAGGACCATTTACCTGCAGCAACAACACGAGCTTTAGCATAAACACAGCATGAACAGTGTGTGTGCTACCGACTTAGCAGCTAGCAGGTAGGAAACACAGGGCGGAATAGCCTAACAGTGGTAAGTTTAGCTTGTCAGAGCGACTAACTCGTATATCTGGTGGTTAAAGTTACACCTGTTAGTCTGTGCATCTTCGTATAGCTCAACACAAACGTTGCTAAGATCACTAACATTACTTTAGGAGTTAGGTTAGCATGTAGGCGGACTAGCTGCGAGCTAACATGAAGCTAACATCAGATGCTAGCTAGTGGACCGCGCTTTGCTGCGAGGCTCCGGGGAGACTGAGATCTACTGCAGACCTGTCCGTCCAGCTGGCTCTGAGTGTGGCCTTGAGTCTGCGTCTGGCTCGGGAGGGTGAAGTCGGTGAAGTCGTACTCGGAGCCCTGAGTGTCGGCTCCGAGCAGCTCTGCTTCCTCGGTGTCCAGGAAGGTGAGGGTCTGGGAGCTCGGCCCGTACGCCTCCACACTCATCTCGACTCAACTTTCGCTTTACTGAGCTGGTTTCCGGTGTTCGTCCTACAAGATGGCTACAAATCCACACAGTACGTGCTTATCGATGTTTGCTTTTTGAAGGCGGCGCCGAGAGTCTGGATTTGAACCCAAACAACAACAACAGAAAGAATTCGGTACCGAACAAGAAGCTCGAGGAAGCTCCAGCAGGTCCAACAGACACTGTGACGGACTTCCAGCGCCACTCGACGTGTGACGTGTGACGTAAGGCGCTGTTGAGCAGAAAGAGAGAAGCAGTGGAGGAAGTCTCACTCTGACAATATCTTCAGAACTTAAATTACTCGAGAAAGTTAAATGCTTTTAAATATGAATGGATAGATCATGTTCTTGATGGTAGAACATGGAACACTATATTTACTCTCCCATACAAATATATATTACCGAACAAAATCAAATATTTTTTTATTCAAAATCATACATCGATTCTATTATTTCCAAATGTATTCCCAATGTAGATGAGAAAAGCTCTTTTTTAATATTAATGTAGAATCCTTAGAACTTGTTTTTGTTCAATGTATATATGCGACTATTTTTTGGACTGACTTTTAAGTGGATCTTAAAACATATCTCAAGAAGGACATCACTCTAAGAACATGATTTGTTACTTATATTCAACAATCCTAATTTTTCCAGCAATGAACAATTCGTCATTAATTTGCTCATTATTTAACCCAAATTCTACATTCATAAAATGAAATTCTTAAAGAAATTACCATCCTATTCGACCTTTAAACAAACTGACCTAAACATTTATTTTCAAACCCTACTGAATCTAACAACCTGTAATAAAAAAAATAACCTAAACTGAATAACTGAAAAACTGAAAATGAAAATATACATCTGTCATAATGTTTTCAGTGTTGGGGAGTAACTAGTTACAAGTAACAGCGTTATGCAGTTCAAAATAATCTCCCAGTACCTCCCACTCCCACTAAAAAAAAGAGTGGAGGTGTCCTTAATCCCAGGAACATTGCACACATGAATATAACCTCAGGAACTTCTGTATTGCACATTTATATACTGCAGATTTACTTACACAGATTGTTTACAGTATTTTATTTTTATTTTTAATTTTTATATCATTTATTTTATCACTTTTACCTTTACGCTGCTATATTATGATTACAAAGGGGTTATACCTTTAAGATTTTGCTTGATTGAGTTTTTCCCTCATTTTTTAATATTTAATATGTTACTGAAAAAATAGATTGCCCTTTTGAATTCTTTCAAAATCAATATTTTTTATATTTTGTAAATAAATCATGACAAGGGAAAATTAAAAATGGACAAAGAAACTCTGAAACTGTAAAGGACAGGAAAAGTAAAAAAAAACCCGTCTTCATAATGGAGACACTCCACTGGTGATGAATCTGATGGAAATGGATTTAAACTTGGGTGGTATCTACTTTTGGTCTATACTTTATGTGGGTGTTCTTCTTTACTTATTTATTTTTAAATGTATTATTATGTTTATTTATTTATTTATTTGTCTCTCTTTTTGTCTGACTGTGTGTTACCATCCATTAGTCAACTGTTGGTGTTGTGATGTTAAACTGTAAAAATTAGTATGAAGCAAAACACTAATGGCTGTATTGTAAAATCTCTGGCTACCAATAAAAATCTAAATTACACATAAAAGAAAATACCCATCAGATTTTTTTCCCATCACTCTATTTATAGAAAGCATCATTTAGAGTTAACTCACTGTGGACATGTGCAGTAATCCTGCCATCTGCCAACAGACTGTTTAATGTGCTGAAGTAATGTCTGTGGTTTTATTTTTAGACTGATTCAGATTTCTATTCATGAAACCATCCAGCATTACATAAAATACAATGAAAAGCTGTTGAAATATATAAAAGTAAGCAGTGCAGGGATTAAGCGAGAGATGTGAAATGTCCAGTTTGATGACAGATCAATTTAGCTATTACAGAAACAGCTTTTGTGCCTGCTGGTGGACGTTTTAAAGTCTTTATCTTAGGGTCCAGGGTGGGAGGGTCGGAGATGTTTGCATAAACTCAGAATAAATTACTTGACGGAAAAATATTGCAATTTCCAGTGGCGGAAAGTAACTAAGTACATCTAGTCAAGTAGGCTACAGATTAAACTACCAGCAATCTATAAAATGAAAATAATGAAAATGCATCCACATAATAATAATAATAATAATGATAATAATAATAGTCTGATAATATAAATGAAGCAATATAATAATAGTCTGCATTGTTTGATACTCATAGTTTTGATATTCGATGTATATTTTGATTTATTTAATTTACTTTCACCAGAGTAAAACCTTGATTGTGGGACTTTTACTTGCAGTGAGGTCTTTTACATTGTGGTATTGCTACTATCACTTAAGTAAAAGATCTGAATGTTTCCACTAGTGTTGTTTCTGAGTGTACTGTTCTTGTCTCACTTTGCAACCAGAAAAGAGTGTAAAAGGTTTGCCATACCACCTTTTCTGGATATACCATGGCCTGCATGACTGAGAATCTTCACAGATGTATTAATACAGTTTAATTCATAATTTAACAATGATTTTGAGTTGAGAAGTCAAGCTGATGTATGCTGAGACTTTTTATGCCCATTTTACCAACATCATAGCGTGGAGTTCATGAAGTCAGAAATATGCTTAAACAACAATCTGTCATATTTCTGTTTTGGAAAAAAAGGATGAGACAAAGATATTAGTTTTAATCTTTTAATTCTCTTTACTTGAAAGCTTTTCATTTTAAAAAGACAAGATTACTTGTTGTAACAGTGCTTTGTTAATGTCAGAATCAGGAGACATCTTCTCACAGTAAATCACAGAGCCATAATGACATCATACAACAGAGCACACACCGAGATAAAAAGTATTTCTGAGGTAGCCACACATCTGACTGGACAGCATCAGTATTTATCTTTTGAACTGACCTGCTGGGCATATTTAAGGCCTTTTCATAAACACACATAAACAACAGCAAGGCACAGGAGACAGCCAGGATCAGAGGTCACTTGACACATATGGAGGTTTTTTTTTTACATTTGTGAACAGACATTTTAGGGACAGCTCCTTCACAACCAAAAGCAGCCACAATGCCACGTAGAGAAAAATATTAGCACCTGCAGACTCAGAACTAAAACTTGCCCGTCAAACAATATTTCCATGAAAAAGCTTTTAGATCACAGAACCAAAGATGTAACATAAATGACGAAGATAAAAGTTTAGATCTGAGAAGAAGTTTAATTCTGTTCTGCTCATTTCTTCAGGACACTATAGTACTTTGTGGTCAAAACCACGGCACTGAATAGCAATTAAAATGACGCACACAGCTAAAAATAATGATCATTTACCCAAACTCACTGGCAGCAACTTGTTTAACTCTGATGAAAAAAACCCCACCAAAAAAAACAACATACAACGTAACTGAGAGCTCTGGGAAAGGCCACTGCTGCAACACGACACAGTGTTCATTTAGTTTCCTACGACTAGCTAAAACATCTAGATCCAAGTTTCCCCAAAGACAGACCAGTTTCTTGGGGGTCCACAGTTTTCTAAAATCAGTATGTAGACCATTCAGAGAAGTCATGTTAGGTGGTGTGGTCTGTCCTGTTGACTCAGCAGTTGGGGAAACGCTGGTGTACAGTGTGAAATGGAAGAAAAGCCAATTAAAAAAAGCCATAAAACAGAGCATTTCCACCTGGGAGTGGCATCATCACACACTGAATGAAGGCTGTAGTTAGTTTAACAAGTCAACAAATAAAAGATAATAAAGCATTATTCACCTATAAAGCATACCTCACATAGAGAATTACAATTAGTGGGGAAAAACTCCTTTAAAAACAACATTAATAGATATAGATAGATAAGATATTGTTGTATGTATATGAGCTTTAGTTTTTAAGGGTTGAAACAAGAAGAGCTTCTGTTTCATGCTATCTGAGACTTTCTGTATTTAATATTTTCTCAAATAATTGTGTAGGCTCAATAAAATAGAACATGAATTACCCATATCACACGAACCTGAGATCTGTAAAATAATATTGCACAGCCTGGGGTCAGATCTCAGAGGGGTGGATTTGGTGGTTTCATGTCAGGATTGGGCCAACAAAAAGGGGGAATATGAGCTGGAACCAACCCGTTCCCTGATTTAAATCACCTTTGTAAAAGAAGGCAAAATTCACAACTTCTTATAAAGAAAAAAGACACAAAAAAACAATTAATCATCAAACATAAAACAGCACAGTTAGGTTTTAAAGCAGCTGGGAAAATAATATCTGAAGGAAACTGAAATGAACAAACAGTTACTGCTACATCATTTCTACATAAACCATAATGTATCACGTACATTAATCATTTAAAAGACATACAGGTGCAAACACCCTGATAATCTGATGACTGCAACATATTGTGAATTAAAGTTACATCAACAGAAATAAAAACCTTGGGGGGGGGGTTTGACAATAAATCCGGTGGTGAAGCTCAGTGACACTGAAAGAAATTTAAGACATTGAGCAGTTAACCCAAATGTGACTTCTATAACCATTTCAGTAACCCTAACCCTATAAGGTGCAATAATAGAAGTCACATTTAGGCTTTTAGTGTGAAATATCCACCACATCCAGACCCGCTGCAGTAGCTGTACGTGGAAATCTTTTTGCTATTTTTAACTCCAAAAACAAGTTTAATGTTCCTTGAAGCGGGACAAAAGTTTATTCTACAATGTGACCTTGAACTTGAGCCTCCAATTTTATCTTCTCACCGTTGGGAGACACACCTTTGCTTCGGTCCCAATCATCTTTGGTTCGGTTTGTCACGTGGGATCTGTCACTCCATTTATTGGTCAGAAATCTCACAGTGTTAGAGGACGGAGAAAGGAGAGTTTGTTTTTCCAGGAACATTTTCCAGGAGATTGGCTACAATATTTAAAAAAGACAGAAAATAAAAGAAATATATGGACGGATATGAAGGTGCACTTGTACCACACAGAAGGCTGGGTTAGTACAATGATCTTTGAAGATATTCTCTATCAGAAATGAAGTGTACTACTGTTATTACTGAAATAAACAGCATCTCCCTCTCCTCACCTGGCCTCCATGGTGCAGAAAGATGCACAGCAGCAGCTACTTTTCAACTGTTAAATAAAAGCTCAATCATGTGCTTTGTAAATGTTTTTTTTTCACATTGGTGCCCCCCAGCATGGCAAATGGCTGGTGCCAATTATCCATCCATCATTCAATGTGATATATGGATAATTCGGCTCAGTCGTCTGGGCCAAATATACAAGCAGAATGGCACATTTGACACACTTCAAGGTAACTTCTAGAGTACCACTTCTAGAGTACAATGTGTCGCTTAATATAATGCAAAGAAGTGAAAAAGGGAGCATAATGCGCAGTAACTGGTGAAGGAAACTAGTTGAATCCACAAAAAGCACAATGCTTCCTGCAGTTGGGTCAGATTTAGGACGGATCACATTCATACCACAAACGAACCGTACTGGAGCTCTTTTGTAACCGAACTGAGTGAGCCACTTTGACAAGGTCTCAGTCCAGTTGTTTTGGTCCCCACCCACGTGTAAACACCTGCCCAAAAGAAACCCACCAAGGAGGTAAACGAACCAGTTATCCATTCAACCGAAATAAAAAGGCAGGTGTTGAAATCACCCTAAAAAATAACCGAATCAGACCTAGCAAAACAAGAACCAGAGATCAAGACAGAGAGAGACAAACACTGAAAACATCCTGTACACTGAAGTTTCCATTATGTCCAAGTCAAGACAACAATTAAAAAAAGAAGATGTTTGGCTACTTGTGGTTAAGTGCAATATCTCTTGTGTGGTGAGGGCTGGAGAGGCTGGTCGGTATCTAGAGGTCACTTAGTGGAAGTGCTGCTGGCAGTGGATCTTCTTCTCAGCCTGGTCCAGGAGCTCCAGCATCTCCTGAATGATCGCCTGCAGCGCACGGCCTAGGTCTTCCCCGCTGTAAGGCTTTCCGAGAGGAGGCACGTGGACGAAGGCAGAGCGGCCGTGACTCATGTACAGAGACGTGTAATAGGTGAAATCACAGAGATACCTGTAAAGGAAGAGAGGATGGCATCAAATGAATGAAGACTTTTGGATCCAAGAAACAGAACACACAATAAAAACTGTTTACTGGACATATTTATAAGTAAAGACCTGTTTACATTGTGATTTTTGGGCTGTCTGAGACAAAAATTGACAACCTTCAAATTTTTGGTTTAGGGTTAGAAAAGGAAAGTTTAGAGAAAAACACTCTTGTTCTCCTACATACATCCATGACACATACAAACCATGGATGGAAGAGAAATGGAAAACAAGTTTGTGACTTTTTGTTTCTGTGGCTACATTTTCAAAATATCAGAGCAGTACAGATGACTGACGTGCCTCTGACGTGCCTCTGCTTTCATAAACTTTACATCATAGTGCTACAATTCAGCACACAATCTGACAGCCTCAAATTGATATTGTGCAGTCACAGTCTAAAGGCGCCTTAAGTCTTTGCACGTCTGCACTAGAAATAAATAGTACAGCTTAACAGCCAGAGCTCAGAGACATGAGTTAATGTTCTTAATTTGAACATTTTTAACAAAGCAAGTGTTCCTCCACTGACACTGTTACTATATCTTCAGTTTATGAGACAGATAACGTCAACATTTACAGTCATGGCAACAAGTTCACTGTTTGTAGCAGCCATCCTGTAATAGATCACCATATCAACCAGAGCAGTATGTGCATCAGCTGTATAGACAGTAATAAAGCTATGATAGTGTCCCAAGCTTTAATAATATACTGTTCCACCATGACAAAATCTATCATGACAAAGAGACATGACTGCTCCATCAATAAGAGGTTATATATTAAGGCATTTAATCGTTTTAAATAAATGTTAAATTACTCCACACAAAAATTAGCAGTGGGATATTAAATCAATAATATGTAATTGAGATACATTGCATAGCCTATACACTCTTGGGATTTTACAAAAACATTTGCAATTTTGACTTTTCTGTTCAATTTAAAGCAACTCATTTAGATGTAGAATTTGCTGCCCCCCAGTGGTAGTATTCAATAAAGACACGTGCACACTTCTCCCAAGCTTCAGTTTTCACATATTGAACAGAGACAATTCTTACTTTACTCCTGGTTTAAAGGCAGTTTCACCTCATCATGTTGAATAAATACTGATTCAGTACAGCTTTTAGGCATTTTCATATCGTCTTTACCCCTCAACAGCTGAAACAGATATGAAGTCTAAAAAACAACAACAATTACCTTCCAGCGTCCAAGGAGACAGACACACATACTCCCAGCCCAGAGGCGGTTACTCTCTTGCAGACTGATTCCATGTCAATAACAGAGTCGATACAGTCTGGGCCTCCCACAATGCAGCACGCCGAATCAGGACAGAAGCTGCTGTTGTCCAGACCCGTGTAGCCGTGATTTCTGCCGCACTTCTCCAACGTGACAGTGGTGGCCATACCTGAGACTCCAACATGAACTACCAACTGGAAAACAAAATGAAACAAACACAAGTCAGAATAAACAATGTCTTGCATTTAAATAACTGTGGCTATGACCTCTCTGTTTGTTTGAATGTGGTGTGTCTTTAAAAAAAGGACCTGTGACCTATTTTAACTAACCAACAAAACAACAGATCTCACACCAAGAACTACTAACCTGGAGCCAAAATATACCTTTTTGAAACCCAATGTACTAAAGTTAACGCATTTATCAAAGCAACACTTGATCCAGTCATTTTTTGCATAATGTGATAATCGTATGTCATTTAATTCAATGCAGCATGTATCATATCTGACTGACATTTGCATTTTACAGAACTGAGATCAGTGGCATTAAAACCCAATCTAAACTTGAACTGAAGCAGACATGAGTTACTGTCCTGCACCTTTATTAGTGAAATAATAATAAATAGTTAAGGACATCTGGCAATGTTTCATACCCCACGCTCTCCTACCTGTGGGTGATACTGCTTCCATAATGACGGGACCAAACTCTGGACTGTCTGGTACTCTACAGGAACCTCGTATACATGCAAGTCCACTTCACTACCCAGTCCAAGCTTCTTCAGCTCCTGTCAGGACAAACAGCAACGGGATAGGGTTAGAGTTAGGTTATTTTTTTTTTTTTGCATTTAAAAACAGCCATTTGTCTTTTTTCTCTTGTGTATTTTACAGTGATGACAGCTAATACTGTTTTAGCATGTGGTCCCGTTCATTCTATAAGATGTTGGTGGTAATTAAGACTACTGGAACCAGCTGTATTCTCTAAATACTTCAAATGATACAATACTCACTACACACTTGTCAAATGAGATAAGGAATGCAAATATTTGTAACTGACCACAATGTATTAAGGTGAAATGTGAACGAGGGCACACATCAGTAGCAAAGTGATGTTGATTCAAATATATGAAAAATGGTCATGTGACGTGATGGAGGTGATGTCATAAATTACACCAGTACACATGTAGTGAACATGCACTAAATCACTTTGATTAACAAAGTATCTGTATCAGTATTTAAGCACAACAGTAACAAGCCTTTTATTTGATTTGCTTTCACTGTCTATTGAACTCTTTGCTCATTTCTTTGTCAATTATACTTAATGCTGTATCATTTACAACTCCAATGATTAGTTGATAAGTCAATTAACAGAAAATTAATCTCCAACCATTCTGATTTCATTCTATCTGATTCAAAATTGTCTGATTACAGCTCCTCAAACTAGTACAATTCTGGTTTCTTTTGTTTCTATGTTAATTAACTAAACATCTTTGAGTTGTGGACTGAAAGACATTTGAGAACATCATCTTGGGCTTAGTTGAGCCTCTACTGTCATCTGCTTCAGTGTACCAAGTCATAAGATTTATTATGCTAAAATTATAACAATATTTTCAATCCATAATAATCCAAATCCAATTAAATCTAAACAGCGCTGTCATTCTCACAACACAATTTTATGCTAAATTTGCATTATCAACTCAACCTTCTTTAGAGAAAGAAACACTGCCATAAAAACATGAAATAAAAGATGCAATCACACACACTACAAGTAAGACAAATTTGTGTCAAATTCACAGCCAATAGACCAACACCTCCCCCCAATCTCCCTGCAGGACTAATAGCCCTGGACACTGACCCCTACTTATATTGAAAAGAGGCTTGTTTGACCACGTCTGTGACCCCGACACAAAGCGGCCTTTTGTTTGCCTTTAATATCCTTATCAAGTTCGTCTAGACACCCTGACAACCACCATCATCCCCCACATGTGGGGTTCTCCAGCAGGGACACAGACCCCCTCCGGCACACTGCTGCACAGTGTGAAGCAGGAGGGCGGATAGGTCAGCATCATGTAGCCATACATACAATCATACAAACAGGTACAAAAAGTCACACCTGCCCCTATGTTATTACTATTATAACAACTCAACATGAAGACTATTAATGGCTCTGTGTAAATGATGATACAGACCATCACTACTAAAAACATGCCACATTTCATGATGAACGTATATTTTTTTCAGAATGGAAATGTAGCATTTTGGACAAGATTGGAAGGCTTTTTGTGGCTTTTCTGAGTATAAAAACACCTAAATGTGTAAATGTCTGACGTGAATCACCAACAAACCTAAAACCAGACTCAACAACTCAACAAACCCAAACTCAGAGCTCTATCTGTTTCATTTAAGAACTTGCTTGTACTAATTTCTGTCCAGGTCACATTTAATAAAAACAGGAAAAAACTGAAATTCATGAATGTGCATATAACAGCAATAAAGAGGTAAAACACACCTGTACTGCTACCCAGCTGGCGTTGACAGTGTGCTCTCCAAATGGCCCAAAACCTGTGAAAAAACATGCCAGTTATTTCAGCTGCTGTAATAATACTGAACTGATCTCATTCGGTCCAGTTGTTTTCACATTATAGGCTTAGTCTGGTTTGTTCACAGGAGGAGAAACTTACTGGTGTGACTAATAATTGAAGTGAAAATGGAGATAAAAGAGATAGGAGATTATATAGAAATGTAACTTGTGCAAGGCCAGGTCTACTTTGGCAGTTTACTGTATTGTTGCAATGTGAAATCACTCAATTCTGTCTACTTCACTGTTTTTATGACATGAATAAAAGTAGTTTTTGACTTGTAATATAAATTAATTGGTAGATATCTTTTAACATTTTAGTGTAACTGCATCATACTGTCAAAAATGAGCTGTATGTTTCATTTATGATATAAAATGTGAACCAGTATGTCTTTATATATTTTGGATTGTTCAACAAGACGTTGCAGTTTAGTATTATGTCTGTGTTCTGCAGTGCTCCACTGTGCTGCTCTCCTTGAATGACCAAAATAAAATCAATCACTATCAGCAGACGATGGATATTCAGGCTTGTTTATATAGCCGGTCCCCCCTCCACCGCCCTTCTTGGGGTCAGCAGGGTCCCTGGGGGTTGGGTGGAGGGAGGATCTGTCTGTCTGACAGACTGCTGAAAAGGAGCAGAGTGAGGGGTCGGCAGCTGCCAGCCGGCCTGCTATTGTGAGGTTGCTGTTCCCAGGCAGTCCACACATCCTCCATCAGCTGGGATAGCTAGCTTCAGCACGCCTTTGTGTCTGAAAACACCAAGTCACTGGCTCTGGTACCTCTGTCCAGATTAAAATGTTAAAAACTGAAGCTTGTGCACTCAACAACACACAAACAATCCTGGGTTATATTAACATCACCGTAATCAACATTTAGGGTTTTTCTACATTTAATGGATACTGATGCAACATGTTTTCTGAAATATAAAATTGCAAAGCAGCTTCCAAGACAGATATTGCTAGGTGCCAACTATTAAATTAATTTCCAAGTATTATGTTAATCCGTCAATCGCTTTGAGTCTTCTGTGATAGTAAACTGATTTTCTTTGAGTTGTGAACTATTGGTGGGGAATAAAGAGACATTTGAGAACATCACTTAAGGTTGTGGGAAACAGTGATCCACATTTTTCACATTTTAAAGCCCAAACAACTAATTGAATAAACAATAATTAAAACAACTGTTAGTTGTAGCCCTAAAGACAGATCTGTCCCAACACACAGCTGAAAACACACTTTCATATCATAATGCAATGATATGTAATAAGCAAGAAAATGTAATGAATTACTTTGAATACAGTATGACATATTCATACAGAAACACAATCAGGTGGTTATTGCATTTACTTATAATAAAAGTTTGTCCAAATCAATAATGACATGTCTGGAAAGCTGACTGATGTAGAGGACAGGCCAAACTTTACTTAAAATAAGATGGACTAGAGCAATGGAGAAGGTAAAACTCCAGGAAGTCTTCCTTTGTCAAAAAAAAGTGTGTTTACTGCAGTGGGAAGTAATATTTAAAATATTTTCACAGGCCTTTCTCCTTCATATATTGTTAGACATATATTAACTCTTTTATGGACATAACAGATAGACATGAGCACCATTTGGTTTTTTGATAACCATATTAATTGTCTAAGATCACTTTGATCAATTTTTTTTGATGAATTAATGTAGTTTAAGTAGATTAAATTAGTTAACTTACCCCCTGAAACATAAAGCTATTTTTGTAACAAATCGCATAATTGATCCTTAGCATGAAGAGATTCTGTAAACATCAAATATATTTTTTAATTTCGCATAGGCTAGATGTCACAGTATATTGTTTTAAGAGAGATGGCCTTTCAAAAGAGAAATAAGAAATACGAGATAACAATTGTACCTAGCCTGTCAGGTTATTAAATTGCAGGTCTAAACATTTCTTTGAACAGTTCCCAGCTGCAGCGGAGTGAAGCAGTAACACACTGACGCCATTAACGATAGCAGCTGTCATCAACTCAACTTTTGCACCACTTCAACCACACTGCTACCAAATAATAACAAACCCACAAGACAAACCTGTAACCACCACAGTCCGTTTACTGTTGTCCATCTCCCGTCCTGTTGAAGAAGAGATCCGTTGCTTCCTTATTTCTTTTTCAAAAGGGGTCTTTATTATGTACCAGGACCATGGACTGAGTCCGACACCCTCCGCAGCTGACGGCGACTTTCAGCCAAACAAACCAAACACCGCTCCTTCCTTCTGCAGGCTGCGTGCGACGTGACGCGATGACGTCAGGGACCAGGCGCTGATGATGAGGTATGGGAATAATGATTAGATAGATAGATAGATAGATAGATAGATAGATAGATAGATAGATAGATAGATAGATAGATAGATAGATAGATAGATAGATAGATAGATAGATAGATAGATAGATAGATACAATTTCAATAATCAGTTTTTTCAATTAGTTGGCAGGGTGAAATAATATAAGTCATACAACTTGTTGCACTTTGGACCACTGTTGTGACCTCCTAAATTATTTTGTCAATGGGAACGCAGCTTTATAACAAAGAGAAATTGTCTGATCCTTGATTTAATTATTAAGACACAAGTTTAACCAGAGACATTATAGACCCCTCACTCCTCTATGCTCCATGTAATGAGTGTTATGAACTGTAGGGGGCAGCAGCTTATTACACACACGACTCCCCAGTACCGGAAACTCATCAGAAGAAGAAAAAGACCAGAAGGTGGTAAAATCGTATTATCGGAGGGCCAGGGAAGAAAATAAGACGCTAAATCACACACAGACATACAATCACAATGGTAAGTATTTCACTGTGGTGTTTAGGTTAAACGTAGATAGTTATTTTTTGGACAAGCGTTGGTTTCCAATAGCGCGCCAGCTACTCTGCTAACCGAGTTAGCAGCACGCTAGCTAAGTTAAGTTAGCTGTTGTAGCTTAATTAAACATATTTTACACACAGTGATCGCTTTTAAAAGCTCGCCGACTTCATAAAGAGCTACAGAAAACGTATAGATACTGATGCACGTTTAACTTCAAACTCTCCTGGTTAGTTTCTGTCATGCACAGGGGCGAGTACGTATACATGACGTTATGCATACGATAAACCTTGAAACCTTGTCTGGACTTTCAAATCAGAAATACAAGAAAAAGTTGCAAATAATTAGCTTTGGTTGGATTTACCAGAATAAAACATTGATGAGTGAAATGTGGGTACTTCATTTATGTGCATCAGTAAACCTGGAAACTTAAAGTAATTATTTCCAGGTGTTCAAACCAGACATTTACGAATGATGACACAAAATTGGGTCTAACCTTTGCCATGCTCTGGCTCTAGTCAGTTAACTTTTTGTTTAGGTAGATGATGAAGTTTGTCGATTCTAGATGAAACTTTGTGTATGACCATGTTTTCTTTCATTTTGCAGCTTCCCCTCTCACTGCTGAAGACTGCCCAGAACCATCCCATGGTGAGGAGACACTGAGCTCAGTCTGCAGGCAAAGAGCAGATCTTAGAATAACAACAGAGCAGATGTCTTCAATGCCTTATTGTTCATGTATCTGTTCATTGACTGATGCATAATTTAGTCTCAAAAAGTAAAAATAATAATTGCGACAGAATAACAAGACGCAAAATCCCCAAGTGATGTCTAAGAACTGTTTACATACTCAACATACAAAACTTATGCAGTCAGATTTTAAGTAAAACTGACAAAAAGCCTTAAATGTTC